>NC_140585.1:287303916-287751416 GCF_964204655.1 Triturus cristatus
TTCACTGACTGCCTGTCAGCAACTTTCCTTCAGGCATCCA
Organism: Triturus cristatus; assembly: GCF_964204655.1. NCBI lineage: Eukaryota > Metazoa > Chordata > Amphibia > Caudata > Salamandridae > Triturus > Triturus cristatus. The sequence goes on from NC_140585.1 coordinate 287,303,957, forward strand.
TAGGAGTCGACGACGAAACCCGACGCAAGTTCACACCTATGCACCCGCAGCCCATGGGCTAGGTAACTTGGGCATTTCGGTGCTCACTAGGGTATTGACTATCCAAGGGTCTAGTTTCCGAGTCTCGACTTCCTAGCTATCCCAGAAGTGTCCTAAAACTGTTTATTTCTAAACTGTACTGTTTACATTGATTATACGCATGACGCGTGAGTGTTTCCACTCTGCACCTGAATCCCGTGGGCCTCCCACTTCCTAACCTTGGGTAGTATAGTGTAGCCCCAGCGATTCCCTAGGCCTAGGCCTATCCGATTTCCGTGACAGTGGTCCTTATACCACTTACTTAGTATATGGTTTGCGTGGCCCCTAGGGCCTAACTGTATTACTTACCTGTGTGACTTAATGTATGCTTGAATAAGACTGTGTTGTACTTACCTCGAATCTCATAAAGAGTGCTGAGGGTTGGACTAGAATAAATACACTTTATTTTATATATATCTGTTGTGGTGTCCTTTCATTTGGTATTCAAGGGGTTACAAATGGTATAACAGCTGGCTTCACATGCCATACAGAGTTTAGCCTAAGATTGCTCTTGTCCATGCTACCACTGGAATAGCTGGTCTATAAGGTTGACTTTACAACCAATCACCATAAGGGTCGTTTGGACTGATATAAGGTGTACACTAGAACTAGTGACATCCTACATCAGGCCAACTTCTCACACCCTTCTCCACTTCGGCCTTCAAAGTTCTCGTTTGAATATTTGCTACTATCACCAAGATCTGCACCTGCGGCGGCTCCACCCGGGCCCTCGCCCCGGGCTTCTGTGCGCACCGCAGCGGCCCTCCTACTCGTCGCGGCTTAGCCCCCGCGGCTCTCAGCGACGGCCGGGTATGGGCCCAACGCTCCAGCGCCATCCATTTTCAGGGCTAGTTGATTCGGCAGGTGAGTTGTTAAACACCGACAAACAAAAGTGAGTGGAGGGTCTAAGGGAGTTTAGAGACCAGCGCGGACAAATCCCCAAATACTACGACTAGAACAACAACATAGTCCGTGGGTCTATATTGGTCTACCTGATCAAGATGATTTTTTTTCAAAGAAAACCAGCTACAAATCTAAATAAAGGAATCCTTTCGAAAAGGACCAAGTCCCATCACCCACCAAGGTGGCATGCTTCATCATCTGGGACCTCCCATTAACCGCACCTGGTGCGGTGAAAGAGCTGCAACTCCTTAAGTTACTGTAAGAAGGAGGAGCTCAGGGATGTTTTGACTAATACAGCTTGGGGGAAATCACTCCCAAAATAAGAGGAAGCTGCCTGTAGTGTAGTGAAGTGAGGTGCAGTGTGTGAAAAAGTGATGTTAAAATTGATTAACACTGGAAAAATGCTTTATTCAAAATCCAGTGATATCAATGATAAAAAAGCAGAAATGATAGAGTAAAACGTGTACGCCAAAAGATAAGGAACACGTACTCTAAGTGTGGGTCTACATGTTTCAGCCAACTAGCGTCTCAAGGAGATGACCATGGCTTTCTTCAGGACCATAACAAAACACTACTGCAAAGTGATAAAGTGTATTCAGGGACATAAAAGGAACGATACGACCAACAATGGTACCTGCTTATCAGTAGATGTGCGGCACCGTCGGGAAGTATTAAAATCACCTGTTAAGAGAAACAAAATAATTTTTACTTGAATCGGCTTTTAACAGGGAAAAATATGCAAAAATAGAGAGAGCTGGACAAAATAGCAAATATAAGTAGACCAATTACACACGTTGCAAAAGTAAACGTCTGTCTGGAAGGGATTCAAAGTACCTCCTTACCCGTCAAGAGATTGGGGAACGTCCCACACTCCTGGTCACGACTCAGGGCGTGAGGCAGCGCTCTAAAAGACAAAAGGAACAGATACGCCAAGGTATTGTCTGCTCACTGACGTCGATGTAAAAAAAGGGGGTCAGCTGTACGAACTCTGACATTGCAACACTACTTATTAACTGACTATGAATCAAAGAATGTACAGGTCCCTAGTAAGAGGTCATTTCTTTTGGGCCATGCTTTAACTCAAGGCATGCCCGGTTCCTAACTCAAATACAATAGAGAGAAACCCGGGTGTCGAGGACTAGTCCAGGTTGGCATTTAGACTAGTAGGTAAGTCACTTATAAGGCAGTAAATCAGGAAAATTGGGGCGGGTCCAGATGTTTACCTGCCCACACGGTGAATAAAATCCAGCCCAGTTCGGACAGCAGATCATATAGACTGGAGCTCAAGTGCTGAGACGGCGACCCGAGTACCATGTTGCCTGAGTGGATAACCTCATGCTAAGGATGTGCTCGTGTAGCTAGGCCAGAAAGGCAAGTAGCAGGCTTGGCACTAGGTCGCTCAGTATGGCGAAATATCACTTAACAGACATCCAGTACCAACTAGTACACAAGATAGACTACGCACTGACTGCGCGCAAGTGGACAGCATGCATGTCCATACAACAAAGGCAAATCAAAACAACATCAACAGGGAGCTCTATAACTACGGAGTGCTTCAGGGTACGCTTACCTGTCCGTCGCTACCCCGGACCTCCTTCCTGAATGTACCGAGTGGTAGCCGGAACCGTGTCAGCGTAAGCCCTTGAAGCCTCGACAATCACGCCCTCAAGAATGAACGAATCACGTATCTGACCCCCAAGCACGTGATCTGAGAGTATTTGGCATCGAGCGTGAAGTCAGTAGCGGAAAGCGGAGCATGTCGGATAATGTAGTCGGCAAACGCCCTTGAGACGCTAGTTGGCTGAAACATGTAGACCCACACTTAGAGTACGTGTTCCTTATCTTTTGGCGTACACGTTTTACTCTATCATTTCTGCTTTTTTATCATTGATATCACTGGATTTTGAATAAAGCATTTTTCCAGTGTTAATCAATTTTAACATCACTTTTTCACACACTGCACCTCACTTCACTACACTACAGGCAGCTTCCTCTTATTTTGGGAGTGATTTCCCCCAAGCTGTATTAGTCAAAACATCCCTGAGCTCCTCCTTCTTACAGTAACTTAAGGAGTTGCAGCTCTTTAACCGCACCAGGTGCGGTAAATGGGAGGTCCCAGATGATGAAGCATGCCACCTTGGTGGGTGATGGGACTTGGTCCTTTTCGAAAGGATTCCTTTATTTAGATTTGTAGCTGGTTTTCTTTGAAAAAAATTTATCTTGATCAGGTAGACCAATATAGACCCACGGACTATGTTGTTGTTCGAGTTGTTAAACACTCCATAGCGGATTCCGACTTCCATGGCCACCGTCCTGCTATCTATATCAACCAACACCTTTTCTGAGGTCTGATGAGCGTCGGCATCGGGCGCCTTAACCCGGCGTTCGGTTCATCCCGCAGCGCCAGTTCTGCTTACCAAAAGTGGCCCACTAGGCACTCACATTCCATGCCCGGCTCCACGCCAGCGAGCCGGGCTTCTTACCCATTTAAAGTTTGAGAATAGGTTGAGATCGTTTTGGCCCCAAGACCTCTAATCATTCGCTTTACCAGATAAAACTGGGGGCTCGGAGCGCCAGCTATCCTGAGGGAAACTTCGGAGGGAACCAGCTACTAGATGGTTCGATTAGTCTTTCGCCCCTATACCCAGGTCGGACGACCGATTTGCACGTCGGAACCGCTACGGACCTCCACCAGAGTTTCCACTGGCTTCGTCCTGCCCAGGCATAGTTCACCATCTTTCGGGTCCTATCACGCACGCTCATGCTCCACCTCCCCGACAGAGCGGGCGAGACGGGCCGGTGGTGCGCCCGCCTCTGGAAGCGCGGCAGGATCCCACCTCAGCCAGCGTGCGCTGGCCCTCACCTTCATTGCGCCACAGGGTTTCGCACGGCCCTCCGACTCGCGCACGTGTTAGACTCCTTGGTCCGTGTTTCAAGACGCGTCGGGTGAGTAACCGACATTGCGGCAGACCCCTGGTGCCCGGTGTGGGCCTCCCCGCCCGGCGGCGCGACGCGGTCGGGCGCACTGAGAACAGTCTGCCCTAGTCTACAGTCGAGCAGGGGGCCCCGTCCCCCCCTTCAACCGCCCCGGCACGCCCCGAGGGGCGGCCGGGAACGGGTGCCCGGGGGAGGAGGCGGTCTAATCTCCCTCGGCCCCGCGGACACGGCTAAGCTGCTGCCAGGGGGGCTGTAACACCCTCCGCCAGAAGCGAAGGGCCACCTGCCACCCCGAAGCCTTCCCAGCCGACCCGGAGTCGGTCGCGGCGCACCGCCGCGGAGGAAATGCGCCCTGCGGGGGCCGGGTAGGGCCCGGGCGCCGGTCCCGCGGAGGGGATCTGGAACTCCCGGGCCACCGACCTTCCCGCCGTGTTGAATCCTCCGGGCGGACTGCACGGACCCCACCGTTTACCTCTCGACGATTTCACGCCCTCTTGAACTCTCTCTTCAAAGTTCTTTTCAACTTTCCCTTACGGTACTTGTTGGCTATCGGTCTTGCGCCCGTATTTAGCCTTAGATGGAGTTTACCACCCGCTTTGGGCTGCATTCCCAAGCAACCCGACTCCAAGAAGAACCGATCCCGGCGCGCCGGGGGCCGCTACCGGCCTAACACCGTCCGCCGGGTGAGCCTCGATCAGAAGGACTTGGGCCCCCTGAGCGACGCCGGGGGAGTCTGTCTTCTATACGCCACATTTCCCGCGCCCGCCGCCTGGCGGGGATTCGGCGCTGGGCTCTTCCCTCTTCACTCGCCGTTACTGGGGGAATCCTGGTTAGTTTCTTTCCCTCCGCTTAGTAATATGCTTAAATTCAGCGGGTCGCCACGTCTGATCTGAGGTCGTAGTCGGAAAGAAAACGCCGGAGCGTTCAGGGGGGAGCCGGGGAAGGCCAGGCAAACCCTGCCGGAGCAGGCGGGGCCTGGCGTACCCGGCAGCGAGCGCCCTCTTTCCCCGGATCGCGTCTGGAGGGGTTTCGCCCTCGCCAGGAAGCCGGCCGCGGAGGAGGGCGCCCGAGGCGCGTGCGCGCGGGCAGCTGGTGGGACACCACGGACAGCCACGCGCGGCACGCAGCCAGGCGTCCCGGGACGGGCCCGGGGCGGACCGGTCGCCAGGCCCCCTTCTCGGGGGGCCAGGCGCGCCGGCGGCGTACCTCCGTGGCGGGAACCGGCCAGGGACCCTGCCAACGGGCGATCGGAGGTCTGACATTGTGGGGGGACGAAGGGGAAGCGGAGCTCACCCTGCGACGGCCCCAGCCGCGTCCCGGGGAAGCCCCGGGGCGATTGACGATCGAGCGACCCTCAGACAGGCGTAGCCCCGGGAGGAACCCGGGGCCGCAAGGTGCTTTCGAAGTGTTGATCAATGTGTCCTGCAATTCCCACTAATTCTCGCAGCTAGCTGCGTTCTTCATCGACGCGCGAGCGATCCACCGCCAAGAGTCACAGGCAACTTTTCGAAAACGTTCGCCCACCTGCGGACGCAGGAGAGGCGGGAGGAAGGCGACGCCGTCCGTCCGTCGCCCGCACGGCGACACGGCACAGGCGTCCCCTTCAAGGCTTCCCCTCTGGGAGTCAGACAGCACCGTCGTGGGGGGGAAAAACATTGCCAGGCGCTCGGCCTGGGAGCCCGCCCCACCCACCCGGGGGCGAGGGAGGGAGCTCCCGGAGCGACGGGAGCAGGCAGCCCCGCAGCCGCCGGTCCCTCCTGGGGTAACCTATCCACTCCTATGTCTCTAATAGCTCCAATGCCTCTTCTCACAGGAGAATGACTTTTCCACAGAGAAGAGAGCATCAGGCCAGAATGAGGGAAGCCAATCTGAGGATTGAGAGGGAAGAACTTGCCCTTGCCAAGGAGAAGCTTGCTCTGGCCAGAGAGCAGAAGTTAAGTGGGTTAGATCCCACTGGTGGCAGCAATATCCCTAAGGATAGAGACAGGACCTATGACAATAGAAACCTGAGCAAGATTGTCCCTCCCTACAAGTGTGGGGATGACATCCACAAGTGGATAACTGCTTTGGAGAGAGCTTGCAAAGTACAGCAGGTACCCCAAAGTCAGTGGGCAGCTATCTTGTGGCTCTCCTTCTCTGAGAAGGGTAGAGACAAGCTCCTCACAGTTAGTGATGAGGATGCTGACAATTGCACTGTCCTGAAGAGTGCTCTGATTGATGGGTTTGGCCTAACCACTGAACAATACAGGTTGTTGTTCAGGGATACCCAGAAGAGACAGACTCAGGACTGGACTGACGTTGTAGATTGTGCCACTAAGGCTTTGGAAGGCTGGTTATTGGGTAGTAAGGTTAAGGACTATACAGGATTGTATAATTTGATCATGAGAGAACAAATCCTTTACAACTGTCAAAACCAGCTACTGCATCAACACCTGATTGACTCTGATCTGACTTCTCCCCAAGAATTGGGAAAGAAGGCAGATAGGTGGGTCAGGACTAGAGTTAAGCAGAAAAACCAGAATCAGGGCGGTGATCAGAAAAAGGCAGACCAGAAGGGTAATGATCAGAAACAAAAAGACCAGAAGTCTTCACCAGGCTCCCAAAAGGCTCAGGGGGAGGGTGGTTCCAAAAAGGATAAGAAGAAAGATGGCCAAAAGAAACCCTGGTGCAACTATTGTAAGTCAAACTCACATTGGTTTAGTGAATGCACCAAAAAGGATAAGCCCCCAGCCACCATTGCCCCTAAGGCAACTGTACCCCCTAGTCCAGCTGTAAGTGGTGGTTCCCAGCAAAAGGGTGTAGTAGGGTTAACCCTGGGAACTGAGGAGGATTCTGGCCTAGTTAGGATACCTACTCAGGCAGTTCTGATCTGTGGTGGGGACATAGCTTTGTCCTCTACTGTGGGTCCCAGTAACCTGGGCAAGTACAGACAGACTCCTTTTATAAATCATAGAATGGCTCAGGCCTACAGGGACACTGGGGCTAGTGTCACAATGGTGACACCTGCCTTTGTGGACCATGGACAGATCATGCTAGGTGAGAATTACCTAGTGACCAACGCTAGCAATGCCACTACTTCCCATAGTGTGGCAATTGTTAACTTCTCCTGGGGAGGGGTAACTGGCCTCAAGAAAGTTGTGGTAAGTTCAGACCTTCCTGTAGAGTGTCTGTTGGGAAATGACCTTGAAACTTCAGTTTGGTCTGAAGTGGAGTAGTATAGGACCCATGCAGAAATGCTGGGGATAGATGCACATGTCCTTGCTGTGACCAGGTCACAGGCCAAAAAGTGTAACACTGAACAAGTGCTAGATCCTGGGACAATGGACCAGACACAACCCAAGAGAAAGAGTAGTAGGGTAAAGGCTGTGCCTTCCCCCCCTGCCTCAAGTGGTGGATCAGCCCTCACAGGAGGATGATTCTGAGAGCCCTGAAGGAACTCTCCTAGAAGAACTGGAACCTGATCAGGTTGAGTTTCTTGGGACAGGGGGGCCTTCCAGGGCAGAGCTGAGGCAGGCACAATTAGACTGTCCTTCTCTTGAACCCCACAGACAGCAGGCTGCTGCTGAGGCTGCAGGGAATGCTCAAGGTATCCATAGAGTGTATTGGGATGAAGGGCTACTGTACTCAGAGGCTAGAGACCCCAAGCCTGGTGCATCCAGGAGGTTGGTCATACCACTGAGTTTCAGGGGCTTCCTTCTCACCTTGGCCCATGATATTCCCCTTGCAGGACACTTGGGCCAGAATAAGACCTGGGACAGACTTGTCCCTCACTTTCACTGGCCTCACATGTCAGAAGATACCAAGGAGTTTTGTCGCTCCTGTGTCACCTGCCAAGCCAGTGGCAAATCAGGTGGCACCACAAAGGCCCCCCTCATACCACTACCTGTGGTGGGGGTTCCCTTTGAGAGAGTGGGGATAGACATTGTAGGACCAATGGACCCCCAAACAGCATCTGGGCACAGATTCATACTGGTGATAGTGGACCATGCCACCAGGTATCCAGAGGCTATACCGCTAAGGACCACAACAGCTCCTGTTGTGGCAAGGGCCCTACTTGGAGTATTCTCCAGAGTGGGCTTTCCAAAGGAGGTTATTTCTGACAGAGGTGCCAACTTCATGTCAGGATATTTGACTGCAATGTGTAAGGAGTGTGGTGTTAACTACAAGTTCACTACACCCTAACACCCACAGTGCAATGGGCTTGTGGAGAGATTCAACAAGACCCTAAAAGGGATGATAAAAGGTTTACCAGACAAGCTTAGGCGAAGATGGGACATCCTTTTACCCTGCCTTCTGTTTGCTTACAGAGAGGTCCCACAAAAGGGGGTTGGCTACAGCCCTTTTGAGCTTTTGTTTGGGCATCCTGTAAGGGGACCCCTGTGTTTAGTAAGGGAAGGATGGGAGAGACCTCTCAGACAACCCAAACTGGACATAGTGGATTATGTACTTGGCCTCCGCTCCAGGATGGCAGAGTATATGAAGAAGGCATCTAAAAACCTTGAGGCAAGCCAAGAACTCCAAAAAGCTTGGCATGACCAAAAGGCTGTGCTGACTGTGTACCAGCCAGGGCAGAAAGTGTGGGTGTTGGAGCCAGTGGCCCCAGCAGCACTCCAAGACAAATGGTCTGGACCCCACACTATTGTTGAGAAGAAGGGAGATGTCACCTACTTGGTGGACCTTGGGACTCCCAGAAGCCCCCACAGGGTGCTTCATGTCAACAGATTGAAGGCATATGTTGACAGGGCAGACATGGGCTTACTCATGGCTACAGATGAGGGGCAGGAGGAAGAGAGTGACCCTCTCCCAGACCTGTTGACTCAGAACCCTGATGATGGCTCAGTTGATGGTGTGGTCTTTTCTGACAGCCTCACTGATCATCAGCAACAGGACTGCAGACAAGTTCTGCAGTCCTACAGACATATGTTCTCTCTGACCCCAGGTCAGACAAACTGGTGCACCCATGAGGTGGACACTGGTGACAGTCTGCCTGTGAAGAGTAAAATCTACAGGCAACCTGACCATGTCAGGGACTGCATAAAAGTTGAGGTACAAAAGATGTTGGAGCTGGGAGTCATTGAACCTTCAGAGAGCCCTTGGGCTAGTCCTGTAGTTCTTGTGCCAAAACCTCACACCCAAGATGGTAAGAGAGAGACGAGGTTTTGCGTGGATTACAGAGGTCTCAATGCTGTCACTAGGACAGATGCCCACCCAATACCTAGGGCAGATGAGCTCATTGACAGATTGGCAGCTGCCAAGTTTTTGAGTACATTTGACCTGACAGCAGGCTACTGGCAAATCAGACTAGCTGAGAATGCAAAGGCCAAAACTGCTTTCTCGACCCCAGGAGGACACTATCAATTTGTGGTAATGCCCTTTGGTTTGAAGAATGCACCTGCTACTTTCCAAAGGTTGGTGAATCAAGTCCTTACAGGTCTGAATGACTACTGTGCAGCTTATCTTGATGATATTGCTGTCTTTAGCTCCACATGGGAGGACCACCTGGTCCCCCTGAGGAATGTTTTAGAGGACCTGCAAAAGGCAGGCCTCACTATCAAGGCCACTAAGTGCCAGATAGGGCAGAGCAAGGTTGTATACCTGGGCCACCTGGTTAGTGGGGGTCAGGTTCAACCCCTGGAGAGCAAGATCCAGACCATCAAGGACTGGACTCCTCCAACTACCCAGACTCAGGTCAGAGCTTTCTTGGGCCTGACTGGGTACTACAGAAAGTTTGTTAAGAACTATGGGTCCATTGTGACACCACTTAATTACTTGACCTCTAAGAAGATGCCAAAGAAAGTTCAGTGGACAGTAAGCTGTCAAAAAACATTTGATGACCTGAAGCAGGCCATGTGCAGTGCACCTATTCTGAAAAGTCCAGACTACTCCAAAGAGTTCATTGTCCAGACAGATGCTTCTGAGTTGGGTGTGGGAGCTGTTCTTTCACAACTGAATGTAGATGGTCAAGACCAGCCCATTGCTTTTATTAGTAGAAGGCTGACCCCTAGAGAGAAACGTTGGTCAGCTATTGAGAGGGAGGCCTTTGCTGTGGTTTGGGCCCTGAAGAAGCTGAGGCCATACTTGTTTGGCACTCACTTCAAGATTCAGACAGACCATAAGCCCCTCTTGTGGCTAAATCAGATGAAGGGTGAAAATCCCAAACTTCTTAGGTGGTCCATTTCCCTACAGGGGATGGACTTCACAGTGGAACATAGACCTGGGACTGACTATGCCAATGCAGATGGACTCTCCAGATATTTCTGTGAGAAGTTGGCCTAATATATGATGTCACTAATTCTAGTGTACACCTTGTATCAGTCCAAACAACCCTTATGGTGATTGGTTGTAAAGTCAACCTTATAGACCAGCTATCCTAGTGGTAGCATGGACAAGAGCAGTCTTAGGCTAAACTCTGTATGGCATGTGAAGCCAGCTGTTATACCATTTGTAATCCCTTGAATACCAAATGAAAGGACACCACAACAGATAAATATAAAAATAGAATGTATTTATTCTAGTCAAACCCTCAGCACTCTTTGAGATTCGAGGTAAGTACAACACAGTCTTATTTAAGCATACATTAAGTCACACAGGTAAGTAATACAGTTCGGCCCTAGGGGCCACGCAAACCATATACTAAGTAAGTGGTATAAGAACCACTGTCACGAACACAGGATAGGCCTAGGCCTAGGGCTACACTATACTACCAAAGGTTAGGAAGTGGGAGGCCCACGGGATTCAGGTGCAGAGTGGAAACACTCGCGCGTAATGCGTAAAAGTCTATAGAAATAGTAGCTATTAGAATTTAGCAGTTTTAGGACACTTCTGGAATAGCTAGGAAGTCGAGACTTGGAAACTAGACCCTAGGATAGTCAATACCCTTGTGAGCACCGGAGTACTCAAGTTACCTAGCCCACGGGCTGCGGGTGCATAGGTGTGAACTTGCGTCGGGTTTCCTCGTTGACTCCTATGGATGCCTGAAGGAAAGTTGCTGACAGGCAGTCAGTGAAGAATGTCCGGTGGATCCCAAGGATGGAATCAAGAAGGAAGGATACCTGCAAGCAGAAGGGACAGAGTCTAGGTCACCAGCCAGGAGCCGGGAAGGAACCAGGCGATGTCGTGCAGATGCAGGTGAAGAGGTGAAGTTTGTCGCAGCAGCCACGGGTACCAGGAGACGTCGAGGACGACCAGGAGGCGAGCTGTCCCACGAAGGCTCTTGCTGTCGGCGGCGTCTATGTCGAGTTAGGACCCAACAAGCCTTGGCAAGCGGAACCCACGCAGGATGGAGGACTTGCTTCTAGTGCAGACCAGGGAGGTCTGGGGTGCTTCTCTTTCACAGAGGAGCGAGTGCCAGTCTGGAGGAGCCGGACCAGCAAGATGAAATTAAAGGTTCGTCGTCGCAGAGGTCACTAGCCAACGGGCCAGGAACCGGACAACACGTCGAGCAACCCAGGTGCAGAAGGGCCCCACGCAGAACACGTGAAGTGTGGGGAGCTGATCTTCTTTGCAGATGGTGCTCGGGATGGGGGCTTCTCAATTCCCCAAGCACAGCCTCGAGGAAGCCTCAGAAGTCGCGCTAGTCAGTTACTAGCCACTTTTCCCAAGTCGCCGGTCCCACGTCCCTCGTCGCCTCCACGGGTCTCAGCTTCGCTGCAGATGTGGATCTGGGTCAGAGGTGTCTGGAAGTCTCGGCGCTGGTCAGTCTCTGCAGTCGTCCCTCGTAGGATCAGTCGCAAAGCAAGCAGCAGTCACTGGATGGTGCCTGGTTGCCCAGGGTGGTCACTCCTTGGCCACAAGGGAGATTTCTTCAGTCTTCTTCCTGAGGTCGAATGTCGAAGGTCCAGAGTTTCTGTTCAAGTTGCAGATTCAGGATAATCTAATTTGCAGGGCTCAGCTACCTACTGATATACTGGGCTAGTGGGCTGGGCTACCTGCAAGGTCCCTCCTATTGGTGGGACCAGGAAGGGGAGTGGTTACACCCCCTTTCCTTTGTCCAGTTTCGCGCCAGACCTGGGGCTGGAGTGCTCCAGCGCCGGTTTGAACTGGACTATGCATGGGACACCTTGTGTACCCCAGGCAGTGTCTCATTCCTTTCAGCCCTCCCTGCCCCAATACACTAAAGTCTGTCTGGGGAGGTGCTAGCACCTCCCCAAGCAGGGAACCTATTGTTCAGGCCTCCCTGGCTGGGAGGGCTCCCAGCTGCAGGAGGTCAGACTCGTGTCTGTGGCAGCAGCATCCATTTTGTGATGCTGAGGCTTTGGTCCGAGTTAAACAGCAAAGTAGGATTTTAACATGTCTCTCCCTCTAGAAGGGAGGAATAATATCCTCATCCCCAGAAATGGCATGGGGGTATTATTCCAAAGTGTTAGACACCTTACACGACATTTTTTGATAAAGCCAAACCATAGTTACCATAACCGTTTAAGATTATAAGGCACTTTAAGAGTATATGGTAGGCTATATCATAGAACAGCTATAAGGACTTGGTTCCGAATGCTGCAGACAGGCTCAGCTCATGCTAGAGCACCATCTCACATGTTACCAAGCACTCTGCCTCCAGGATTGTTAAGGCCTGCCATAGGAGTGGCTCACAGGTACACATGTCTATTTTAAGGGTAGATATAGGTATACTATATCTAAGCAAGGGGTGATTACACGACCTTGCCCCAGCTGAGTGATCAGCCAGTTATGTCTGATTGGAAGGCCAGGCCAGGGGTGGCATAATACATGCTACAGCCCCTGGGAGGCCTAGGGTACACCTATGCCCTGGGTACCTAGGGTACACTGTACAGGGTCCAATAAGGTGACCCTTACCAATTGGGTATGTACCTAGGGTACATGGAGTCTATTTTAAAGAGAGAGCAGACAGCCTGAGACCCTGAATGGCAGGATCTCAGGCCAACTAAGTCGAAAAACCAGCTAGACACTAGGCAAAAAGTTGGGGGTAACCATAGTCAGATATCCACCTTCCTACACAACCCTCCCCCTCCCCCCCCCCCCGCCCCCCCAAACGAAGGGAGATAAGGCTGTCCTTGACCAGGTAAGCCTATATTGCCTAAGTGGCCATATAAGGAAGAACTGGCATGGTTACCCCCTGTCTCATGGTCCACTAAGCAATCCCTCACCCTAAAGGTATCATAGGGTCTCCACCATAGGGAATCTCTACCTTTTGGTGTGTCTTTGCAAAGTAAAAGGCTGGTGTTGAGATGGAGTACTGAAGTGAGTGTCCTCAAAGTGAGGCCTCCGCTTCCTCCAATCATCCTCCACCATGGATGCCTTTCTTCCTTTAACTGAGTTGCACTGTGCTCTCAGGGTCAGCCTCTGGCTACCTAAAGCTGGAGGCTGGGTCCCTTTGGTGGGCTTACTGGAGGGACAGGTCAGGTTTGGGCCCCTAAGGTCCCATGTTTGCCTGTGCCCAACAGAATCCCTCTGGGGGAGGTCCCTAACTACCTGTAAAGGAGATCCCTCAGGAATGTTTTTAACCATCACCTGGCTAGGGCTACTAGCCAGGCAATCCTCATTCTTTTGATGGGGGGGGGGTTCTTGTGGACAGGGGCAAATGAGCCCACATCGGGCACTTCCAGGCTGGCCCGGCCATCTGGTCGCCCCATTGGAAAGCATTGCGCGCGACCAGATGGCCGAGGGGGAGAGGTGCAACCAGATAGCCGGGACTGAAAGGACTCCCATCTGTCCAACCCGAGCCTTCGCGCTAGGGTTCCCGCCTGCCCATGCAGGGCTCCGTGGCTGCAGGGCTCCGTGGCTGCAGGGCTCCGTGGCTGCAGGGCTCCGTGGCTGCAGGGCTCCGTGGCTGCAGGGCTCCGTGGCTGCAGGGCTCCGTGACTGCAGGGCTCTGTGGCTGCAGGGCTCTGTGGCTGCAGGGCTCCGGGCTCAAGGGCTCAAGGGCTTCAGGGCTTTGGGGCTGCAGGCCTCGGGGGGGGGTGGGGGGGGGGGCTCGTAGACCCCACGCTGGGCCTCAGGCATGGGAGGCCCGGCGGAGCTCCCGGGCCCCGGACGCCCGGGGGACCCATGGAGCCCATCCCGGGCACTTTGCCTCGCCGCGGGTTGGAGGAGGGAGCACCGGACGCCCCGGGGAAGTGTCGTCCGGGCTTGGCCCATCTGGTCCCCGCCTGAGAATCGCCATCCCCAGGAGGGGTGTCCCGGCATACCCTGCCCCTACTAATCCGGAGGAAGGCTACCCACCTTTCTTGTAACCCTCGCTCTCCGAGTGACGGAGGGGATCCTAGGCGCGGATGCGCCCGACCTCCTGGAGCCCTGACTGGGATCCGGGAGTCAAATGAGCCCTCATCGGCACTTCCAGGCTGGCCCGGCCATCTGGTCGCCCCATTGGAAAGCATTGCGCGTGACCAGATGGCCGAGGGAAAGGTGCGACCAGATGGCCGGGACCGAAAGGACTCCCAGCTGCACACACCGAGCCATAGCGGTAGGGCTCCCGCCTGCCCTTGCAGGGATCCGGGGCTCTGCACCAGGGTCTCTTGTCCCAGGCAGATGGACACTTGGCAGGACGTGGGATCCCAGGCCCTGACCAAAAATCAGGAGGCCCGGAGCCGGTCCCTGCTTCCCAACGCAGCCAGGCCGGGGAGATCGGGGAGCCTGCCCAAGCACGAGGGACCCCAGTCCCGGGCACACGGTCCCTCAGGTTGTGCGCTCGTTTTCCACAATTTTTTTCAAAATTCCGCGAAGTAGCATTCCGCAAATTCTGCCCAGCCCTATTTGATACATACAGTGAAGCTTCATGATGTGTGAAAAGACACATGTCCTGAACAATGAACAAACAGCAGTGAATTTGCCCTTTGGTACATAACAGAAAACAAACAAATGCAGAAAGGAATTAAAACAGTCTCCAAATGCTTGCGGACATGTTTGTATATAGAGTTTAAAAAAAAAAAAATGCTCTAAACAAACCTGGTATAGATTAGCTAGCCATTCCTTGTCTGGTCACCCTTGCAGGATACAGAGCATAAAAGCACCTCTGCTTCCCCCTGATGACAGCCAGTCTCTGGGCAATTGTCTGTGAGGGGTGTGGGCCCATTGGGGCACAAGACTGAACTTCACCTCCTCCCGGCTACTATGTGCCTGAGATTACTATGGACTTATCTTGTCACAAGATCTTAATGAGCCCCTAAAATCCTACATTTTAAAAGTAATGGGTTACAGTGAAGCGTAAGTATCAACCTTGTTGTAACTCTCTCCAATTCATGTCTCTACTGTGGGAAGTGGGCTTCTAAAAAAAAAAAAAATCCAGCGATCTGGCGCTCCACCAATATCCTGTTTCACGTAGCATAGACACATACCGATACCTCCAAGTATCAGTGACCCTCCCCGAGTGCCATGTAACTATAAGGTGCTACCATAACTAGTGATAAGCATGTGTGGGTGTGGGGAGCTCGTCTGGATCCAGACCTAGAGACGGAGACAAAGCGCAAAAGTAGTCCATAGCTTTATTCAGTCAAACGAATAACTAGCTGTGACTGTTTACCCTACCATGCATATTCTCAAATTGGAACCCTTGATACGCTGCACTCAAAAGCATCTTTAAACCAATCCCACCTCCATTTCCATTGTGTGGCCCACTGGCCCCATCCCCCAATCTACAGCAGGACTAGGAATACAAATACTTGGTCAATGTCACTCGTTCTCTCTTCAGAAAACTTTGGTTCAGGTCAATTGGCTATCCATCCCTGGGGTGGGGGACGCTGGCCAACACTCTCTGCAAATGGACATGGGTATTGCTGAATTTTGCGAGCTTGCCAGAATCAATTAGTGCAACATGCTATTGATATTGAACCCTAGCTTGGCCAGGCATTGCATTGGGTAAATAATACTGTTCGAACAAAGCAGTTTCATGTCATTAAATTTGGGCCAGGACTTTGAGGATAAAGCCTGAGTATATGAAAGTGGTTGACCCTTGATATTGTAGCGTGCCTTTTCTCTGGACATGCATAATGTGGTGTCTCAATCTTGAAAACTGAGTAAATGTGCAGTTAGTGGGTGCAGAATAGTACCCAGGAGGGGGTGAGAGTGTGTCTTAGAGCAAGATATTGATTCATCTGCTCCACTTTCAAGGTGTGAAATTTGAGCGATTAAAGGACCCAAACAAAAGGTGTTGGACAGGCCACACGAAGGGCTGGCTCCCTCCCCGCATGACAGGGCCCAAGCCCCGGCCCACCAGGCGTGACCCACGAGAATCACCCGCACCCCGTCTCCCGACGGAACTCCTGCCCTCGGACCTCCATGTATCACGGGCCCAAGCCACCACCGGCTCCCCCGGCCGGGTCAAGCCGCCATCTTGGGCCCTGCGCCACGAGGCCGCGTGGCCTCCATCCGACCCTAACCCTGGGC
Source organism: Triturus cristatus (assembly GCF_964204655.1). Taxonomy (NCBI): domain Eukaryota; kingdom Metazoa; phylum Chordata; class Amphibia; order Caudata; family Salamandridae; genus Triturus; species Triturus cristatus. The sequence continues at coordinate 287,320,232 of NC_140585.1, forward strand.
CTGGCCGGCCCCGACATCCCGGCACCACCATCCACCCAGGAGGTGAGCGGACCACTTGGCAGGTCAATGGGAGAACGAAGCGCCAAGGACTCTCCCCCGCCAGGTGCCAATCACCTCCAGCTCCCCCAGGCCCCGGCTCCACCCCCCTGCTGGGTGTCTGGACACCTTCATCCCGGACCCTCCGACCTCCAAGTGCGAGGGTCCGGACATCAAAGGGCGCCTGCCCTATAACTGGAGCAGCTCCGGAGCAGGAAGGCAGTTGTATCCTGGAGTCGAGAGACACCGAGAGAACTCAGCCTTGACGGACTACTGGCGCTGCCGTAGCCCTATCTTGCGAACTATCGTCCGGCCTGCTGGCGCTGCCGCGGCCTTCTGCAACATCCATCCTCGTCGGGACCTGCTGGCGCTGCCGCGGCCCGTTGTAACGACCATCTTCACCGGGCCCTGCTGGCGCTGCCGCGGACCGTACATCGACCATCTTCACCGGGACCTGCTGGCGCTGCCGCGGACCGTGTATCGACCATCTCCACCGGGACCTGCTGGCGCTGCCGCGGCCCGTACCAGCTAGACCATCAAGCTCGAGGATTGTGAGCTAACCACCATACCATCCCAACTACCAGACTGGTAACCAGACTGTCCCGCTACCCCTTTTCCTATCTTGAGAGACTTGAATCGAGGGGACCCCTGAGTCCAGACCTCCTTGTACCATTCCATCGTACCTTAAGAAGTGCTTATAAAGAACGCTAAATCTTCTCCTTGTGTGGTATCTGTCTGTGGGGGGGAAGTTATTTGTCTGTACGATCGCTGGAGACGGCTCTCCCCGGAGACCTCTCCGCTTGTCCTCGGCCGACCCTCCCGGTCCGTCTAACAAAAGGTTTTTAGCAAACCAATATTGGTGGACACAGGCCTGCAATGCGAATATTTTTGCGGCATGACCATGCCTCCAGGTCTTCAGTTTTGGCGGCGATGACAATCAAAGGTTTGTACATTTTTTAGCAACTTCTTGTTAGATCAGAGATGTGCTGCTCCACTCCATCTAGTCCATTGTTTTGGCTCTCAACTGCTCAGTGAGATGATCATGTATGGCGGAGTCTGCAAGATTGATTGTCTTCAGGTCCGCCTTGAGGCTCTGCAGAATTATGGTGGATTGCTATCCGGTCTAACTCTCCTCCAACTGCACCCTTGGGTTAGTGTTTAGCCATGGCTCAGTGCTAATTAGTCTTCCACTGGTCAGAAGTTAGCTGGTTCTGTTTTGGTTCAGCTTCACCCATTCTCTGTATTGTGTTTAAAGCATTATCTCATTACTGGGGTGGTGTTCACAAGCACAGACAGTTTCTTACTCACCAAGCCGAAGCTGCCCCTGTACCTGGGTATAGTTAAACGGAAACCTGCACAGGCCTATACCATCATTCGCATGGGTGGTTATTATGTAGAGCAAGAAGTGAAGGAAGCCGTGGGGCCTCAGACTTCTGCATGGCCTTTGGCCCCCTCAACTCCACAGGCATCTATGGTAATCAAAGGGATGGTGGCCATGAGCACTCCCCACCAGTCACGGCCACCCACTGCTCTTACCCATCATGGTGGGTCAAGTACAGCCTCCGACTCATTACTGGCCCGTTGCCACTACAGCTGAACTACATGTAGGATTGGGAGTGGAAGACAGCCCACAATTCTCCGTGTACTACTCCGTCCCAGTCCTTCCTGTCACTGCATGTCATTCATGCCACTCGGATCGTGTATTTATTTACTGGGGGAGTGCAAATTACCAGCTCAGGCTAGAGCTCTGTAATTACAGGATCACATTGGCTAAACATGCCGCTCCCCCATGCTCACCACTCGCCATACACCCCTCACCCCCAGTGCCCTGAAAACCATGTACAAAGGCCACTGCATCATAGTCCTTCCGGGCCATGTGATCTTCCTTGCTACCTTTATTAAAACTCTACGCAACAGAATGCGGATTGACAGCACTGTCTTAAACTGGTTCCAATCCTACTTAGAGTGGGTATAATATAGTTCAGATCGGGAACCTTTCATCTCTCCCTTTGGTGTTCTGCAAGGTTTTATTCTGGCCCACACACTTTACAACCTTTATGTGGAACCTCTAAATTTAGAACTACAGCTTATGGCCATCTTCGGTGATATCAATCCGGATTTATAAAGCGCGGCTAGTCACCCCATAGGGTATCCAGGCACTTTGCAGGTCCGCGAGGCTTATTTGAACAGGCAGCTCTCGAGTGCCATGCAGCATTCTGGAAGTGAGGTTATGGTCTGGAGTGGCGTGGAGAGGGTGTTCCAGGACTTTGCTGCACTGTGGGAGAAGACTCGTCCTCCACTGCTTCTTTGGTAGATTTGGGGAGTATGGGCAAGTGAAAGGGAGGTGGCGCCTAGTCTTCTCGACGGTTGGTGGCAGTTCAGGCGGTGGTTAACATAGGTGGGTCCTTGGTTGTGTAGAGCCTTGTGTGCTTGTGTCAGCAACTTCAATTGACATTTCTTCTGTACGAGGAGCCAGTGGAGTTGTCTGAGGTGGGGTGTGATATGGGTTTGTCGGGGAAGACCGAGGACGAGTCTGGCTGCGGCGTTCTGTATGGTCTGAAGTCACTGTAGGAGGTGTGTGGCAACTAAAACATAGAGGGCATTGCCATAGTTCAGGTGGCTGGTGATAAGGGCCTGTGTCCTGGTGTCTTGTGTGTAGGGGTAGCCACTTGAAGATTTTGTGTGGCATGTGCAGAGTAAGATAGCAGGCAGAGGAGATGGCGTTGATCTATGATTTTATGGTGAGCTTGTTGTCCATGATTATTCAGAGTTTTATGGCATGGTCGGAGGGAGTGGGTGCGGCTCCTAGGTCTGATGGCCACCAGGAGTCATTTCATGTGTTGCGGCTGTTGCTGAAAATCAGTACTTCAGTTTTGACTGTGTTCCGCTGCAGGCAGGCAGTTTTCAATCCATTCGGCGACACTTGCCATGCGTCTGGAAGCTGGTTCTGGTGGTGGGGTCGTAGATGAGTGAGAGGATGAGTTTGGTGTCGTCTGCATAGAAAATTATGTTGAGACCGTGCGATCTGATGATGTTGGCCAGTGGGGTCGTATGCGTTGAAGAGTTGGGGCGGAGGGATCAGCCCTGGGGGACACCACAGGTGATCTCCTTGGGTCCAGAGGTAAAAGGTGGACAATGGATCCTCTGGGTTCTTCTGGTGAGGAAAAAGGTGATCCATCTCAGCATGACCCCTTGGATGCCAACATGGTGGTCTTTCAATCAGCGTGTGATGGGATATGGAGTCGAAGGCTACCAAGAGGTCGAAGGCTCAGAGCTGCTGTTTATCCTCCGTCAAGGAAGGTTTGAATGCCGTCAGTAGCTGCGAACAGGGCAGTTTTGCTGCTGTGATTGCTGCGGAAGCCATATTGGGAGGCATGGAGTATCTGGTTCTATTCTAGGTGTCATGAGTTGCTTGTAGATTATCTTTTCCAGTATCTTCGCTGAGAATGGGAGTAGGGAGATTGACTGGTAGGTTTTGAGTTCAGTGGGGTCAGCGGAGGGTTTTTTGAGTAGTGGTCTTACTACGGAGTGTCAACAGGCATCGGGAAATGTTGCAGTGGTGATAGGTGTTGAGCGGGGTGTGAGTTCCTGGCCAATCATTTGATTTCTGAGGTTGAACGTGGTGCATACATGGGTCTGTGGGAGCTCTCAAGTGGATGGATTTCATGGTGGAGGTGGTGTCCGGGGTGAAGGAGGTTCCAGGTGGTCAGTCTGTGGTTCGTGTCGGTTGCGGTGGTGGCGTATCTGTTGAAGTCCATGGGTGCGGGTTGGGGTTCAAAGTTGCCGTATAGGGTTGCGATCTTGACATGGAAGAAGTCAGTTTGGCTGTCTCACAGCTCCTGTGAGAGTGTGATGTTTTCACTAGCTGCCGGGTTGAAGAATTCATGGTGTTAAGAGGAGGTTACGGGATGTGGTAAAAGGTGGGAATGTCTGCTGAAAAGTTGCATGTTTATAACACTACAAAACCTCTAATGAAAAAACAAAGTGAAACCTAATTAAAGAATTGAGACATTAGTCTAAATGTCTATCGGTAAACTGATGGCTCTCCCCTCTATATTGAAAAAAACAAAAATAATACTCTATTGTCCCTCCCACCCCCTTTTGATTGGACAGCTTTATAGTTTATAAATGAGCCAAATGCTTGCAGGTGTTAGCTTATTGTTGTATTTGGGCTCCAACTACCTCCCTTAATCCTGCCTTACGGTACTTTATGCTCTGTTCCTGATAACTCCTGTGTTTCCCACTTCCCCCACAAATTCTCTCCTTCTCTGATGAGCACCTTTTGGGAGACCTTAATTGTCTCCTAGTTCTGATCCTCCTGTAGAAGCCATTTGAAATCGAAAAACTGGAAACTGTTGAAAGGGTTATGATGACCTTTAACTGGCGTCATACCAGTTACTGTACTGAATGTTGAGCGGACCACTAAGATGGATAGATATATCTATATATCTCTAGCTCTCTCCATCCTTACTAAGAGCAGAGATCTGTAGAGACCACAGGTGGCATGTGTTATTGTTCCTCTTAGTAACGTACTCTAATTCTCCATGGTAGATTTCAAGGTCTCATGGGTGCAAGCCTTGCTGTCCCTTGAGGAGCCTCAGCAGTAGGCGTCTTACCATTTGTACATGTATCTAGTTAGAGCCCTCTTTCTCCTGCCTAGACTGATGAATGTGAGTAAGCGGTTGATAGCTGTGCCTCGGTTTCTTGTGTCTATTAATCTCTGCCATATTCTCACCCTTTCAGGAAAAGGCCTTTTCGGTCACGGACTTAGAAGATGTTGATTGACCACTCCGTTGGGACCACTCCAAGTCAAGAGTGTACTAACATCACAGGAGCTAGAATGTAGATGATGCTGTTCTGGTACTCACCCCAACAGGAGAGGCACTCTGAAGGAAGTACCGACCAGTGATAATGCTGTCTTTCAAATGCAGTGTAAACCTGTTCTTGTTGACAAACTAGACTGTGAAAACGAGTTCTCCTTTCCTCCCAGTTCTATTATTATTATTATTTTTTTTACAGCAGTTCTGTCTTTCTGTACATGGAGACCACTAAGTCAAAAAACCTCAATTGATGCACAGAAAAAAAGAATCCAGTTCTGAACGGTTCGTGCTTTAGTTTTTGCCATACCGAAAGACCTCCACCTAGAAGGTTCTAGGTCTTGTGGACAATGAAGGTGCTTGTGGTCTAGGATTAATTTCTTACTTCCAGATTCACATGTGCCAGTGTTTCTTGAGGGTTGGAACATGCGATGAGAGTCCATTTATTGCTGTTTTATAGAGGGGGAAGTGATTACTGGAAATCCCAGAATCTGGTCTTCTAGGTTTCCTATCCTTTGGGCTTGGATCAGAATGTGATGTGCCCTGATTATCCTTGCCTCTGAAGGGGACAAGGTGGTTATACTTGCCCTAATTTCATTGTTTAAGTATCACCTAATGGTTAGGAGATTATCTGGTGAAGAACATTTAGATCCATTGGTTGCTCAGCAATTGCAGCTGGTACGTTATGAGGGCAAGTTTCTCACCCTAGAATAAGTAGGTATTTCATGTTGACATAACAGACTTGTACCTCATTTGTATCCAGATGCATATTTGTCATACTACAGTTTCCTCTCACGTTGGCAGAATAATATAGTTAATGTTCCAGAATGCAGAACTCTCCCAAAGAGTGGTCGGATTGTATAGATTTGTTCGTTATAAACCACATCGACAGCCCTCAAATGTACCTAGCTAATACAGTGGATGCAATATCTTGGATAGATGGGCATTAAAGTGAAAGCTTTAGATAGCTATCTTGAAACTGCACCTTTTGATTTAGCAGAATTGCCTATAACATTTGTTCAGAAAAGGTACAAATCTTAGCGCAGCTACCACATAAATAAAGCTAAATAGGTGTTTCTGGGTATGTGAATTGGAAAGTAAAGCCACTCTGATTTACTGATTTCCCTAGTGTGTTCTAATGACACTACCAAATCCCATAGTGGAACTTCACTACTGCTATTTTTCTCCATGTTGGCTACACTGTGGAGGTATTTCCCTGCAGTGCAGTGAATGTTAACTCCTCTACATGTGGTGAGGGCAGTTTCTCTTTCCACCTCTTACACTCATTGTCTTCGACCCGGGAGGCTGTTGTGGTGTTCTGAGGGCATCAATGCCTCCTTTGAAACTTCAACCTTCCTGCCCACAGTTCGAGCCACAGGTAAGACGTTGAAGGCTGGAATCCTCAACTTCCCCATTCATTTATTCTCTGCCGTTGCGCAGCTCCCATTAGAGGCACCACCCCTGATCATGCTCAGTGAATCCATCCTGAGGAACCCTGGGCAGTAAGTGACTACCTGGGTTTTCCCAGAGGTGAATTTATTAGATACCTGATACGACTGGTTTGAAAAGCTACATACAGATTCAATCCTAAAGATGGTGGGCACATTAAGATCGGTATTTGTTTGTTAATATATACTTTTTGTGACTGAATATTTATAAATAAAATATTTTGCATCAAACATTGAATGTGTTTAGATGTTTTTGTTTTTTTTTAAACAATGTTTCTGGACTAGAGGGACCGTTTGTAGGCTGGTGCTTGAAAGCTGTTGGCAGGATTGCAGTAAACTTCGTTTATTAGATCTTATTATTCTTAAAGGGTGGGTCCTAAAATATTTTAAAATTGTGTTTTTAATTAAAATAGATTGGGGAAGAAAAAAAAAACTTGGAAATAATTTTTAAAGCACTTGCATAGACAGACTAAACCGAGAACTAAGTCCACCACCTCATTTGCCTACCTCACTATCCAAGTTATAGTTTCTGATTGATCCATTTTTTAAAGTTTAAAACAAAACCATTTTTAAACCAGATAAAACTTCTAGAAAAGGAGTCCACTTTTCTTTCTGAAATCGCACTACTGATTCAAATATATTCTATTAACTGAATAAAAATAGAGCAATTTACAGAGGGATAAGTTGCCTACAATCCTCTTCAATTCAGCATACCAAGCTGGTGTTCTGATCAGACAGGCTTTGCTTATTGTTTCTATCTGAAAGAAACACGTTAGATTCCTCACCTTAGAATATCCCCAGGCGTCCGGCTTGATCCGGAAAGATTTTTCGTCAGCAATACCCTTGTGCGTCGCTAGGCGTCGTCTGCAGCTCAGCGTCCGTCGGCGTCGTGATCGCCGGGATGACGTTGTCGGAGTACTTAGGCGCCGCCCTCGCGCGCTGACATCAGTTCTTTTTTCCACGCCGATCCAGGAAGAGCATACCCTTTTAGTCACTTTTTGACTAAACTTTTTTGAACTCTTTTGTTCTATTCTTGTCGACATCGACTCTGGAGCCGGTAGGGATGACTGGCTTTAAGGCTTGTGACTCCTGTCACCGACTAATGTCGGTCACGAACCGCCATTGCCTCGGGACCACGATGCCAAGTCGTGCCTCGACTCACTGGCCTTGACTTCGAAAGCTAGGCGGGAGCGGTCCCGCATGCTACTCTAGTACTGGCAGTCTGCTCCGTGCCGCTCAAGGTCCCGGTCGAGGGACTGGTTGCGGAGCCGCAGCCACCACTGCTCGTCGGGGTCCAAGTCTTCGAAATCCGGTAAGTCTAAGGCATAGCAAGAAGTCCAAGAGGTGACATCGCTCTTCGGACTCCCCTCGCCGGTCGCGCGAATCTGCTGAGGGTTCGGGTGGCACTACCCGTGCGGCTCCATCGGAGCCACAGGGGTCCCGATCGTCCCCATATCCTCCGGTCCCTGGGACTGACGCGACTCCGGCGGAGGTCAGTAACCTGGCTCTGCCGTCGATGCCTGCCGGCGCGCCTTCAAGCCCCGCAGGCTCGACTGGCAGGCCTAGTGAACCGGCGGCTCCGGCCCCGGCGCTGTTGTTGACTCCGGTCCCGACGCCGCAGGTCTCATGGCGATCCAGGCCTGGATCCCAGTTGGCGCCGGTCGACCTCACAGCCCCTCTGTCGACGCCGTTCCCCCAGTTTAGTCCCGGGCCCGGCGGTGGAGCGGCGCCATCCGGTGCCGCACCCGACGCCAATGGGTGGCAATTTCATCTTCCGCCCGGCTCCGATCATTCCACCTGTATGCCAGGAATCTGATGACGGTGACGACTGGGAGGGGTCTGAGGACCCTCTGGCCCGGCAGGGCCAGTCATCCCAGGACTGGGCAGATGAGCTGGGGGATGCCAGTGGTCTTGACACCTCCCCTGATACTGGCTTCATCTCTCCTCTGAGCGTGGCTTCTGAGGAAGGTGCTGCATTTTCAGTGGTGCTGCGCAAGGCGGCCGAAGCCCTTGGGCTGTAACTGCCTGCTGTGGCCGTGAGGACGAACCTCCTCACCGAAGTGCTTCAACCGTCGGCAAGCTCCTTGGAGCCTCTGCTGCAGTTCAAAGAAGCACTCATTGACGTTCTGAAGGGCACTTGGTCCAAGCCCTCCACAGTTCCTCCTGTGGACTGCCACGTGGCCCGGCGCCACTGCCCTGCAACGGGCGACCCCAGTTTTCTGTCCCAACACCCCACGCCCAAGAGCCTGGTTATCCAGGCCTCTACCTCCCAGACCTCCTTCCCGTCCGCTCCCCCGGATCGGGAATCCAAAAGGTTAGAACAGTTTGGGAAGAAGCTGTTCTTAGTTTGGGGTTGCGGTCTATCAACACCGCGTGCCTTTTGGACCGTTACTCTCACTCCCTGTGGGATACGGTAGAGGACGTGCTGCCCCAGTGTCCGGAGGAGGCACGGACACAGCTCGCCCAGGCTCTTGCCGAGGGGCGGGATGCGGCACGGCATGCAATCCGATGTGGACTGGACACAACGGACTCGCTGGGCAGGGCAATGTCGACCATGGTGGCGCTTCATCGCCACGCTTGGCTGCGGTCCCCGAGTTTTTTCAGGGATGTCCAGAGCACCCTCATGGACATGCCCTTCGATGGCTGTCGCCTTTTTGGCGACAAAGCGGATAGTGCGTTGGAGCGCTTTAAGGACTCCAGGGCTACGGTCAAGTCCTTGGGCCTTTCGGCCCCGCGCCCGCAAACTTCCGCTTTTCGTCCCTTTTGTGGCCAAGGAAGGGGCGCCCCCTCACGTACACCTAGCCACAGGCCCCAGAACCAACTGCCACATGGTCGAGGACGTGGATTCTGCTGAGGCGGTACAGGGGGACAACATGCCGGTCCGTCCACATCTTCCCCAGCAGCATCCGCCTCAAAGCCCTCCTAGTCCGTGCTTTCAGGCCCATTCCATGCCAGTGTGAGGCAGAGTTCGCCATCACCTGCTCCACTGGCGTACCATCACTTCGGACAGGTGGGTGCTGCAAATCGTCCGAAGGGGCTACTCCCTCCCCTTCGAGGTGACCCCTCCAACCATGCCACCGCAGTGCCACCGAATTTCGGGGGGATCACTTGCAACTTCTGCGGGAGGAAGTTACGGCCCTCTTGGCCAAGGGGGCCATCTAGCACGTTCCTGGTCCAGAAGTAGGTCGTGGTTGTTATTCCCACTACTTTCTGGTTCCCAAGAAGGGCAAAGGGGGCCACGCCCTATCTTGGACCTCAGGAGCGTCAACACCTTCCTCCGGAAGGAGAAGTTCAAGATGCTCACCTTAGCTCAGGTTCTGGCTGCCCTAGACCCTGGAGACTGGATGGTAGCGTTGGACTTGCAGGACGCTTATTTCCACATCCCCGTCCTGCCGGCCCACCGGCGTTACCTGCGGTTCACGGTGGGCCAGGAGCATTTTCAGTTTACCGTGCTCCCCTTCGGCCTCATCAGTGCACCTCGGGTGTTCACGAAAGTGATGGCAGTGGTCGCAGCTCATCTGCGCAGATAGGGGAAGACTGAACCCCCAATCTCGACGACTGGTTGTTGAAGGCGGGCTCGCCCCAGGCAGTCGTCTCCCACCTCCAGACTCTGATTGAGAACCCCAGCAAATGCAAGAGGTCGGCCAATGTGCTGAAGTCGCATCTGAGTCCCCCCCCCCCCCCCCCCCAGAAGCTCCTCTTCATCAGAGCGGTTCTGGACTCTGCGCAGTTCCGGGCATATCCTCTAGAACAGCGGGTCTGGGATACTCCTCTTTCGGCCTCTATCCTGGGTTTCGGTCAGGTTGGTGCTGCGGCTTCTGGGTCTGATGGCCTCCTGCATCCTGTTGGTGCATCACGCCAGATGGCGAATGTGGGCTCGGCAGTGGGACCTGAAGTTTCAGTGGGCCCAGCATCGGGGCAACCTGTCCGACCACGTCCTCATCTCGGAGGGCACTGCGAGACAGTTGCAGTGGTGGCTCACGGACCGCGATTGGGTCAGTAGCAGATCCCTCTCCCTACCCCAACCGGAGCATGTAGTAGTGACGGATGAGTCCCTCCTGGGATGGGGGGGGGGGGCACATGGGAGAGGCGAAGATCAGAGGCCTCAGGTCTCCGGCGGAGTCCCGGCTCCATATCAACCTTCTGGAGCTGAGGGCGATCTGACTTGCACTGAAGGAATTCCTTCCCTCTGTCCGGGAAAGTGTAGTGCAGGTGTTCACGGACAACACCACCGCCATGTGGTATTGCAACAAACGGGGTGGGGTCGTGGACCCTTTGTCAGGAGGCTCTGCGCCTCTGGACATGGCTGGAACATCAGGGCATCACCCTGGTGGTTCAACATCTGCGGGGCCCTCTGAACGCCAGAGCAGACAAACTCAGCCGCCGGTGCATGATGGATCACGAATGGCATCTAAACTCGGACGTGGCGCAAGGCCTCTTTCGGCAGTGGGGAGAGCCTTGGTTAGATCTATTCTCCACCGAAGAGAACGCGCAATGTCAGCAGTTCTGCACATTGGAGTTTCCAAGACGGCACTCGCTCGGGGACGCCTTTCGTCGCGAGTGGAGTTGCGGTCTGTTGTACCCCTTTCCGCCTATACCACTTCTGCCCAGAGTGCTGAAGATCAGGCGCAACTGGGCTCAAGTCATCTTGGTGGCTCCGGATTGGGCACGAAGATACTGGTATCCCGAGCTACTCAGTCTGTCGATCGATTTCCCCCGATACGACTGCCTCTTCAGGAGGACCTTCTGTCGCAGCAGCAGGGGACGGTCCTCCACCCAAACCTGTCCAGCCTCCACCTCCATGCGTGGAGATTGAGCGGCGGCAGTTGATGCCATTTGACTTGCCTCCTGAAGTCTGTAATGTTCTTGCAGCCAGGCGTCCCTCCACTAAAACGGTATACACCTGTGGGTGGAACAAATTTGTGGCGTGGTGCACAGCAAAGGCTGTGGATCCCCTTTCCGCCCCTCTTTCTGAGGTTCTTCTCTTTCTTCTTTCCATGGCCCAGCAGGGCTCTGCTCTGGGCACCCTTAAAGGTTACCTTTCAGCTATTTCTGCTTTCTTACGGCTTCCTGATCAGCCTTCTCTTTTCAAATCCCCTGTTTCTCGTTTCTTTAAGGGCTCCCTTTGAGCCACTTCATAATTGTCCCCTTCTTCTTATCACTCTTAAGACTGCATTCCTGGTTGCCATCACCTCTGCTAGACGGGTGAGTGAGGTCCAGGCTCTCTCTTCAAAGCCTCCTTTCCTTTCTGTCCATCCGGACAAAGTTGTTTTCAGGACTCGTCCTTCCTTTCTCCCTAAGGTGGTAACTGCCTTTCACATCGGACATTCTGTTACGCTGCCCACCTTTTTTCCGCATCCCTCGAAAGAGGGAGAGACTCCACCGTCTGGACCCAAAGCGGGCGCTGTCTTTCTATCTGGACAGCACCAAACCGTTCCGGGTGGACGACCAACTCTTTGTTGGCTACGTGGGCGCTAACAAGGGGCGGGCGGTGCAAAAACAAACCATCTCTCTGTGGGTCGTTTTGTGTATCAAGGCCTGTTACTCTGTAGCTAAATAGGAACCTCCTGTAGGGCTGAGGACCCATTCCACTCGGGCCACAGCGGCGACCACTGCCCTGGGCCAGGGAGTCCCCTTGCAGGACATCTGTCAGGTAGCAACGTGGGCCTCGCTGCACACGTTTGCCAAACACGTTTGCCTGGACAGCCAAGTCCGCAGAGACTGCTTCTTTGGCCGTTCTGTTCTCCAGGACTTTCTGGTGTGATCTTTGTTCGCAGGCCCACCACCAGGGTTAGTATTGCTGGGGTATCTATTCTAAGGTGAGGAATCTAACTAACGTGTTTCTTTCAGATGAACAAGTTACTTACCTTCGGTAACGATATAGCTGTAAAACATTAGATTCCTCACTGCCTCACCCATCCTCCCCGTTCTGCGAACCGATATCTAGGGTTGAGGTCATCCCTTTCAGGGCCCTAGAATTTTTTGGCACCAGTCTCTTGCATGGCCCTGCGTTCCTGGCGCGGAAAGCTATGTACAAGAACTGACGTCCGCGCGAGGGCGGCGTCCAAGTACTCCGTCATCCCGGCGATCACAACGACTGACGTGGAGCCGCAGACTATGCCTAGCGACACGCAAGGGTATTGCTGACAAAATCTTTCCGGATCCAGCCTGACGCCTGGGGATATTCGAAGGTGAGGAATCTGACTAATGTTTCTTACAGATATATCGTTACCGAAGGTAAGTAACCTGTTCTTCTGTTCCATCTAATGAGACTCCACAGACTGGAACAGACAAAAATACTTAAGTTCACAAGTAAAGAAATCCTACGGCTTAAAACTGTTACACTTCTAGTTTCTGGCGCTATCAACATAAAATAAAATAAAATCTCTCTCTAAACTTTGCTTCGGATCAGGATCCCAACACCAAAGAGCTTTTATCAGAGGATTATGGTTACCAGTAATAGAACTATTATCTGAGAGCTAGATGCGCATCAGGAAGGGGAAAAGACCATGCCCATTCTGATTCCATTGCCTGTCTCCGCCGCTAGAGCTCAACGGATTAAGTAGATAGGAAGCTTTCCTTGGATATTGTTGCGAGCCAACTGTCAATCAAAACTAAAATACTCCACAATTTCAAGCCAAACGTATACGCGCTACAACATCAAACTGTACAATCACAAGAACCTCTACATCGCTGTTATCAATTACAGATGCTTCAAAGCGACCATCGTGTATTTAAAATTCTAAGTTCAGACTATGGCATGCTAGGACAATTGCATGCCATTCTGTTCAGCATAAAGTTTAACCGAAGACTGTTTTTCCAAGTGTATTAAAATTGTAGCTATGTCAATAAAAGAGGCATCTTCACCTAACCCCGTTGCTGGACAACTGATTGTTATAAGTCTGTGCTCCTTTATAGGTTTATAGGTGCTTGACGTTTACAACTACATTAGCTAGGCTTTTCTTTGTCGAAGCGATTAGCAATTACTTTTCTCAACGCAAAGTGATTCAAAACAGAGGCAGGAAAAAAACGTTCTTTCTTATGTTTTTATTTTTCAGTTGAGACATTTTCCCCAAGGCTCGCGAAGCGAGATCAGTGCAGTCATTGAGTACATTCGCTTGCTTCGTCTGTCTGGTCCCCTCCCCTGCCCTCCAATGCCAGACGTAACATGAAATCTCTGCAAGAATGCTTCAATGGTCCGTATCCTCAAGCCTGTGGAAGTTGAGGACAAGCTTGTGATCATTGAGGAGGTCCAAGACTCTGTAAAGGATCAACAATATGAAGTAAAGCCCTCCAATGAACATAACCATCATTTATGATGCATCACACGAAGGCTGTGGAGACTATTTATGCCAAGCTACACTTCAATATTCTTGTTCCAAAGGCAGAGACCGCTTTATTTAAAGATGGTAGAGCACAGAGAGGACCCTCTTAATCTACAAGTCTTTCTCCAAGGGCTTTGTCTGTAGCGGGGAAGAAAACCAAGTGTGTTTGAAAGTGCTTCAAACGCACTGAATGGAAAGATTATTTTGTGGGTTTTTTGGTTTTTGTGTTCACATCATACTTTTCATACCTTCACTTATTTCCAATGAAAATTTGGATGGTAGACTAAGCACAAATATTGCATCTCTTAAGGTTCCATGTCATCAATGGTAACGCTTTAGTACTAGGGCTGGAGAAGCCTCAGGACTAAGTTCTTTTTGATGTATAAGCAGTTTCATTCATACACTTTTCGAAAAAGGTATTTAGGTCAAATGTGCTCTTTTTCCCCTCCACATTTTGGGGATTATAAAGGTTCCCCTAAAGAACCAAGAAAATGGCCAAGATACAGCAAACTTCTAGTGCCTATTGACAAACATAGGGGAAAAAGTGTAGAAGGCATTTATTTTGCCCTAAAACGTATATCAACATGTTTGCTGAACTGAGATTACCTACCATCTTCCCAGCTTTCAGAAACGAGCCTAGTTGTAAAGTAAACTGTAGGTCCTTACATCTGTGGTGTGGTCTTCCTTCAAACCTTTTGCCTTCACTCCTGTTTTCTGAATTCTGTAATTATTGGCATTAGGACTCTGTGCACTTTAGCACTGGTTAGGAGTGGTAAAGTGCTTGTGCTCTCTTCCCAAAACATGGTAAAATTGTCTTCCACCTGATTGGCTCATTTAATGAAATTATAAGTCTCTAGTATATTGTACTACTTGTATCCAGAGCCTGTATATTAAATGCTACTAGAGGGTCTGTTGCACCCACTAAAGCATCCTGTTACACATGTCAGATATGTCATTGCAGCCGGTAGTGCGATACGAATTGGCAAAATAAATATTTTGCCAGGCCTATCGCTACCTTTTTAATACATGCAAGTTACCCCTAAAGTAGGCTCTAAACAGACCATTGTATTTGATATGTTGGATATGTACTTTTAAGTTTTACATGTCCTGGTAGTGAACAACTCCTAAACTGTTTTTTTTCACTACTGTGAGGCATTCCCCTTCACAGGATAACATTGGGCTCCCTGTTACACTAACGTTTAATTGGTTGAAGGTGATAGTGTCCTGTTTGGACACAAATTAATTGAAATTTTATAATCTTTAATGGTAAAGTCTGATTTCAGATTACAATGTTGAAAAGGCCACTTTTAGAAAGTTGGCATTTTCCTGTCCTAAACTTTCTGAGGCCTTCTAGGAGTTCCAGCTGCCTGGGCCTGTTAATTGCGCCTCCATCAGGAATGTGTATTGGGCCCACAGAGTGAATAATAGGACCTGGGTGTAAACAGGGAAGGGCTAACCTGCCAGCATGGGAGGAGCTGAGCTGTTGCTACCCCACTTACATTTCAAAAGAGCTGCCTCAGCACACTCCAAGAACTTGACACCAGGCTTTTGACACCACGGATATCTTGGACCCTGGACAGGGAGGAAGGAAATTCCAGAACCATCGGGGGTGGGAGGGGAGAATTCCAGAAGGTTCTTCCACCTCAAAGCTAGCACCAAGTATAAATAGAGGACCTTAAGACCAACGCTTCAGTTCACTCCTGGACCTGCAGGAGACTTCAGAAGGAGTGCCGTGCATTCCAGAGGGCTTACCTGCTGCATGAGTCCTGCCTTGTTTTCTATATAGGTATCTCTGATTGATCTGCTGGTAAAGTCCAGTCAGATGAGAATTATTCAAGGTAACCTTTTAACTGCAAGCATTCACGATTTCTGGGAGGCTGCAGGCTCTGCTGAAATGCATAAAGATCACCATGGCACTATGTTTTTAGATACAGAGAAGCCTTGAACTGGTGGCCTTGAGTTTCCTATTTAAGATATTAGAAAAAATTAATACATTTATCCAGTTCATTAAAGTACTTAAGAACTTCTGCTGAGGCGCAATGGCAGGTTTAATATTGGGGAAGGAGTAAAGCTGGTAAAATATCCATTGGGAAGATTTATTCTCCAGGGATCTTTTGTCACCTTTACTATTTGCCATTTTTATTGAATTCCTGGTGAGATTTACCTCAAACGGTGAGCAAGTAAATAGGGCAATGTAAATGGAGCTAAAAAATATATGAACGCAAGATGGCACTTTTCTTAGATCCAGTATAACAAAATCAGCAATTTTATTCAGTATCATTTATTAATTTTCAAACGTGGCTAATGATCGGATCAGTAGTGTACACTTTGAAAACGGCTGTTGCAAATAAAGGGAATACATGCTACCTGGTGTGTCTGCTTTGTGTGTGTGTGTCTTCAGTGGCTAAAAAGATCTTTGCAACCAATGGCAGGCACACGCACACATATGCAGAGTTCTGTGACCAAAGTGTAATGAGGCTGAAGGCTAAGTTTCTTTATAAGGTCATGGAAGGCCAAGGCTCTATGACCACACCATCCCCCTCCCAGCAAACCCCTTAAAGCCTTGATGTTGCGCTCTTTGGTGTTTATTGCAGATCAGAAGAATAAAAACAGTCCGTACTTTGAAATTAAACGCACCAAAAAGTAATTAGTAATTTTTTGCAAAAAAAGTTAGAAGTAGTTCATGTAATTTAGGTTACAGAATGTTGTGGCTCAGATTGTGTAGAAACATGCAGAGTCTTTCCTGTAATGACATATAGTGTGGAACAAAAAATGAACGTTTCGATAAACATTGTGCTGCTGATCTCGTTTTGTTTTTAGAAAATCACTTAAGAAGGAAAAGCCACTTTCCTTGTTTAAACTGCAGCTGCAATTATGATCTGTAACGTGCCTTTCATCGCGGCTGCTGCCAGCAGGTATTGCGATGTCAGAAGTCAACTGTAATAACATATTACTAATGAACAGCTAAACCATGTCTGTATAAGAAGTTACTAGTGACATCGAAACTCAACTGTAATTAGATGGGCTTTTATACAGGGATTGCAGGCTCCCATTTATTATAAAAACCTTAATCCCATTTCATTCCTAATCATACTAAAAACTGAATCCCATCACTGAGGTGTGGCAGGAATTTCATTTGGTTATGTATCGCCTTGCTGCCAACTTATATCTCAAACAAATACATCCTCTTCCCACCCTCCACCCCCTTGTATGCAGAAGACCAGTTTTTGCTGTCTGGGATTTACACCCTCGGGACCTCCCCAGTAAGTTTCTGTAGTGCCAGCCAGTAGGACCGCATGACCGGGCTGGTCCACAGGATGTGAAAGAATGTACCCTTTTAACTGCAACCCCTGAGGCAGAGGTCTGTGGGGCATCGACGCATTGCCCGGACGGAGGCGCGGGAGTAGTGTGAACGGTGCAAGATGTGCGATTGGATCGAGCGTAACCCTCTATTGATTGCCACCTCTTGAAAAGCCCCCAAGCTTCTTCACACTCCCCATCCTCACCTCTCTGACATCTCTCACGTAGCCCTCAGAGTGGCAAAGATATCGGGCGAATTGCTGATTAGTTTCTTACATATGAGGGAGGCAGTTTTTTTAGGCAGTGCTTCAGAAAGGACTCCCAAACCTGGGTATGCCTGGGGATCAGCATTGTGAGAGCTGTCTTCCACACTTGTGCCACTATGAGCGTCTGGAGCAGAAGCCTTTTAACGTTGACTGAGCCATAGAGCGCCCCTGGGTAGCCAGTCTCCCATTGAGAGACTCTCTAGTCTGAACGTGGTATCGTCCCAAGTTGCAAACACCCAATCCCTGGCCACTGTTAGTTGTGTAGCCCTTTAGTATTTTCTAAAATCTGGGAGTCCGATCCCTCTGTCGTACACCCCTCGCATCAGTTTTGGGAGGACTGTGTGGCGAGCTGAACTTCAACTGAACACTGCTCTAGGACTGTGAGCCTGCTGCGCCGGGACTCGGCTGCCGCACATGATCGGGGGAGTGGTGAAGCCCTTTCTTCCCCTGGAGCAGACTGGAGAGAGCAGAAAGGCTGCGGTGTTGCCCTGAGACAGGCTGAGGAGAGAAACTACATTGCAGGAGAGATCAACTGTGGCGAGGTGGTGGTGACTGCATAAGTAGGACTTGCTCTGGGAGAGGGGTGGGATGGAGTCAGTTGGATCCTGAATCGTCTGATTGCTGTAATAGCGGAGCTGCACAGTCTGGGAGCCAGGGGCTGAGGCTTCCCTCGGTTGCCGCTGCGATGCGCTGGTGGCGTACCAGTACTGGAAATGCAGACAAGGCGGGGAGAAGTGTCCAGGGAGAGATTCTGGGACACAACTACACGTCCCTAAAGGAACCTCTGAAAGGGTTGCTTGAGTAGATGTGGGGGGGACCTGGCATAGCCACGGGTAGACCCAAGGAGATACTGGAAGCTACAAGTGGGGCTAGTCTCCCATTGGTATGGAGATATAGAAGATTGAACCATAAAGAGAGCACACGCACAAGCTTATGGGCTCCGGGGCGCTGCGGATGGACCGAAAACTGAGCTGTGTCTTTGGACATTAAGGGTGAGTGCATAGGTGCATGTGAGGAGGTGTTTTGTTTTTAAGCAAGCCTTGTACACAGAAAAGGTTGTTTTATATGATTCATACATACATACAGTCAGAAGAGAAGCCAATTCTAAAAAGAATGAAATATATATTAGCAAATGCATAAATGTGGCGCTGATTCTTCAGAATATCGACGCATGTTTCGGCAAACGTGCCGCCTTTGTCGGGAAATCATGAAAAAACATTATGACCGGGCAACTCGTTAAATCTTAAATTCCTGGGTGAGACCTCAAAGGCAGAAATAGATTCTACTGGTTGCTTAGGGAAGAGCAACAACACCTGAAATAAATGACGACCGGCAAATTGAAGAATATTGTATCGTCTGGTATGGAGTCGCTCACTTAGAATAAAGATGGAAAACAGGTAATGATATGATTGTTCAAGCGGAAAGAATAAACTTTAGGTCTTTGTTGATAATCAAGGATGCATGAAAATAACGGATAAGATGTCCACAGTCCTCATGTTTATACTTGTCAAGCCAAGCGTAGTAATCACTCGGCCGATCCAAATGCAAAATGTCTGTCAACTGAAGGATTTGACCGGAAGACTTCAATTGGAGGAATGAGTGGAGTGCGCAGAGGGCTAAACCAGAAGGAACAACGTCCATCTGATTGGGCTAAGGTGTGGAAGGCCAGGACACAGTGGCCTTTCTTGAACGCTGGCTCAAGGATATAATTTCCCCTGATGCATTCTCTCCCTTCCTTACCATAGAACAAGCACACCTTATCCCGGGCCGCAGGTGGTGCCCGGCACTGGGGCGCGTCCCATTACCTTTTGAGCTGTTACACTTCAAAGACCCTGATATGATCCTGTGGGAGACCAGGAATATGCTGGAGATTAAATATGAGAATATGAAAGTACTTTTTTCCCCCAGATTATAAACTAAAGGTTCAGCGTCAAAGAGGATCCTTTTTCCATGTCAAGCAGAAACTCAGACAGACATTACATATTAGTTGTTTTACCCTGCAAGGCTTCGAGTGGTCTCTGAGGGGAAGCTGAGAGTCTTTGATACACTCCAGGATGCTTGGGATTGGCTTGAGGTAACGGGACGGTTCACGGGGCCCAGGCCAACGGGTGACCCAGGTAGCAAAAACAAGGAGAAAGATGGCATGAAGGATCATCGCCAAGAGTGGACAGCGACGCTTGGTCTTATCGGTGGTGCCCAATCTCGAACCGATTAGACTGGAACAGGCGGTGGTCTGGGTGGCAGAGAGAATTGTGGAGGCTGCTGAGACTAACAGTAAGGAAGGGAATACGGTTCACACTTTGGAAGATGAAGTGCCGGTGGCGTGCCAGTCTGTTGTCTCTGCAGATGCCAGATGTGACGCCTCAGACTGCGGATGGTATTGTATAATGGCTGGAGACCCCGATGCTAATGCCCTTTTACAAGAACTGGATGCAGGACTGTGTCCTAGCGACATTTGGTCTTCTCAAACACTGCACTGCTAGCATAAGTTGGGAACAATGTGATTGTACAGACATGTTGCGGTATAATCGCAAGTGGGCCTCCCTTGCGGTATGTCTAGATAATTGGATTGAAGCTAATTGGGGATTTTAAGGTGGCCGGTTTAGTGTGGTTTCACACCCCTTACTCCTTTCTTTCTTAACGTAACCAGTTCATTTGGGCTGACTGGTTTTTTCTTCGTCAGGGTTTGGGTAGTACCTCTAGCTTCACGGGGAGCGCTCTATTGATGTTTTATGGTTATTGCGGGATTTATTTATTTTCTTTTTAGTTACAATATTGGGTTCTTCTATGGGAGGACTGAGTGGTAATGCCATGATTTGTCATTTTACATATGCAACTGCATACATGGGCCAGGCTGTACTAACCGTTTGCTTCAGACATGGTAAATGCTGACCACACTATACTTACTTGGAATGTGCGGGGTCTAGGTACACCATCTCGCAGGTATGCGGCTTATTCCTACAGTAAGCGACATAACATATGCATTGCCCTATTGCAGGAAACCCACTTAAATAAAGTTGAAGTGACCTGGCTGCAAAGAATATGGAGGGGGAGGGTTTATGCCACTGATTACTCGTGGGGTCCTTGTGTGGATCCGCCCGGGTATGCCATTCGTGGCAGAGGAGGTCCTTGTCGACAAGGACTGCAGATACCTTTTCTTTTTTAAAGGTCGCTTAGACGGGAGCTATGTACTGCTGGGAAATTTGTATGCCCCTAATGTAGACCAAGGGTATTTCTTTAGCACGCTCTCTTTAGAGCTGACGAAATGGTGCGACATCCCGTGGTTGATTGGGGGAGATTTTAATGGCGTCTTAGACACAAGTTTGGACAGATCCTTCCCCTCTCTTTGGTGTGCAGCCGCTTCAGCTAATTCAACGATACGAAGTGCTTGGGTGGGACCTGGTTGATGCCTGGAGACATCAAAATCCTGTAGGGGGAATATATTACTTTTATTCAGCACCCCATTACACCTGCGCCTGGACAGGTTTCTATGTTCACCCTCACTGCCTCCTTATATGAAGGGCTCTGACCTCCGACCATAATCCGCACTTCGTCACACTGGCATGGGAGGGTGGAACGCCTGCTATCCCCACATGTAAATTGCAACCGGTCATGTTGGAGGATCCCTTCTTTTAGAAATCCATTGGGCAGGCCATTGTCTATTATTTTACTCTTAATGCGGGTCCACCATGATTGAATGGGATTATTTGAAGTCTGCTATACGGGGTAGGTGTTTGGGACTGGGCGGTGGCCTTTAGAAGAGGATAAACTCAGAGCTATTAACACTTTAAAAGAAGTTATTGACACTAGAATCCCAGGTAGTGGTGGGCACACTGGGCTCGGCTCTTGGGCGCACGTAGGAAGCATATGGAGCTTCTTGAACGCCAAAGGTTTCACAGCGCACTTTGCATCGGTGCATGCGAAGGCTGACCGATCTGGGCCTTTACTGGCTTGGCTGATTAAACAGGATAAAGTTACGGGGCCCATCACTGCACTCCAATCGCCGGAAGGCAACATTAAATACACGCAGCACCAAACACATGGTCTACTGACCAAGCACTTTACAGGACTATACACGTCGGCCTTGGTCCCCTCAAAAAGCGGCAATTGGCTCCTTTCTGGATGGTCTTCCATACCCCACCCTCACTGCTGTTTGGCGTGAATTGGGGAATGTCCTGGTTGTCCCGATTTCACTCCTCATGCGGATGCCCCCCACTTTGTAGTAGATGGTGCACTGATGGCTTGGGAGCTGGTCTTATTCTGATATTTGGTAATTCGGATTTACCACACAGACCGGTACCTCCTAGATGGGAACCTAACCGGGATAATCATTGCTCTGCGCTTTCAGATAGACTTTTGAGAGACACTCAACCTTTCGGTTGCAGGCCGGGTGGCACCGATTAAAATCGTGATGCTGCCCAGATTATTGTACTATTTTGCTAACCTCCCGTTACATCTACCAGCGTTGTTCTTTCGCCCACTAGAGGGCATGAGAGACCACATATGGAACAATACGCGTTTCAGGGTGGCTTTAGTTAAGGTGTATTAGCCAGTCGCGTGTGGAGGATTGGCCTTAGCCAACTTAGAACACTACCTGGCATCCCAGATTCAATGTATTGCGAAATGGAAGCAGAATTGCATCTCACGGATACGTCGGAAGGTAATCTTCCGTATACATTGGAGAAGCTTCTTTTTATTTTTCACCCATGCACCAGATCGCATACTTCTCCCCCCTTACTGGTGCAAGTAGCCCAGAAATGTTTCCGCAGAGCCGAACATCTTACAAAACAAGTCATACCATATGCGCTTATGATTCCATTGTTGGGGATGCCGAGGGGGGGGGGGGGGGGTGTAGGGTTCGTATGGTGGACCTCGCGGGTTGGCAGGATGCAAACGTATGCACATTAGGAGACCTCTACAAGGGAGGTGCATTGCGGCCCTTTCTTTCCTTGATTGATGAGGAGGGTGTTAAGCCTGGGCAGTTCGAGTCACGCCGCTTGGACGACAACGCTGGGGTGACACTGGGGTAGTATGTCACAAGAATTCCCGACGCTTCTCTTGATACAATACATACACGTGTTGGGCACAGGGCGACATCTTACAAAAATGGTTTGTAGAAGCAATTTGTGAACACACCTTGACTGTTCTAACACCACTGCACAGCAAATGGGAGACAGACTTGGCGTGACTGTACACACCTAAATAATGGGACACGCTATTGGAGAGCCCTAAAAATATCCCCAGAAAGGCAAGGTTCAAATTAATCCAATTTGATATAATTCCCAGGGCCTATTTAACCCCAGACAAGTTAAACAGATATTTTAATAGAACGGACGCTTGCTGCCCGCGCTGTAAGTTAGTGAATTCAGACGACCTGCATATGCTTTGGTCGGGACTGCAAGAATATTGGCAGGATGTGACTCGGCTACTGCATACAAGCACTGACATGGCGCTACCGCACACGTGGGAGGCTTGTATTATGGGGATATTTCCCAGAGATAAGAAAAACAGAGCAACTTCTCGCTGCCTAGATTTGGGGCTGGCGGTGGCCAAGCGGCGGTGGAAAGCTATAGATCCCCCACCAATTAAAGATTGGACACAATCTATCTATGTTTAATTAGGCCAAAGCCGAAGCTGTCTCTACTAAAAGAGGATATACTTGGGTTGCGCAAATATCCTATATCGTCCGCTTGGAGCACGATTTTGACGGCGCTCCACGTGGCTATAGCTCCGGAGGACCCCTTAGATGTTGGGTAAATACGGGATGCGCTCATACTGTAATTGCCCGTTTACTTGAATACTGGGACATTTTTTGTCAATTATTGAATACTGGCCCATTGTGCTGCAATTCACGACTCATATGGATACATTGGGATCTGTCGTATTGGCATCCTATGGTAGCTTTTGAATGTCTGTTGTATTAATGTACAGCTTCTGTCCTCCCACCCCTTTTTTCTTTTTTTTTTTTTATTGGTTTGTCATTTGACGGTTATCTATAAAGAAGTTTGATCAACAACCCGAAGAAACTGATAGGCCCCCTATAGTCATTGGGAGAACTGTAAGTGTAATCTAATTGTCTATGGCATGAGATCTATAATTCTGTTAATTCATTAAAATGTGAATGGTATTGATGGAGACTATTTAGTCTCCCTGTACTGGACTTCGTTTACTGTATGATACCTTTATGGCCAGTTTGGCTGATTTCTGTCTATATTGCAATTTATTGGCTGTAAACAATTTGATTGTTGTAAATGTACACTGGTTACGAATACCTTGCTTGTGATTGATATATGCATCTTACAAATATAAAACTCAATAAATGGATCAAACTAAACAAAAATGGAAGAATTCTTCAGGTATAAGATGCAGGGTATTTTGTAGCGTGTAAAGCATCCAGAACAGTGTCATAAATATTGCTGCCCCACCCAGTAGGGGGAGCAGCATTGTCCTCCAGTGTTGTACATCCAAAGCGAACCGTTGCAGGATAGGGAGTAGGTTAGAGAGGTAAAAGATGTGGTAGGGGCGTGCATAGTGACATGAATCACTACTTATCTGAAACATCCAGGGGACATTGGTTAGTGGGCATCTCTGGGAAGAATGGGCGCAGGGCCTGCAATCCAGTGCATGAGGAACTTGTAATGAACAAAGGGAGAGCTAGGGACAACAAGGAGGGGTTGTGTCCGTATCCCCTGGAGTTAGGTAAGTTTAATCAAAGGAGGACACGCCCAGTAAGGTATGGTACGGTCAAGTGAAGCAAATGATTGAGGAACTTGTCCCAATTAATGGTGTACCCAGAATGTTTGCCAAAGATTCAAAGTATTTGGGTTAGCCTAGTGATTGTCATTTTTGGGGAAGTGGGGGGGGGGGGTTGTATCATAGGAGGATATCAGCGTATAAAGAGATGCTGTTTCCATGGTTTCTGCCAGTGGATGCCCTGTATTAGTGGGCCCTTTCGGACCCACGCAGCCAGGGGCTCCAGAGTGAGAGCAAAAATCAGTGTGGAAAGGGGCACCCCTGCCTTTTTTCCCAAAAAAGGGGGGAATTGCGGGATATTGTTCCTTTGACCATAATGTGGGCCATGGGGCCCTTTACAGTAGGCACATCCAACCTGTGAATTTGGGGCAGAAACCCCTCCACTCTAGTACCCCAAACATAGTAGGTCCATTCTAGTGCGTCAATGGCCATAGAGTGTCTATTGATAACACCATTGTGGACACTGCCTAGTCCCTAGATGCTGCCATGACCCCGAAGAGTTAGAAAATTAAGCAATGTCCCTTTTTTCGGCATGAAGCCGGACTGCTCCGGGTGGACAAAGGTGGTTATCCCCTGATGGAACCGGTTAGCTAACAGTTTGGCAAGAAGTTTTATCACTACATTGAGAAGCAGATAGGCCAGTAGGAACTACTTTGATTCCTGGCCTTTTGTAGTACCACTAGTGTTACTAGTCATTAGTCCTCACCGAGCAGCCCCAACCCTCACGCCTCATTCCACATTTTTTTAAATCTGGGGTTCCAACTTGAAAGCCAAGCATTTGTAAAGTTAAATGAGTAAGCCATTTGACCCCATCGCTTCTCCTGAACTTCATTAACTCAGCGCCTGACCTATTTTGTGTGGGTATGTCTGCTTCTAAAAAACGGTTTATGTTCCTCTGTATGTTGAGGGAGTGATATATTTTGCAAGAAGTCTTCAATGTCTGAGCGGGTACAGTGCTTTTTGTTGGAGTAGAGGTGTTCATAATAGACCCCAAATACATCAGCTATACCCTCTGTGTCCGTAACAGTGTCCCCCAAACCATTGGTGATCTGATAGACCCATCCCCTTGTTTAGTCCAGTTTCTCTAACATGGCAGCATTTTCCCCGCTTTGTTACCCATTTGACACAGGCGCCATTGGGACAGTATGTGGGACGTCTTTGCCTTTTCCACTGCTGAATCTCAGTATTTCTTCTGCTTAAGGCAGATGGTGTGTAGTTCCTCTACACATCACCTGTCGTTCCAAGCACTCCAGGGCCACTATTTCCGATTCTAGAGCTAAGAGTTGTGCATGCCTATTTATTTCCCCCCACAATAAAGTGTGCATGACCCCGGATTACTGTCTTGTATGCTTCCCAGAGAGTCAGATGTGAGCCAACCGACCCTTTGTTAAGTACGATACAGTAGCTTAGTCTAAGCTACTTACTAATTTCTTATACATAAGCTGACAGGCCTTGGTCCCCGGGGTTTAGTGGATTGTCCCCACTCCTCCAGCCACACCGCAGAGAGTCCGAGGTCCCCCTAGACAAGTGTTGAATGTCACCACCTGAATCGTACTGGTGAATTGAGTGGCGATGTAATCCAGTCTAGAAAGGCTGTGGTGTACCCGGACAGGAAAGTATATTGACACTGCCGGATGGTGTAAACGCCAAATGTCTGCCAGTCCATCGCAGTGATGAAATTGGCCAGCGTGGGGCCCAATGCAGAGATTGTGCCTGAGAAGGTCTATCCATCTCGAGTGATGAGATGGTGTTAAATTCCCCCCCTCCGGCATCTGATGTAGGAGCTCTCCCAATCCCGATAGTTTAAAACGGCGGTGGCGTGGCAGGACATAGACTGAACACAGATTGATAGGGATTACCTCCCCAGTGCCTGACTGGGCAACCTACTTTCCCTGGGGATCGCTCCAGGTTTTTTGTGGAATAAATGGAACAGTTCTTGATGAGAATTCCTACCCCTTGTGAGTCGGTAGTATATCCTGCATGAGCTGTCATAGTGTAGCCCTCTCTGGACATAGCTTTGCAGGGGTTGCCCAAGAGGTGAGTCTCTTGTAGTTACTGTCTGGGCTGTGCTTTTTGAGGTATTGATGGACCATTCCCCATTAATCTTGGTCCCAAGGCCGTTCACGCTGAATGAGAGAATTTTTAGACTTGCTCGGGTGTTATAGGTCCTATTTATACTGTATGCATTGGAACGTAATGTATACCCAACATGTTAAGGGGGCCCTCGGCAATGGCACCAATAAGGTAATAGTTGTTGCTCTTTAACTTTAACTAGAACTTCCCCTGGTCAAACGTAACTGCCCCCCTCTGGCAGGTTTCGAACTGTCCACCCATCCCCAACCAGCTAGCAATTCACCTGTTGCCCCCCGAACCCTGAAAACATTGCAGGTAACTTATAACCGGGTGTGATACCTAGCCATTGCAACCCCCACGCTTACCTTTTCCCCCAAGAACATGTGTGGATCCCCTTCCCCCCACCCCAAGCGCCTCAGGATATGCCTGCTAACAGTTTGTTCGTTATGCCAGGTTCACTGGCATGGCGAGCAAAAGAATGATGGGTTTAACCCAGATCTCTTGACTGGGGGTGAATGTTTTGATTTGTTCTGGATTCTGTCCATCAATTGTGTGTCTTTTAGGTTCACGAGCACGGTCTTGGTCAGGCCTAGCACAGTTCAGGAGCCCGTCAGATGTGGTGAGATTGGTCTGCAGAATCGCCCTGCGCCGGCTTTCTTTGACGCTCCTTGTTAACTGATAACCAACTGTACCCTCCTCTCTATCCCAGCATTGTGACCGTGGGGCTGTCTCATTCCGCTTACCGCAGGGAGCCAGTCCTCCAGGCTGCACCCGTAGATTTAAAAAACACGAACATGTTTTTCCCTCTGCTATTACGAAGTTTGGTCGGAAATGGCATCATGTATTTAATGTCTCGATTCTGTAGCTCTTTTTTGACCTCCTGAAAGCCACGGTGCAGTTGTTGAACCCTGAAGGTAAAATCTGGGTAGAGGTTTACCGTTGCACCCTCAATTTTCAAGTCCAAGGTATGTCTTGCCACCTGGAGTATGGCATCTGTCTCCATGGTTGAATATTTGTGCAATGATTGTGTAGGAGCTGCACTGGGTCTGGGAGCGGTCATGGGCACTGCGGACCAGTTCGACAGGGAAAACATTTGAGAGGCCTTTGGGTTGCAGCACGTTGGTGATCACATTTTCGCTCTGGGACCCCCACAAGGTAGATGTTACATCTGAATGTACCTTGAATGTCTTCCAGTCGCATCTGCATAATTGTGTTGTCCTTTTGTGAGGAGGTGGCCTATTTCTGTAGCTGAGCAGTGACCTCCGTAATACCCCTAACAGTCTGCACTGTGTCGCGGACACTGTCCTTTTCCTTTATTGAGTTCTCCTCTTATTAATATTTCCGCAAAAACAAAGTCAAGTTTCGGTTCAAGAGTGCTCTTTATGCTTTGTATTGCGGCCCTAATTTCTCAGAGATGGATCCTGAATCTCTTATTCCTGACCTGGCTGCTTCTCACCAAGAGTGGCATCAATGTCTCTGTGTATGTGCGGGGACTGTATAGCGATCCATTTTATTTTGCTGCAACTTTTTGTCTTTGCCCTCACCATGTTTGATGTGCACTTCCCAGGCGACGCTCTACCACCCGTAAGGGCCTATCTCTACACCGCAACACCACTTGCCTCGGTGGGGAATGAGGAGGAGGAGGGGGGGGGGGAGGAACACTGCAACATGCCCCCACCATTAGGGTCCCCACCCGCAGCCTGTCAGCGTGGCTGTTCGTGGATTTGCTCCTAGGCCTCGCTCTTTTTTTTTTTTTGGGCACCCTCTTCTGCACCCCCTTCGGTCTGGATGTTAGTACTACCTCCCCCCCCACCCACCCCCTCCTCCCACCCCCAATCTGGCAGGTCACTCCACCAAACTGGAGAAGGGGAGGAGGTGAAACGCGCCACCCCCGCAATTCGCCTCCTAGTTCAGCTGTCCTTATGAAAGTTTCTGCCCCTCACCGCCAATATTCACTGTCCCCACTTGGGGTATGGGTGCAGTTCTCCTGCTCCACTCCACAGCCGGCAACGTGAGGCCTTCCACACGATTTGAGGAGCTGCTAGGCCTGAGCAGCCAGCAGGAAGAGCGACTCCCACAACTAAGCACACCCGCGCACCGCTCTGTCTCCTGTGTCGGTTGGGCTTCATGACTGCCTTCACCCGCGCTCTGCAGCGCCACTGGCCTGGTACATTCTCTCCCACAGGCAGAGCAGTCCTCCACGCCTACCGTAGTCCCACGGCCCTTCAGGGGAATGCGGTCACACGTGTGCAGTCCCGGCTCATCAGCCTCACCAGGGTGGCCTCTGCGATCGTGCCTCAGGCAGGAGGGGGAGCCCCCCACCCCACCCCACCCCCCACGACTGTCTAGCCACCACAGGGCATAGAGAGGCACCCCCACTCTGGCGTTGAACGGATGAGGAGGGATTTTCATGAGGAAGGTAGCGCGGGCCCGGGAGCACCCCTAAGGTGCTACTGTCATGTTGAGCTGCAGGCCACGTCCCCTCCCAGCTATTTACTTACATGAACAACGTTAATTGTGTTGGCTGTGCGTTACAAATATGCTTGATAAAATCCACAGAAACCTCTCATGATGGCAGGCTGTCTCATATGACGAAACAACTAATACTTCTGGATTACATTTACTGTCTGATTTTCTTTGTAAATTCCTTTTCTGTCCTAAATTGGGTTTTGCTTTGTCCTTTTATATATTTCCCTTATTTAATAAAGATTATTTGAAATAAAAGAAAACAATACTTTGTTTTTCCAGCAATTAAGCAAAGTATACTTATTGTACTCCTGTTAAGGAAAATTGAAATGTACATCTGTTTTTAATATCATATGAACATTTTTTTTCCACAACATTTTGTTTAATGTTAAATATAAACAAGACACATATATATGTGTGTATATATATATATATATATATATATATATATAAATATTCACTGAAAAAACCATAGGTTTCACACATGTTATAGTTAGCGGAAATTTTACTGATAAAAAACCAGTGAAATTGCCCCGTTATAGTTAGTGCTGGCAACTATAACTCACGCGACCGCAATCCTCTGCTGATGCTAATACTGTATTTAGACACTTATTTGCCCATGTCTTCTTCCATACATTTTTAGCTATACATATATTACAAATATTTTTTTTTCATAAAGACACATATGTCATCAGCAGAAGATTGCGGTCGCGTGAGTTATAGTTGCCAGCACTAACTATAACGGGGCAATTTCACTGGTTTTTTATCAGTAAAATTTCCGCTAACTATAACATGTGTGAAACCTATGGTTTTTTCAGTGAATTTGTACGGTTTTTTAAATGCGAAGTTACTTTACGCCATTCGAGGCGTGCGCGCCCACTTAACGCAGTTCGTTCCGTGCACGGTTTTTATCAACTTTAATAAGCCCTGTACATTTGGTGGCCTTCGGCCACCAAAAGCACAGGGGGTGGGGTCAATGTGGATAGTGTTTTTTTTATTTCGATTTTATAATTTCATGTTTTTTTCCAAAAATAGTAAGCCCTGTACATTTGGTCGCCTGCGGCCACCAAAAGCACAGGGGGTGGGGTAAGTGTTGATAGTGTTTGGAGATTCAATAAGCCCAGTTCATTTGGTGGCCTGCAACATGACTGTGTGGGAGGGAGTTGTCAAAACTGCCCCGTAACATGTTTTTGGGCATCAAGTTTGATAAATAACTCTCAATGCGAGAGACAAAATGGCGGACGCCGCTTCCTGGTTTCGGCCGATTCGAATGTTTACTAAGATCTAAGAGCCAATCAGAATCGCGCTCGCGCACGCCACCGTACGCGTACGGTAAGCGTACGGTAAGCGTACCGTAAGCGGGCTCAGATATATATATTGATTTAAAGGCTATTTTCTCAGAATCTACTGAACAGATTTACACCAAACCTACAAAAGGCACTTCCTTGACCTAGGGACTACCTCTCTGCCAAATTTCTAGTAATTCTGTTCAGCCGTTCGGGCTGTAGCTGATTCTAAAGGTCCTATGGAAAAATGCATGGGAAAAACGCGTTTTGGGACCCCCCTTTTATCTCAGCCCCCGCTTGACGAATCCCCCCGAGACTTTCAGGGTAGGAGCGGAGCGTAGTGCCCCACCTATTTTGAGAAATTCGCGAGGATTCGTCGACCGGCGCCAAAGTTATTCAAAATAGAATGTTGAGGTTTTCCTATGGAAAAGGGGTCCTAACTATAACTACCTACTGGCGACCGCCAGTAGGTAATATATATATATATATATATATGTGTGTGTGTCTTGTTTATATTTAACATTATACAAAATTATACAATAATGATAAAGTGTAGATTCA
This sequence comes from Triturus cristatus, assembly GCF_964204655.1. Classification (NCBI taxonomy): domain Eukaryota; kingdom Metazoa; phylum Chordata; class Amphibia; order Caudata; family Salamandridae; genus Triturus; species Triturus cristatus. Next base: position 287,350,563 of record NC_140585.1, read on the forward strand.
AAAACATCACCGACTTAAAAATATAAATATATATATAGTTTAAGTGGGTGATGTTTTTGAATCTACACTTTTTATCATTATTGTAGAATAGCGTCATATGACAAAGATTATCTTAAACCAGGAAAGACCATTAAAAATCCTCTATAGCTAGGATGACACTGCTAAAATAAAGTAATATTTACAGTAGACCCTTGTATTTGTTTTGTTTGATCTGTTCCATCCAGTGACCTGAAAACGGGTTATCCACCACTCAAATCTGTTTGTTTTACTTTAGAGTGGGTATACGGCAAAATTACGTCCAAAACAGCAGATGAACAAATAGGCAGTGACTGCCGAGGCTGGTTAATTGAGGGGCTCACAGGTAGTGGTGGTTCTTGCACAGGTGTAGGCAGAAGCACGAGGAACTGAAGCTGGTGCGTGGCTGCAGCCGTGATTCTGTCCGGGTAAGGCGCACTCTGGGTTGCAACTCTATCTGAAGGATACTTGTGAAAACTTTGCTAAAGTCCTCTATGAACTCGCTGGATGGCTTCCAGTGAGTTCATAGAGGACTTTTGCAAAAGGTTCACACCGAAAACCATCCCTCCCTCCTTCAGTATATGGAGATGGGGGTGGGGGGGTCCCTATCAAACCCCTGACCACCCCCTCTCTTCCTTTTAGACACAGGGGCGAATGGAGATTGCGGGGAGAGGGGCCAGAGATTTCCACATGTGCCTCCTGCTCAATAGTAACTGCAGTGTTAGACGCAATACCAGCCATCGCCTGCTGTGGCCCTGTTTCCTCTGCCATGGAGGAAGGGGAGGGGGGGAGCAGACCACAAACTAAAGGATTGTGTATAAAAGGCTGCTTTATTGAAACAGGTGCACATAACAAGGAACATCCCTGGCAACTGCCTTACAATACTAAAAACCTCACTAATAGAATCACAAACCTGACCCTGTCCCTAAGATTTCCTTGAACCCGCCCCCACCCAGACATTACAATATTAAAAGACAATACAAAGCATTGCATTGAACTATAACCCCTTTAATTCTACACTACACTTAACAAACCTCCCCTGCCTGCCTCTTTGCAACTGTAAATCAACCAACATGCCTAACCAAACTTAAAAATAACCTGTCTACCCTTTCCCTGTCGATAACCCAAGTTCAACAATGACCAAAAAACCTCTGCCAACCCTGGCAAACTTCCAATAACCCCCGCACTGCACCTGTTCCAAGCGACAATACATAACAAAAACCCAACAAAAAGCCGCCAAACAAAAAAGGTGGAAGAAAAATCCTACACCCTGAAAAAACAGAAAATTAGGGGGGGGGGCGGGGGGGGGGGGGAGGGCAAAAACTATTGTACGCCAAACGCTCCCAGCCATCAGGTCACCAAATCTAAAATGGTGGCTGGGAGCAGGAGCCCAAAGAATTTATAAATGGGCTCAGTTTGGGCTACAAGCAAACATAGCCCAAAACAAAATGGAGGGCATGGAGCCTGCCTGCCCCTCCCAAACTGCCCGGGGGAGGGGAGGGGGGAGACCTCCCTGTGGTTGGCTACCCCCTTGGGAGGAGGGGTGGAGGGTGGGTAGTAGACTACAAATCAAAGGATTGTGTCTAAAAGGCCGCTTTATTGAAGCGGGTGCACAAGACATGAAACATCCCTGGCAACTGCCTTACAAAACTAAAAACCTCACTAATACAACCACAAACCTGACCCCGCCACACCCCTAAGATTTCCTTGAACCCGCCCCCACCCAGACATTACAATATTACAAGACAATACAAAGCATTGCATTAAACTATAATCCCTTTAATTCTACACTTCACTTAACCAACCTCCCCTGCCTGCCTCTTTACACCTGTAAATCACCCAACATGTCTAACCGAACTTAAAAATAACCTGCCTACCCTTTCCCTGTCGAAAACCCAACTTCAACAATGACCAAAAAAAACCCTGTCAACCCTGGCAAACTTTCAATAACCCCCGCCACCCAGAAAGTGGGGAGAAAACCTACCCCCACTTTTCTGCCCCCCAAATTGACAACCGACCTACTCTTCATGCTGAATGCTTCTGGACGTTCAAACACCTAGGAAAAAAATCCCTGATTTCCAATGAATAAAGGTCCATGCCTAGCCTGGATAAATGCACACCGTCCTCTCTTTAAAAATTTTTTTTTTTTTTAAATCCACGGAATCAAAACGGATGTCCTTGTGACCTACTCTCCCAAAGCCCACGCGTCTACAAAACCTGGACATTCCTGTATTTACCTTCCGCCGAGCCTGGTCAATAGCACTAGGGTTCAAAGCGCCCTTCCACACCCTACGAGGCACAAACTCTGTCCACAACACATGGCATCCTGACCACTGCTCTTTCAGTAGTGACAAATGATTTTCCATTGCCCTCAAGACCACTCCTTTGTCCCTGCACGTCATTTTCACCTATGTGAATCAACAAAACATCCAGACACTGGCCCTTACCTTCCACCTGTTCAAACAAGGTATTCATTCCTTCCAAAGCATGCCTCCTTTCCCCTTCCATACAATTTCAAACATACGGTCATTAAAACCCAAATGTGCACCAAAATAATTCTGGCACGCCTGGACATGAGCCCATTTGACAAACGAGTGCCCCAATATCCAGATGGTAAATTCTTCCGCTTGGGGTCCGCCCACCGAACCTTAAAGGAGGAAAATAGAATGAGATTCACAAACGGGGGGGATGATGCATGCGCCTCCCCCGCATCCCGTCTAACATAGCGCCGAAAACGTTTTGCTGCCCAGCGCCCCAGCCGCATGATGTCGTCCCGGGTCCAACCCCTGTTGCTTGCTTCAGTTGCCGCCCCAATCCGGAAAGAATGAGTCCCGTAACTAGCCCCATCCAAACCAAGGCTGTGGAAGGCCTTCCTCAAAACCATGCGTAACTGATATTCCTTCACCCTCTGCCCATTTTCGTGTTTAAACACTGCCTCCTCCCGGGAACCTCCTGACAAAGATCGCCATCGTCGAGCCCATTGCAGCGGGCACGTCGCCAGTGGCATTGCCGCTTCTAACTTGACCCCTCTTCCTCGACCCCTCTGGTCTGTTTTAGATCTGGCCATCCAAATTTGTATACCCAACGCCAATAAAGTCACATCCTGCCACAGAATCCCCCCCCCCCTTCCTTTTTGCCCAGAAGTTCCGAGACTCGAAACGCCCCAAAAACATCCACACCATAAGTGTAGAGAACAAACCGGTCTCAAACCCATCTCTGCAGACCGCCGGTAAAGCCTAAAGTAAATGGGCTAACGTCTGCCAGGACAGAGGACTCTGCACCATCCGCTCCCCAATTCTCTCCCTGGCCCACCTCTCAAGAATCCTCCCCAATTCACTGGCCGACGGGGGAGGGGGGGGGGGGGTTAACCCCACAGAAGTTTTCCCATGAAGGCAATGCCCGCCAACTTCCCGGCAATGGTAACCCTAGAAAGACCCCCTATCAATAAGGTCTAGAATAAACTGAATTACATTTTTAGACCTCCGCGCGCCACCGAGCACCTGATGCGAGCTGTACTGTGTCCCATTGTCTTTTACGGTGCCAACGGCACCCCAAGTTTATCCATGAGCTCATGGAAAGTGTCCAGTGCTGCCTGGTATTTCCTGGAGCCCGGTGAATCGACAAAGAAAAAATCGTCCAAGTAGTGGCACCAAATTGTGACCCGTGCACTGCGTGAATAACCGCTGCAAAAAAGTGCTAAAAACATTCAAACAATGCGCATGACATAGAGTAACCCATCGGTAAAGCTTTGTCCGCGTACCATTTCCTTTCTAAATGGATACCCAGAAGATCCCAATCATCCGGATGGACTCTGAAGCAACCGAAATGCCAACTTTGTCATAATTTGCCATAGCTGCAGTTGCGCTCGCGGTCACTACCAGTGACATGGCTATGTCAACTGAAGAGTATGAAACCGAGGCCGCCTCCTCATCAATAAAATCCTTGACCGAAGCGCCTTCCGGCAATGACAGATGTTGAATCAATCTGTTTTGCCCCTCTTCTTTTTTGGGCACAACCAGATTGACGAGACAATTAGGTCCTCTGTTGACCAATCATCAAAAGGGCCTGCCATCCTCCCTTGAAGCACCCTCTTGTTCAATTTGTCTTGCACCACTTGTCTGTGTTCTGCCACTGATTTTAGATCATCCGCCCACTGCCTGTGTCATGGTCCCAGGTAACTCAAACAAAACCCCCATCGGAACCCCTCCCATAGGACCTGCTTCACCCTCAAATCGTCATACCCCCGCAGGCCCTCTTCCAACTTCTCTAACTTAACTGGCATATGAGCCTTTGGACCCAGGACCCTGTGGCCCCTTGCCCCCTCTGCTGTTCTGCAATTGCTGTGATTGTCCTGCCACGCTAGTGCGTGACTGCTGCCACTGCTGGACTCCCTGAGACCGTCCGCCCCAGCAGTTAACCAAGGCATGGCGGCCGCCACATTTAGAACACTCATGTCAGAACCTGCAATACTCTCTCGTACACAGGAAGTTATTAAAGTCCTAGCATGCGCCTTCTGCCCCAGACTGCGTTGTGGCCGTGCCACCCACCCTTCCCCGGGTGGGCTTCCCCTGAAAGGCCCGGTACGCTATAGGCAAGCCACTAGCAGTAAATATTGTTTTACCCCATTTCGCTGCCCCCATAATATGTTGCCACCGATCCGTGTCCAGTTCTTCTCTCCCCCCCCCCCCCTTTTGCTTCCGGGTCCCTTGCCATTCGGGCCCGAAACTCCTAATCAGTGTGCCACGCGTATCCACCCCCGTACATCCATGTACTTAAATAGAGCTACGCTGCGCTCTGTGAAGGTTTTCACAGTAAACGCTGGTGTAAATCAAAAACGCCGTCGTCCAATTCTCTATGGTCAATGGCACCTTAGGCCTCTTGGCCAGCTCAAATTCCTCTTCTTTAGAGCCCTCCTTTGACCTTACCTCCCTGTGTAAAAGCTTTAACATTTCAACATATTCCCTTTTCAAATGCGCTCTGTGGTTGCCAACATTAAAGGAGCCCCCAGGGGTTTTGTCACTCCCATATAAGGGAGTTTTTTAAATTTTCAATTCCTTGCTATCCAGGGCCTCTTTTGCCATCCCCCGCAACTGTCTGTGTTAGTCCCGCTTTCAACCTTGATACCACTTGTGACCCCCCTCCCCCTCCATATACCGGGTTCCTACCCCAATATCCACCACGTATTTATATTTCTGTAAGCGCACTTCGACCGACCCCCTCCTCCCCTGTCCCCACAAAACATTATAGGCCTGTCCTGCGCTCTAACAACCTTACCTGGCTCTCAGGAGGGTGCCCATACAGTTGCAGTCCGCCTTGCCACTGGCTCTCTCCCTTCTGCAACCCACAGAGCCCTCACTGGGTGACTGTGCTCTCTTCATGGTTTCACTGCCGGTGCCTGTAAAACACTAGGTAACACGTGACATTGCCCCCCCCTCACCCATATCTTCCAGCAATTCCCCTTCAAGACTCCTCATCGTTATCCAAAACTATCGGCTCCTCCACCTGGAGCCAGTCGTGAGACCACTCTTCCCTGCGGGCCCTACTGGACCCAGCATGCACTCCTTACGGGGGAGCCGACTGTACACGCCGGTACCCCCCTGAGCATTCTGCCCTCTCCAAGACGTTCCTCAACGGTGCGGCGGTCCACTGTGACCTGCCTTTTGTTGGGGCCAGCGAGGTCGTTCTGGGCCTTCGCGTGCTGGCCGCATCGGTTTCCCCTGCCTGTACCGGGTGCGCTGCACGAGGCTCCACCCTCCCTTTGCCTCTGAGCTTGTGGGCCGCTCCCAGCCCTGCCGAGTCAGCTGAGCTGCAACGCTCGTTGCCCTGTAACAAAAACGTTTGAACTGATGTGCTGGGTCCCTCACCTCTGTCTTCTGCACCCCTACCGTGCATTCCCTGTGAAGACGCCCCGGCCAGACAGATCTGACTAACCTGCTCTGACCCCTCTACCCGCCCCCTTCCCCGCTTCGCTCCAGCATGGCAGACACCATGGCCAAAGCGGGGCCCCACTCCCCCACCTGCCCCCCTACACCGAGCCCTTCCCCAGCTCCCCCCCAGCCTGTTCCTAGGCCGGCTGCACTCTGCCAAAGAGCCCCCCTGTGCCAAATACGCATCTAATTGACCCACCCTGTGAACACCCATCATCTCCTCCGACCAAGCTGGAAAAATGTCCAAACCCTCCCAGGTCTGGCCCCACCCAAGCCGGATCTAGCTCGCCCTGCATATCATCCTTAGACTCTGGCCTGCTGCCCCGGCCCCCTTCCACGTCATCCCAGTCCATCCCCCACCCCACCTCCCCCCCACCCTCCCCAGCCCCCTGCCCCAGACCACCTGACCGGAGGGGCAGCGCTGGAGGGCGCCTCAGAGTTCCCCGAGTTAATAGGCACCCCCGGGGTACGTTCCCTCCTTCCTAATTGGGCCCACTCACAGTCTGCCTTCGAACTCTCCTCCAAAGAACCAGTTTCCACCAGCCCAGAGAGCTGCCTCGCCTGGCGCGATGGCCCTGCTGATATATTCCCAAAATGTCCCAAATCTGCACCAGCTCCTGAAACGAGCTCCCCCCCCCCCCCCCCCGAGGGCCCTCGGCCGTTGCCATAAACCTTTCAACCCCAAACGCGTCTGCCTCCGAAGACCCAAAAACCCGCCCCCTGCCCTCCTCCCAGCTGCTCCACCCTCCATTCCCAAACAAGCCATCTGCGGGAGTTGACACTGGCAACCCGCCTCAACACTCTGGGACCCAGGCCCTGCAGTCACGGAGGCCTTCTGCTGCTTGCCGGCTCGGCCGACCCGGACCGACCACTCTTCTTACGAACAGCAGGTGCCGAGCACGCTCTTTCAGTGAGTCCCGAGGCCGAAAACGGCTTCCAGGGCTCTTCAGAGATCGCACCCTCCTCCCAATGGACTTTACGTCCGTGCGCTGGGGTCCTGGCAGACCCACTCGCGGCCTGTGCACCGCACTCGACCCGGGGGCCGCCCTTTTGCCACGTTGGTGGCCCCACTCACTCACCGGGGACATCTGACGTTGGGGTGACGTACAGGCAGCCACAGCCGCCACTACCCACACGGAGGCCGGGCGCGCCACCTCACCCATGACGAGGTCCATCCTGCCAGCCTCGCTGAGCAGCCTCAGAGCTTCAAGCCCGCGGTGGTCCTCCATCGTTCCGGTAATCCCAAAAGTAACAAACCTGCACTGACAAAGCCTATATAATAGCTCCTGACCACAAACCCAGGCTACCTCAAACTATTCTATGTCAAACGCTCCCAGCCACCAGGTCACCAAACCTAAAATGGTGGCTGGGAGCAGGAGCCCAAAGAATTTATAAATGGGCTCTGTTTGGGCTACAAACAGCCCAACACAAAATGGAGAGGGCATGAAGCCCGCCCCTCCCAAACTACCCGGGGGGGGGGAAACCTCCCTCTGGTCGGCTACCCCCCCCCCCCAAAGCCCCCTTCCAGTGTGTGCCTCCCTGATCTCGGTTCAAGTGAGCATTTCCGCTCGTTCAGCGCAGTTTCATTTGTAATAATCCCCACAGCCCCCTCCAACATTTTGTCAATCGTTATTCCTTTGCAAGGGTCACTGCTTGTCGTTTTTCTGTACCCCGTACTATTAGAAGGCAAACCACCACAAGTAAAGAAGCACTTTCTAACGAACCCAGTACCTAGTTTTAGATGTTAGAGTGGGCAAAGCTTTCTCCAGGACAGACGGGCTGCTCTTGCCTGGTCTTTGCCCAGGAGCTCCAGCACTGCAGGAAGAAAATACGCGCTTTAGGTGCTGGGGCTAAATGCGCCCCCTCCCCGAAGTACAGACTCCTGGACCCTGGAGTCCTTACCACATCAGCAGGCAATTGATCTGTCTTTTGGAAGACAGAGATTCTCCAAACAGAAGATTCATCGAAGAGGTAAGGGTACAGCCATGCACCTAATTGTTGTCTGAACTTTTAAAGACAAAAGTAAACGGAGAAAGAAGTGTAGCGCGCTGGAACAGGTGCGTTTGCGGCCTTTGCAGCGCGCAGCAGAGACACACGTGGCACAGCTTATAACTTTCGGCCAAAGGTCACGTGCGACCAGTGGCCCATTTATGTACACCCTTGGACAGAGCCCGGTCACGAGGGATGGTCGGGGATACATTGTATTGTATGGGCCGGGTGGCCCTCTACATCCCGCCTTTCTTTTAGATGCAAAATCAACATGGGAAGAAGTGAAAGAAGAATAAGAGGATAGGAACATATTTACAGAAGTAAATCACACATCCAAATGTTTGAGGGGTGCCGTCCTTCACACGTAGCGGGCGGTCACACTGTATGTTCAGCACACAGTCCTTCAGCCTTTTGCTGGGGGCCGGGTTGGGTCAGAGCAGGTATCGCTGGCTTCGTGAGGGCCCTACCCTTGGGTCCCCGGTGATGTTCTCTGTGGACCTCACTGATGCCATGTGAGTGGCTGGTGTTCGGGACTCTCCCTTGAGGCACTGGCTCAGTCAGGCACAGGGTTGGGCACACAGCCCTCCTTATTGGCAGCCGTGGTTTCCTCGGACATGCTGGCTGGTTCGTATTCGTCCTCCTGAGAGGAGTGGTCGATAGGTGGGGCACCTGGAGCTTCCTTGAACCAAGACACATTTCTCACCACCGTGTGGTGACCTCATTGCGCCGTGATCATGGTGCCATCCACACGAGTGACCATCCACGCCTTCGGTTCACAGAGCATGCGAAACTTCCACCCTGGGTGACGATCCTTGAGGACCACTTTGGTCCCTACACACAGCTGGGGCTTTGTCCCCCGGCTGGCGGTCGTCTTCTCATTGGTCATTTTCCGCTTCTGCTGCGTCCTCTCGGTGTCTCGGTGTCCTTTGGGATCAGATCGCGTGGTGAGCGCTTAAACAGGAGCGAAGCTGGGGCACATCCAGTCGTGGAGTGTGGCATTTGCCGGTATGCGAGAAGAAATTGATGCAGACTTGCCTTGTGATCCTGGTGCTGGTTCAAACTGATTCTGAGGGTCCTCATGAACTGCTCGACCTCGCCGTTTGCTTGGGTCCACTGCGGGGTGATGCAGCAGTGATGGATGGCTCTTCTCACCAGGAAACCATGGAACTCCTGTCTTTGGAAGGGTGGTCCGTTGTCTGATTTTAATTTAATCAGGCAGCCCAAACATGGCTAAGATCTTTTCCAGTGCAGGTTGTACATGGTTGAATGCCGTGGACGGCACTAGCTCCACCACCGGGAATTTCAAGAAAGAGACCATCACAACCATGGAGTGCCGCCCATCGGGAAAGCTCCCAAAGTCAACACTCGTCTTTGTCCAGGGCATGCAGCATGGTTCCTCAGTGAGGACCAGTGCTGGAGCGGGGTTGCCCCCGGTGATGATGCACGGATGGCAGTGCCGTACCTTCGCATCTACCATGTCGTCCATGCTGGGGAACCACACCTTCGCCCTCAGTCGGGCCTTTGTCTTCCTTGATTACCGCTACAGGGCAGGTACTGTCTTCCACCATGTTCATGAAAGCCTAGGTGCCAGTGTCATCTTCTGTGGTGGCTCACCCATCCCGGCCGTGGGGTGCCGGGAGAGAAAGTTGGCAGGGTTGTCGGCCCCGGGTCTGTATATCAGCTGAAAAGAGGATGCTTGCAGCTGGACTGCGCATCTCTCGATCCTCGGGGGCACTAGCAGTGTCGACCCGCTGAAAAGTGGTAGTAAGGGTTTGTGGTCTGTTACCACCTGGAAGGGATGCCCGCACAGGTACAGGTGGAAGTGCTGGCATGCCCACCTGATGGCTTGGGCCTCTCGCTCTATTTGAGCGTAACTGGTCTCTGTTGGGGCTAGCGCCTGGCTGGCGTACGCCACAGGGACACAGACTCCTTTGGTGTCTTCTTGTACAAGGACCGCCCCTAGTTCGACTGGGCTGGCGTCAACCACTAGCTCAGTCTTCCGTTTGGGGTGGAAATATGCCATGGTCGTCTGATCCAGCAAGGCTTTCTTGATGTTTTGAAATGTCGTTTCCTCTCTTGTCGTCCATTCCCAGGGCGTGCCAGTCTTCGTTAGCTGCTGGAGGGGTTCCACCACGGTGGTGAGATTCGGGATGAATCTCTCGCAGTGTTGCCATCCTGAGGAAGCTCCTATCTATGTGGGATTCTGTGGGGCGGGGGCGCTCCTTATTGCTTAGGCTTTTCGCGGGTCAACGTGGAGTCCGTCTCGCGAAAAGACTTATCAAAAGAAATCTATTGACCTTTGGTAGAAGGTGCACTTGTTCTTATGGAGTGTGAGTCCAGTCAGCCAGCCTCTGCAGGGTCATCCTGAGCCGGATATGGTGTTCTTTGAGGCTTTGTGAATAAATCAAGATGTCATCCCTTAGGTTGATTACACCTATCAGGCCTGAGAGGGCTTCTTTGATGGCGTTTTGAAACACCTCTGCGGCAGATGACATGCCGAAGCTGAGCATGGTATATTTCCTGAGGCCGACGTGTGGAGAACGTGGTGATGTAGTGGCTTTGTGGTGCCAACTCCAACTGGTGGTATCCGGAGTTCAGATCGAATTTGGAGAATCACTGTGCCCTGTTCAGGTCTGTCACAATTTGTCCATGGTCGGGGTTACGTGTCTCTCTCTCTCTCCAGATGGCCTGATTCGGAAGCCTCATGTCGACAGTCGAATGGCACCAGGTTGTTTCGGCTTCGGCGCTACCACCAACGGGGACACCCACAGCGTGGGTCCAGACACCTTTTCAATGACCCCCAGGTCCTTGAGGTCTTGATGCTCTTGCTCCTCTGCAGGGTGCAGATGAAAGGGGATGCACCTGTGCCTCAGTGCCCTCGGATGGACTGCCTCCACTTGGCGTCCTCGCAGCTTGTCTAGCCCTTGGAAGAGTTGGGGGAATTCAGCGTGGTTCTCATGAACTTGCTTGGCAACACCAACTTCAGGTCTTCTGCCGTGTGGCATCCCAGTAGCGTCCCTTTCTTCCCTTCGGTCAGGTGGAACTTTGTCGTCATGGAATACTCTGCGCTGCATACTTCGACCTCCATCATCCCCCGGAGCGGTATGGGTTCCGTGCCTCCATATGTGTAGATCTTGGCTGCGCTCGATGTCAGGTGCGGTTTGGGCTACAGCCACTTGTACTGGTTAGTCATCACATTAACTCATGCACTCGTGTCTATCAGGGCTTGAACCGATGTTTCGTTTACTGTGATGGTGCACATCGGGGGTGGACGTCTCCTCTGTCCTGGCCTTCCTGCAAACGATATGACGAATGAGTCATCATAGTCTTCGTAGTAGGCTGTCGCGCCTTGTCCTGGGGGTGCTCCTGGGTTGCTGTGTTCTTCCAACGTGAGGTTCCTTAGGGTTGTCTAGCGCTATCTGGACACACCTCAGCCTGTACGCCCTGCTCTACTCCGGCAGACACTGGCATGGTCATTGGCCTTGCCACACTTCGAACAGGTTTGCCCTCTCGCCGGACACCTGTCTTGCTCCTTGTGGTCGTACCCACACTGCCCACACTTGCCGATTTCAGGTACCTTGCCTCTGGCCCTGGCCGGGTCGCCTCTGCATGACCTCTACTGTCTCTTCCTTCACCTGGACTACCTTTTGCGTCGTCGCGGCCAGCGTGTTCCTCACTCGGACAGCCTCCATCTCATTGTCATGCTTGTCTGACAGTCCATGTGAGCAGGCAAGGACCAGGATTTCGTCCAGGGATATCCCTGGTTGTCGGAGCACCTGGCGCCACAGCGCGACAGACTTGCATCCCTGGATGATTTGCTCCCTGATCTCATTATTTTGGTCGATGCTTGTGCATGAACGTGCCAACTTCCGGAGCCGTAAGTAGAACATGTCCACACTGTCTGCCTCTGTTTGCCTGGGCTTTAACGTAGCTTGATACGCTCATAGTCCGGGTTCTTCTGTGGGTCAAAGTACCTATCGAGGGGCGCGATGGCGGCATCGTACTCGTGGGCTGCTCCGGTGTCGGGCAGAGTTTTGAACAGCTTGTAGAGCTTGTCCCCTCTGAAGTGCATCAGCAGGGAGTGCTTCACCGTTTCATCCGTTTCTCGGGTCCCTGTGAGATGATTGTGTCGACCCACCCAGAGCTTCCATCTGTGCGCCGCTGTGGCAGGGTCCACGAGCTGGCTGAACAGGGGGATGTGAGTGTGGCACAGTTGGCGCTGGGACCTGTGGCGGCAGTGGGTCTTCCATGGTGTGTGGGGATTGGTCTTCTCCTTGGAAGCCTGCGCTGGCGTTCTTGGAGCGTGTGGTGACTCGCCGCTCTACCTCCCAGGTGACCTGAGTGTCCCTTGGGGGCCTGTCGTGCCTTTCCCTCTCCAGCACAAGTCCTGGGCTGGGGATTGTCCTTTGCTGGTCAACCCTTGTGCTTCCTTGCTGTCTATTTTATTTTCCTTTCCACTGTGTGCAAGGAAAAGCCTCTCCTTTACCGTTACTTATCGTTTTCTTTTTTTTTTTCTTAACTTAACTTTCTTTAACGCTATCCGGCAGACTTCTCACCAGCTCCTGGAGCTCCGCCACCCCTCCTGGGTGATCGCCTGTCGTTTTTTGGGCCAGTGTGCAGGCCTTCAGGCTCCCACCCCCCACCCCCCCCCCCGCACTGGAACGCGCATGCAGGCAGGCAGGATCGCCTTGTCGAGCTCTTACACAGCTCTCAGGCCGCCGGGGGCACTAGCAGGCAACGCGTGACGTGCACCGCCCTTCTTATTGCAGTCATGAGGGTGACAGGCAGCCGGAGACATCCCAGGCAGGATTGGATGACATGGAGCCAGCGCGGTGGCACGCAGCTCACCGGTGCAGCGTTTGTCGATGGGGGAGACGCGAGGGTCCTTTTCCCCCCTCGTTGCCAGTGTAGCACGCTGGGACAGGTGCGTGTGCGGCCTTTGCAGCACGCAGCAGAAACACATGCGTGGTACAGGGTATAACTTTTGGCCGATGGTCACGTTCGACCAGGGGCCCATTTACTTATACCCTCGGACCGAGCTGGGTCACGAGAGATGGTTTGTGATACATTGTATTGTATGGGCCGGGTGGCCCTCTACAAGAAGTGTGTTGCATGAAAACAAAATAATGGATAACGGAAAAATCTACAATAAAGGGATACAACTAGAATTGCGTGCTTAAAAGAAAAAAGATACAACTAACCTTGTGAGTTGACCAGAGCTTGTGTAAGCAAAGGATTTTTGGTCAAGAGAAAGAAAAATTATAAACAAAAGTAAGAAGACAACATTGAACTGTAGAAAAACATGTTTACAACAAACTATATTGAAGAGCAAAGAAACCGAACTCTCAAGTAAACACATGAATATGAAAAAATTTGAGACCAAACTGTATTTACATAATTATGGGGAATGTTAATGCAATATTGTTTATTTTCATATATAACAGAATGTGGTTTTGAAGAAAAAGGTAGCCCGTTTGCACAGAGGGTTCTATAGTGGTCACGTGAAAAGGTAAACACTTGCAAAAACTAATAGAACTCATGCTAGTAAGGACAGAAGATATCACTAATCAGAATATACTTTTGTCTTTGTAGATCTCCATCCTGTCTTTTCCCTATCCCCAAAACTGCTATCCCTCACCTGGCCCCTCTCCAATGCCCTGTTCCTTCTTGATAAAACTCGGGGCATTGCTGTTGCTTCGAGATGGCACCCCATTGAGCATCGTGCTACTCCTAAGAAATTACAGCAGACATCCTGACAAACTTGAGAGAACAAGTTTACTATTATGATTAACAGTGCAAGCTCAATATGACCTCAGTGGATGAAGCATTAAAAGTGCTGCCTGGCCTGCAACAGGATGTTACCGCCACTCATTCTGAAACTACAGCTTTAGCCAATAATGTTGCACAGATGCAAGTTCACTCCCCCACACCTATTCAATTTCAAGCCCCAAGAGGAGATGTGAATCCCTTACCTTTTAGAATCTTCACCTGCTTCGCCAAACATCTCGGTAACAATTCCTACCCCGGTTCTGTTGCCAACCCCAGAGAGGTTTAAAGGAGATCCCAGTAAAATAAAAATGTTCCTTACCCAGTTGCATTTCATATGTAGGGTCACAGATTTCCCTGATGCCCAGTCTAGAGTAGCCTTTTTAATATCCTTCTAGCAGGTGATGCCGCACAATGGACCGTCCCGTTAGATAACCAATTCTTTACATTCAAAGAAAAGCAGTCAATGCAATCCTATAGGAGTAAATGGAATTATTGGTTTACAGGTAAGAACTTGGTCGTGGGAGTTGGTTTTCTGGGGTTAAAACCAGGGTTCCCCCAGGGTCGAGGATGTACTTTCAAAGCACCCCCAGCGGCACTAGGGTGGCTGAGTGCTGAGGCCCAATGTTATACAATAGGGGGCCTCCGGTTGGTGGCTGCTCACGAGAGCAGGCCACAAGGTTGTGGGAGCAAAGCTCCTGGTGTTAGGCTCAGGGCAAAGGGGGATCCGAGTTAGCACACAAAGTGCACCCGCTGCGGCACAGGGGCTCCTGGGTTTAGGATGCTGTTTTGGCATTGTGTGCCCTGTTTATTTCAATTGGGATTCTCCGGTTGTAACAAACACTGCAGGCTTGGGTACGAAGATCTTCTGGAGGTTACCACCAGTTGGAGGGGTATGTTGGTATGCTGGGACACCATCGGTTGGGCCACCCAAGGCCTTGGGACGTCTGGTGCAGGGGTGTCTTAGCATCAGGTTTTTCTTAATGGCTCTGTCGCGGTTGAGGGATCCTCCAGAAAGGGGCTGCAGGCATCTGTTGGAGACTTGAGGCAGGTCAGGGATCACCAGATCAAAGGGTAGGATCACTGGTGAGATCTCCTTGTGGTGTTGGGCCACACGGACCGTGGGTGTTGGGTGAAGAGTGGTGCAGACTTGTGGATTTGGCTGGAACCAGAGTCTGTGGGTAAGCATTCGGTGCTCACGGGAGACAAAGTCTTGGTTTGGGAAGGCAAGGCAGGGCAGGTCCTCCGGGTTCTTGGGGGCTGCTGGCTGCAGGACAGACCAAGGTTGCACTGGAGTAGGTTTGTGGTTGGACAGGCCGGTTGGGCTGGTGCCAAGCCAGTAGGTCTCCTCCTCCTCCTCCTCTTTTTCTTCTTTCAGCACGGCTTCATCGGTCCTTCTCGCCTTGTCTGAGGAGGCAAGGTTCGGGTTGCCCCTAAATTTCTAGATTTAGGGACGTTACAGGTAGGTACAGGTCGGGACCAATGGGTACCTACAATACAATGTATCACCCCTATTATGCCACCCTCCAGTAGGAGGGGGGCATCTGCCTCTCTGGTTGGCTGGGTCGCCCCATCCACAAGATGGTGGGGACTGAGCGTTGTGCTTCACCTCGCCTCCCCAACCTGAGGGATGGGGATTGGCAAAAGTGGGCACAACTCCTTTCCTCACTTGGTTTTCCCACCGATCCTCCCACCTAAAGTGAGAGGCAGATCTGGTTGGGCCAGTTGCTGGAAGCAGCAAAGGGCTGGGGTAGCTCACAAGGGCGGCAAGCCTTTGAAGCTTCCCCTTCATGGACCCGGCCCATCCTGGGTAGGAGACTTGGCACCTCCTCCCAGGATGTGATTCTTTCAGACCCCAGATGGCAGCAGGCTCTCGACCCAGGGGTCCAGACACATCTCTGGTGATGGCAGCTGGCAAGCAGCCACTCAGCCTGGACACTAGAGTTAGGTCGTTTTTCAGGAGCATCTCTAAGATGCCCTCTGAGCACATTTTTCATTAAACCCCACACTGGCATCAGTGTGGGTTTAATGTGCTAGGCGTTTGATACCAAACTTCCCAGTTCTCAGTAAAGCCATTATGGTGTTGTGGAGTTCGTAATGACAAACTCCCAGTACCATATGCTCTTAATGGCATTACTGCACTTAATATTGTCTAAGAATTGGCTTAGACAGTGTAGGGGTACTGGATTCATGCACCAGTACCCTCACGGCTGGTATAGTGCACCCAGCTAGATGGGTGGCTTACCTATGCCAGGGCAGTGGGTTGTAATCATGGCACATGGGGATGACCGATCGATTACACTAAGAAAACTAGATTGCCGCAAGAACGTTACTTTAAGCTCACTGATAAATTTAGCGCCTTAAAGACTTTGTGCAAACGCCAGTGAGGACGGTTAGGCATTAATTACTACGACTTCCATTGCAGAACTTCCCCTGAGGAAGGAACCGTGTGGTTCCGAAATGCATTGGGCTCTATCAAACTATTGTGTATACAAATGTACATGTGAAATATCTTTTTGTAATTAGCATCTATAAGTAATAGATGCATGATGTAAAAAGTTTTTGTGAAAGCAAAAATGTTTCTGTGAAAAATGTTTTGTGAAATCACACAGGAAAATAAGGATTATTTGAATTAAAAAAGCGTTTCTGAGAATACAGTTAAATTATTATTTTTTGAACTCATGTTTAAGTTACGGTGTATTCACACCAGGTGAATAGTGCGCAGCATATACAAGTTTCCAAACTTGTTATTTACTGAAACATGGGGATGTGTGCCATGTCGACTCTTCACTTTGTTATGCACCAAAACATGCAGCCTGCAATGGCAGTGTGTGTGTGTAAAGGTACAGGGCCTCTAAGGGTGGCACCATAAGTGCTGCAGCCCTTAGAGGCCTTCCCTGGCCTGCTCTTGGTATCTATGGTACCATTTACAAGGGACTTGCATGTGGCCAAAAAGTGCCAACTGGATTTTGTATCAAATGCAGTTTATGGAAAGAACATAGGCCCTGGGTACCTGTTTCACAGGAACCCAGGGCACACCCAGTCAAAGAATATCAGCAGTTTGGCAAAAAGTGGGGGCAACCATGCAAAAAGAAGGTACTTTCTTACACAGGTTATGTCTGTCTGACTTATTAACTTAATATTTTTGGGAAAATCTTTAAAAAGCAGTGCATTAGATGATTTCCAAAGCCTGCATCTCTCTCGTCTTGCCAATAGTACCACATAACAAACAAACTGCGTTTTGGCAGAGTCCAAACCAAAATAGCCATTAGGAATGATCCCAAAAAATAGTTGAGGGCTTACCTCTATATGATGCCCTGTTGTATCGCTGATGAAATTACATACAGTACCTCAATAGAAGGCCAATGTTGAACATTGCGTGAACATGTGTGTATCATCTGCCTTTACAGCCTTGCATTTTGGACATCCGATATCTTGCCCAGCCATTCTTGACAGCTTACTCACAGTACAATAGGCCCTATGGGCCGTGAACAGATTTCTCTTAAGTGAGGCAGGCTTCACCACTGCATATAATGTAGTATAAGATACTTGCCACATCTTCCTCATATCTCCCTCTATGGTTCCCTCTTCGCATATTGAGGATAGATCAGTATATTTCTTGTCATCAGCCTAGGAAGTCCCAGTAACTTACAATTACTTTCTTCTTTAATGGACCAGTCTTTATCACCCATTCAAACCATTCCTTCCTCTACTCACTCCTGAGTTGCACACAATTAACATAGCTGATAATATTTAAATCTTGTTAGCTGACTATTAGCCATGCACTTAAATCTTGCCACTCCACTAATCCAGATCCTACTTTCAGATCTGTCCAACAGTTCAGACCAGCTTGCTTTAAGGGGCAAATTAACTGGTCCTCCAAACATTCTGGTGTACCCGGGGAATTCCAGATAGGGGCTGAAGACTTTTATAGTATGGGATACTAAAGCTCTTTCTAAATTGTACCTAGGTTCCTTAACACGGTTTTTAAAACTTTCAGCCTAACATTTTGAAAGTATTTCGGTTCCCCATGTTTAAACAAGAAGTGACTCTGCCCCAATCCTTTAAGCATTGCCTCATATGTTACCCATTGAAGATCGATCTGGTATGTTGGCCGAATTCTGACATTTTTTTAAATGGTATGCATGCAATTCATCTGGAGATCAGGCAAAGCCAGCCCTCCAGCCTCCAACTTCCTCCTAAGTTTTCTCCATGCAATCCTGGTCCTTTTGAGGCCCACATAAAGCTCCGAATATTTCCCTGCAATTTAGCAATAGACTCTTTGGATAATGTAAGCGGTATAGAGCTAAACAGAAAAGTAACTTTTGGAAGAATAGTCATCTTAACCAAATTAACTCTACCATAGATGTGTAGTGGCAAATTGGTCCATCTCTAAAAGTTTCTCTCTTGACTCACTTTTTTCCAATTGACCCGCTGAATGTCTTCAAGTTTCTGCGCTATTAAAACTCCCAGATATCATCTGCAATTTCACTCTCTGATTAGTTGTGTTCGAGTTCCATGCCATAACCTCTGCTTTATCCGCAGTGACCAAATATCCCGATAATTTACCAAATTCTTCACCCCCCTCAATCAATCTAGGTATTGCAAGTTGCAGGTCTGTTGTGTATAATAACCTCATCTGCATACAGTGCTCATTTGATCAACTCAGACGACTTAAATGGAACAATAGAAGCATCTGATCTAATCTGGTGTACAAAAGGTTCAATGTAGACATTGAAAAGGAGGGGAGAAATAGGACAGCTCTGCCTTGTACCTCTAGTAATATGGAAAAAGTCCGATAGCTCTCTGTTTACCTAGACTCTAGCAATTGGGTCCCTATACAGATTGTATATTGTGCTTATTTTTTAGGAGAATCCAAAGCTCCTAAGGGCTTTCCACAGATACTCCCAAAGAACCCTATCAAAAGCTTTAGCAGCATCCATGGCCACTACCGTTATGTAAGATTTCTGGGCGTCCACCAAATCGATGGTACCCATCCACAAGGGGGTGTTTCTATGAATTCTTAACCCCCCCCCCCCACTAAATACATATATATATATATACGCATTTATGCTGATATTTTAAGAAAATAATTTTAATATACATTGGATTATACTGTATTTATACTGTGATATATTTATGTATTTATTTATTTATTTATACGTAAATGTGTATTCAAATGTGTATATATTATTCTTTTTACCTCATGTAGTAGTTTTGAATCCGTGTGGAGAATCACTACCCGGTCTGTTTTCTAAATCTATTATGTGTAGAGTGCCGCAGTCTGTCCTCCATGTCTATTAATCATGTGACACCGGGTTTGAGAGAGAAAAAAACATTTACATTGGATTTCTCCCGTTATAGCGTCGTTATGTGAACAAGGCCGACGGTACGGCCGAAACGCGTTATGACTAACAGCAGAGAGAACTAAAAATAAATTTCACTTTGCCACTAAGAGGAGTTCGTGTCATTTCCTGATGGAGTGATTGTTTGCAACATATATATATATATATATATATATATATATATATATATATATATCCATAATACAGTGGGTGGCCTGAGATGAATTGCTGACCCTGAACCGAAGTATAATTTAAACAAAACTCTACAGGGACACAGTGGTGTCCAATAGGTATGGTAATGGGAGGAACAGGGGTAATAGAGAGCTCAGCCTTGCCAATATATAATGATGATGAGTTTGTACTTGTAACTCTGTTTTAGATCCATAAAATAATCCATGAACAATTGGCCTCAATTTAACACAGCCTGTTACTGAGTGCGTTGGCATCGGCAAATTACGTTTTCATATATACAGAATAGCATGATTGCATGTGAGGCCACTCGCGGTGAGTGGCACGGAGGTATGAATGGGGTAAACTCAATGAGGGATGTTGGAGCACTTATTGGTGGTTTATACACAAAATTGTGTTTAAGAAAAGTAACATGGTTTGGTTTAAAAATTCACGCAATCTTTTTGTTATTCACAAAGATAATGGGGACAAATGGATAACTGTAATGTATTGGGTTTCCCATTATATAAAGAAAAAAAATTCTCATTTCTTTTATATAATTGGTTTTATGAAAAAAGATCCTTTTTTAAAAAAAAAAACGGAAAGGAGAAGATTGAATTACTTGTTTGTCCTGATGAAGGTGGCCTGATTGATTTAACCCACCGAAACGCGTTGACGCTGGAAGTTTTGTTAAATTTGTTAAATACAGTAAATATACCAAGACAGAGAATGAATTCCTCTGTGGTGTGCTGTCTATTATTACAAATTAACACCTATAAGACAAATTTGAGTGTCTCGTCATATTCCTTTCCAACGGGTTGTTGGAGTTTTGACAATTTGAAAATCTTTAATATATTATGTCTTTTAAAGTATATTGAATGCATTTTGGAACCTTTTTAACTGTATGTTTTTATTGAATTATTGCAGGATTTTCATTAAATATTTTTATAAATGCCTTAACATCCTGAGTGGAATGCTACCTTGAGATGTAGCTGACTGTATATGACTGATGCGGATATCTGTTTGTGAATGCATACTTTGAAGTATCTTTAAAGGGAGAATTGATTTTTGACTCTTGAGTCTATTGGTGCTCTGACCCTTTTGAGTAGGGGAGCCCCTCCTTGTTTTTCAAGGTCTTTGGCACATTTTTCGGGTTGGAGAGTTTCCTGGAATTGACGGTTATTAAAAAGCTTAGTATATTGAATTTAATATGGACCCATTTAAAACCTTTGCGCTAGTACCGATTTTTATTAAATTGGTATTCAGAGAACCCAAAGACAGGTAACAAATTCATGAAAATTACACGCAACAATGAAAAGTGGGGGAAAGCCCTTAATTTAAAGAAAACATTAAGTAGGACTGAGCTGCATGCAGAATTTCTAATTGAATATTTGACGTCCGGGGTGATCCCAATTGGACTAAAATCCGTAATGAACCAGGGTTTTCTGTGTATAATAAAAACTTTCTAGAGGTTTGGACCCATATTGCAAATGGATGTAGTCGCGATTGGATCCTGTTAATCATTGAGACTGCCCAGCAAATTATTATTCTGGGGAAACAGGAAATCGAAGAGCTAGAACGGGTCCTCCAAGAAAGTACAGCATTGGAGGGGGCTAAAACGTTGAGATGAATTGAGTCAAGAAGTGAATGGATATAAGGATTTCCTTATAAATAAATAAAAAAAACATTATACTAAAGGATATAAATAAATTCAGTTTAGAGCTAGTTTATACAAATGAGGATTATTTTCAACAGAACAGAGCACAGAGGTGAAAGACATTATGACCAGAGACCCACCTACTCTAGAGGAGGAAGAAAGAGGTGTTATATTTCATATTGTTACCCTAATATAGGTCCAGGGAACATCGTACACTTTCCTTATATCATCTCCCTGTTATTTCATATGAACGAGGCTTATAAGGACATAACTCCAAATAAGGACAGAATGCCTTATAGGGACATCACGCCTTATAAGGACTGCCGCCTTTTATGGACTAAACCTTTCACCTAGTTCCATGCCGAGGGTGGGTTTTTCCCAATCAAGATTGCTAAGACGTCATCCCTAGCACATATGAATAATTGATGAGTACACACTCCAGGAGGTATATTTCACCTCTCCCATTGATGCACAAGGTTTAATCCCCAACGTCACCCTCCTACTGAACAATGGGTAGCACACATACACAGACTGTATAAATACAGCACCTCTTGCTACCAGAGAGCAGGAGGGAACCGAGACTTCAAGACCGACACAGTGACCAGAGACTCTGCAGCTCCGGCATGCCATTGCTCGAGCTGACAGTTGTCTGATGATCCCTTGCGGGGTGTCCAGCTCAATTCCAGGACGAAGTTTCACACTCACTGTTCAGGTATGGGGGTTCGACTCAATCCTAGCTGTATTCTTGACTCTTAGGCTATTAGGCTCTGTAGCACCTACTGACATGCTAGGTACATCTAGTCCGGCATCTAAAGAGTATGCACTTTATTTTATAAATGCATTTCATATTAATGTATACGTTTATGACTATTGCAAAATGGTAGAACAATACTATTTCTTTTCACGGTACTGCTGGTTCTATATTTCTGCTACTGTGTTAATTGTAACAGCGCACCTATTTTACATGAGAACTACGGTACAATAAATTCTTATTGTAAAAACGCTCAACTGTTTCTTCTCTGTCTCTCTGAGAGCAAAATAAGCAAGCACGAGTGACTGGGTTAAAAGTAGTATATTGTTTCCACGAGTCTGAGGTTATTGTGTTCTGAGGTTGCCAAAAACTAATCTCTCTGATAACAGGAGATTCTAGTGACACTACGAGCTAGCTAATGCAAACCATAGGCTAACATATGCGGCGGGGGTGCACAGTCAGTCTGCCACCAGACCCACAGTATGTTATCCGTAAACAGCGTAGGTCCTGCTACATGGCACCCACTGTGGTATATTGATGGCGCACTTACTCAACAGTAGAATCTTAGTAGCCCAGTCGTGCTTATTCTCGGAGTCCCTACTTACAAAACCCAGAGACATCAGGAGTAAGTGGGAAAAACTCAGCCACAGCTGAGTAGGCGAGATATCCTATGTATTGTCTGTTGATTAATCAAGCTTGAAAGGACAAATTTCCCAAAATTGTGCATAAAACCTTTTTATCCTTTCCTTGGACAATAATTCCGTGTCCTAAACACGATGTCCGACGAGAGAAATCTAAACCAGGGACTTAATCAGTCTGGTGAGGAAGATGCGAATGCAATTCAAATTGCAGCCAAAGTAAGAAACGTTAACAGTTAAACTACTCACACTGGTTACAACCCAGAGGAGGTGTAGTAGTAATTGTGATAGAGGCACACGAAGATTTCAAAACCGAGGTATTCCACTCATGGGTTATATTCCCAGCAGCCGATGCTGTAACAAACTTTTCATTCAAGCGCTCTACACTCCTTTTGAGGAGACTGAGATTCCACTTACTTTCCAGGAACATATTTTCTAGTTTAATGGCTCCCTACCCCAAATAAAAACAAGAGCAAGGCTTGGTCCTTTAGGGATTCCAGGAGCAACATGGCCGATATTAGCGACCTATGCACCACATCCAGACATTGACACAATGCCACAGGATGAACTACTTGTTCAACACAGAGTTGATCAAACTCTACAGAAACATGACACACTTTGTCTTGAGGACTCTAGCGGTACAACCAATAGTAATGACACCTACTGCAGCTCCTACACAGAGCTCAGGCAGTGCTTAATTTGTGCCGGTGCTTGGCACCGGCACTAATTTCCTAGGGCTGGGTCTACATGCAATAAGTCTCCCCAGCCAAGAGATTATATTACACGGTAAAGGGTAAATCCATGCCTGTCCGGGTTTAGTCAGTGGTGCGGTGCCTGATTGGGCTATATTTGTTCATGCTGTAAAATATTTAAATTTGAATAGAGCAGCTGCCCGCCTTATCACGAGGCCCACAAACAGCACAACACACCGCCAGAAACAGCCTGGGCAGGGTGATGTCAGCCCCGTCCTCCCTCCTTGGCTTTGGAATGGTCAATTTTTTTCTTCCCCCCCCCCCCCCCCCCCCCCCCCCCCCCCACCCTAAGTCGGATGGACCAATGCCGATCAGAGTCCCTGCTTTTCGCCCGCTCCAGCGTAATGCGCAGCTGCAGCATTAGTCATTCGAAGGAAGCAAGCAGCTAGCAGCAGGCTTAGAAATAAAAAACAAAAAAAAGGCAGTAAGTAATTGTCATTTTCGTTTACTAATGCATGCTATGGAAGAAGGTCTGTCTTTTTAATGGTTTTGGTACACGCGTGCCCGTAAAAAGTGCCACCTCTGATTTTATTTTAGTGCTCGTTTTTATGCAAAAGTATTGAGGTTACATGGGGTGCCGGCAGTTTCACATCTGAGGGCATCTGCCAAGTGTGCTAAATATCTTAACTTTTGTTTGGGCTTGCTTTTGAGGTCTTAGGCAGCCTTCGGTGCTTCTGCTGCCAGGAGTGCCCAACCTTTGACCTCCTAGTTTATCTTTCGTCGTTAGCATTGTGTTAATACGTAGCAGCACACACTCTTTAAGGCACCCAGAGCCATTATCTTCTCTAATGCGTTTGTTGACGATGAATCAAATATCACGACAAGTATCAATTATATCATTTGTGTCTCTCTCCAGAATGGTGCAAGCAGTTTCTGCGGTGCTGGGAGCATACACCATAAACTGATACTGCAAAGGAGAATGTTGCATTATATACCGATGATGTGGTCTATATGGATAATTACTTGCTGGCGATTGATTTATGCACCTTATAGACACTGCCACGGGAATAATGCCATTCAGTGGCTGCAGCATTTTTCACAAAATTATGGGTTTGCTGCATTGGCCACATAACCCATCGTCTGCTGCATAATCTGCAGATTTTTGCACACAAAAAAAGTTTCTACCTCAAACGGATCAAAAACCATGTTGGCGTGTTCCAGTACAGTGGAAGGCTATTTGTGAAGGTTGATAGGTCACATTTCAGTTGCTTAGTGCTGTTTCTGGTAGTTAAACTGGTACTAACGAGGTGACATTTTTGCGCAGTATTACCATGTGTAAACAATGACAAAATAATGAAGTAATACTATCGAAATGTACTGCATTACGCCGCATGATTTGCCTTTTCCTTTCACATAATTTAGCCTACTCTGCCAAATAATTTGGTCCTCCACTGTCGCATAATTCCAGTGCCCCTACTTATGGGGACATGCATAAAGCAGACCAAAGGCGTTAAAGGGAATTATGTTATGATACACACCAATGTGATGCCTTGAAATACTATTATAAAATTGGCACACTAACGGCCTCTTTGTCAGAGGCACACAATCTAAAGTCGACCACAAAATATTTGCGCCCTGTTTAAACCAAAGTATCATCGCAAATAACACTCTGTAGCACAGTCTGTGTGCCTGTAATTTCCTGCAGGTAATACCTGAAAAAACAGTGCAGCAAAAACAATGTGCTTAGGGTAATGTGGCCTTGTGTTGATCACTAACAGGAGTTACCTGGTTGCTGTCGCTTGGATAAAATTGACTGCAGTGTGTTAAATGTTCCCAATCATTTATAATTAAATTATTGCTATAAAAAAAGTTTTTACACAGTTTACTTCTAGTGACTCGCATAGTTTGAACAGATATATATTGTTTTCTTCTAGAAGCTGCAGCTTGTAGGAAAGCATTGCCTACACTGCCACAATTCATTTGCTATTCAGCTATTGTGGTTGTTTTTCATGTCTACATTTTACTATATTTTTTAGGAATTATTTAAAATTGGTGTCGCACTCGGCGTGGCACACGTTATTAGGCCATTTCCCACCATGATAATGTTCACCTTGTGATAACGTGTGCAGTTTGCTGTTTATCACAACACTTCATGAGGTGAAGGTGTACATTTTAACTCCATTTCTTGCTCTGGCAGATAAAGTCCTACATATTTTTTCTTTCTAAGTGGTAGCTCTTGTGCTCCTGATCGACTGTTCAACAGTGTTTGCCAAAATGTATTTTATTTCAGTTTCTTCATAAAGAGGTGGCATGTCTTGTGTCCCATCATGTTTGTAACTGGTACAAAAAATAACAAGCATTTGCAATGCAATAGGTCTCGCAACTGCGAGTTTTGGAGCTATTGGTATTGTATATGGTATTGTAAATGAAATGCCTTTAATTTATGTTGTAAAAAACCAAAACATAAATAAAAGGTATTGTGATGTACAATGCCAATAGTTTAAACTTGCGTAAATGCGAGACCTATTGCATTGCAAATGCTTGTTGTTTTACTTTCAACGATGCTGCACAGCAGCCACGCCACTGTATAACATGCCTAAAAACATTGACAAACCCAACAGAACTACCTTGGGCGAGACCGATTGGCTATGCCAATGCTTGTTTAAACATGTTGCACAGCAGCACAGGCTGCTGTGCGAGATGCGTTAAAGCACGGGCGCTCACAAACATTTGCTAGGGGTAAAAAAGGACAATCTGGGGTATGATGAAGGGTCGCACTGATAGTCGGGTTGTGAGACGTGGGGTCATTCAGCAAAAGAGAGGAATATAATACAATAAACACACAAAGACTGACTTCATTGTATACAACTTTGGAGTTCTGAGGGCATGCCTCCTCAAGAACCTTTTTTTAAAGGTACTACAAAATACAGAATTTTTCAAAAAAGAAAAATATGAATACACTTGAAGTACAATTATATGTGAGTGCGTTCGGGGTATCCTCGATAAAATTTCCTAATTAATTCATGGAATTTTTTGTGTTATGAAGTACAAATCACCCATCACATTGCTAGAAGGTCCAGGGAGCTAAGGCGGATCGGATTTGTTAATTTTTTTAATGTGTTAAAGTGCAGTTGGAGTTTAAGAAATCAAGTGCGGCAAATAACTAAGGTGGTGAACTTAATGTTTGCTTGATGCGATTTGACAGCATGTATTTGAGGTATCTCTATACAGAACTGGTAGCTCAGATTCTGCAACTGTGCGTGTGCCTGTGTCAGCGGATGCTCCAGTTCAAGTTCACTGTTGCACTTGTAGTTATAGTCAGACCCATTCATTATGCAAACCTTTACATACCAGGAAGCAGCATAAATCCCAAGACTGGATACTTACTTGACAAGGGGCCCCAATAAAGAGCATCTTTCCCTCCCCTCAGCTCTTTCCCTCCCACATCTTACTTTTCACCGGACAATGAGGCTACTGTATAAGCCCACTGGCAAGTTCTTTATCGTTCCAAGACTGCTTTCGGTAAGTCAGTAAAGTAGTTTCATTATCTGTTACTATCCTCAAGTAGCGCAGATGGCAGAAGGTTTTGGGCACTCTTTAAAGATAAGCGTTGAGATATAAGGAGGGGAAGTAAAAGGTAGCAAGACACCTGGCTAGTATTTTACTGGCATAACTGAAATGAAAATTGGGAATATCAGTGAAAGGCTAAAAGCTAGAATTTTTTTCCCTTTGAAAATATAAATTTAAAACATCACGTACAGGAAGAAAAATCCCTTTTAAGTTACTTTACAGTCTTCTAAGTTACTCTTAAATAATTGTTAAAGCAAACATAATCAAAATTGCCAAGTTAGAGAACAGTGGGTTTTACACCTGCTGATATTCAAGTACCAGTTACAGACCCTTCCATAGTCTCATAATATGAACAAATGGCTAGTGTTTTTCGAATAAAGATGGCAAATGTAGTCATTCCCGTCTGCTTAGGGGTCACATTTCCATGTGTGACATTTGCAGTTCTTGTATGTGACATTTTATCACAAGCATAGTCACCCATCCAAGCAGAGAAATGTCATTCAACAACAGCAGTATTTCTTCCAGGTAATATAATCAATTAAATTAACGAGTGTAAATGCCCTAAAACCAATGGCCATCCCCAGCGGCACAAACTGCCTACACTGTTGCCTTTGACCTGATCACAATTCATCTGTTTGCAATAATTCCCATAAGGTCACCTAGCGCCACCGTCTGCCTAATTAAAACTTGTGCATTTTACCACCCATCCCCCAAACCCCAGAGACCCCTAGGCCCTGCATGCTTGGATGTCCCTGGCCGAATCATAGTACTTCCGTTGGAAACCCTATTTGTGAACCACCAAAGACTCCAATAACAAATAGGTCTGTATATTTATGTTTTGGGAGAGCTACCAATATGAAAAGAGAAATATACCCAATGGATGCATTGAAGAAGGATCCTGGGCCACTTAAGTGAACAATAAAATCATTCATTACACCTCTAGATTGACCTTGCATTGTTTGGAGAGTCTAGCTAATCATTAAGTGTTGCATTATGGGACTTGTAGTTGTGCATCTACAATAGGAAAAGCAAAACTACAAACACCGGATACAAACAGGACTCACATCTGTCATGGGACAACTAGAGGTTGCTGCTTTACAATACAAAGGGGATAATTTATGGGCATACATATGCATGATCTGTGAACCATAACCAAATTCCTTTTTTTTTTTTACTAAACTTCAGTGGTGGAAGAAAAAGAGGCATACGTCCACATAATTATGCTAAACTGCTCGCTGGTACAGCTACTGCCACTAGTATTGATTACCTTGAATACCTGGCACATATTTCTAGGGCTAAGAAAGTAAGAGCAGGAAAATGATTAAACCATGAAGACCTGTGCACCACGTGATCTCGCTGAGCATCTACAAAGCAGGCTAATTTGTGTGCCAATTGCCCAGATTCACCGGATGTTGAGCTGACGCCAGAATTCGCAGCAAAGCTGGTTCCCCGATTGCAAAGTTGGCAGTTCTGACCTTTAGGCCACATCTCCTCCCGAGCTCTTCTAAGAAATATGACAACACTATCAAGGTTTGTGAGCAGATGAGGAGGACAGGAGAAGTCTGAAGTGAAGGGATGCCCAGATAACTCGTGCCAGAAGTCTTGTGTTTTGTTTTTTTCACTGCATGACGTGTTTTCGTATTGCTGCGGCTGTAACGTTTTCACTTTATTATATTTAAGCGACACCGCGTTTTAATAGAGAGGCGTTTTCTGCAGTCATTGCAACTTGTTTTATGATCAGCAACAGCCTTGTTTCTCAAAGAAGCCGAACTGACTATAGAGGAAATCGTGAGAAAGAAAACTCTGCGGCTTGTACACTTCTGAAAAACAGTAACGTTACAGCAATACAAACATCCCTTTTAAAATTTTAAACAAACACTGGACCCTTCAAAAGAGGAGATTGGACACCCCTGCCTTCTCGCCTACAGACTTCTCTGATGCTATCTGTGAAAGTAAAGCTGCCTTGGAGGAAGCACGACAGTGGCCAGATGAGCTCAGAAGCTGCAGCGCTGTAGGAATTACGATGCACACAGCACACTTTCCTACCTTCTCACTGAAGGGAAGTCACTGTGAGAGTGGCCAGCAGCAGCGAGTGTGCACAACACTGACTACATTACGCATGAGCAGCTGGCACTCACCTATTGAGTGCAGCTCCGGTGCGCACGCGGCCCCGTGGCAAACATCAGTGCATGGTAATCATCGAGCCGAGTGGACACAAAGGAGCTGTACAAGGAGTCGCATTTACGATTAAGGTCTTAGGTTCGACACCTCCTCATTATGTGTGATATTTAGCATCTGTCAGTGAGAGAAAGACAACCTCCGTTTTTTTTAGTCCCATTCACTATTAGTGAGACTTGGTGCCTCTGACATTCGTAAGTGCAATGCATTGGAAATATATGGAATTAGGTTCTCATGACACAACATTGCTTATTAACTTGTAACGCAGGCAGATGTCCTCCGTGTTCCTGGTTAAGAATACAAATATATAGAAAGCAGAATGAGGAGCGAAAGGGAAACGAAGAGAGAACAAGAAGGGCTGGGCGAGAAGGGAGGGGGGAATGCCAGCAACAGAGGAGCCTGCGAAAGTGATCGTGATTACGATCGCTACGGAGGAAAGACACATGGCGCTGCGCGCGTGCACGTTCACGTGCACTGTAGCTTTAGGCCACGGCAGCACTGTGAAAAGCCCAGATATAAAATGTCTCTTCGAGCCTTTGGCTCACGAGACCTAAAAAAGCAGTTGGCTAAAACACAGAACTGTTTGAGGGCCAAACATGATGTAGGCCACTTGGCAGTAATGAATTATACACCATAGTGGCCTATTGGTTGTTATAGGTGATTTATTTTGTTTCTATGTAGTCATGAGGGCTCTGATTCCATCTAGTGGGTATCAGGAATTCTTTTCTACCTCTACTTCTATTGAGAAGGTAGGTCTACTTCAATAGAGAGCTTTCAAAGTTGGTTGAGTATTAACCTTGGGGAAGTGTAGTGGTGGAAGTGGGTCTTTGTCTTATGAGATCAGGGACCCATCCTGAAAATTCTGCAGGGCGCAGATCATTGTCCAGCTATCTCCGATAGCTCTCAATCAGGTGATGAGTCACAGTTGGGAGAAAAGATCTTTCATCTTGTAGTCAGTTGCTCGCTGGAATTCAAATTGGGTATTAAATCTGTCTTTCAGCAGAGCTAGTTGTGGCTGGAGCCAATAGAGGAAGTAGGAGGGGCCAGTAGAGGAAGTGGGTGTGGCCTCCTGAATAAAATTGAGCACCTTCACTTAATATTTTACAAATTAAGCACTGAGCTCAGGTACTAAAGTTACTCCACAAACATTACACAGGGTAATGTGCAAAGTGCCCACAAAATGTGAACAAATTCCTTTCTGGGTAGCTCAGAAAATAACCCAGTTAGAAGCCGTACTCCCAAATATTGCACCATTTGAGAAATGCACAATGTTAACAATCTGTTTTCCCACGGGGATTACACCACAGTTAGAGGATTGCACCTCTTGGGGTACAGTCTTTGCTGCCATATATACCAGAACACATGGTATTCCTTTATTAGCAGTAGTACCAAATGTATTCAGACAAATACAAAACGACTATGGAGCAGAAACTGCCCTGAAAAGGGATGAAGTTGTTAAACAACTATGACCAGGTATCAGCCATAATACTAGTTAACATTAAAGGGGAAGTGGCATTGGTGGCAATCCGCCAACGCCTAAGGGAGTTCTCTCCATTAGAACAGGAGAATGAACTACCCAAAATAATTGAAACTGCGTATGCAGAATTAGGCGGGGATAGTTTGGGGGGGAAAAGCTTTAAAACCACAACTACAGGGCAGTCCTGAAAAGAACACTTTTAAACAGACACCTAATTCTTCGAAGTAGAAGTGGGATAATAAAAAAGAAAACTCTAAAGAAAAGAGATCTCAGTCCAGAGGTAGGTCTCCTCAACAGGAGCACTCTGAAAAGAGGTACAACCTTAGAAATAGGGATAATATTAGAAAACCTGACCAGTATCAGGATACACGTTCCTCTCATTCCTTTCAGGGCTTGAAGAAAGGCTCTGGAAGAGAAGGACAGTCATAAAAAGAGAGGAGCGCACAGTTCAGAGACAAGCAGCGCGCTCAAGACTTTACTTCTAAGAAAGAAGATGAGCAAAATCCAAAACCTCAATTTAAGAAAAAGAAAGTTGCTGGCCTGAAATTCCGACATGCCCAGAATTCTGCGGACACAACTTCTGAACGGGGAATGGGCTCTGACGATGCTAGACAGTGCGGCAAAAGTAACAATAGCTCGCCTGAACCTGAAGGAATTTCTGCTGACAGCGGAGTTGAATGATTACGTCACGGTGAAAACACCAGACACCAGGGTGTGCGTCCCATATAAGTTATATGAAATAACACTCCGACTGGAGGGGGACAAGCCCAGAAAAGTAAAAGCTCTTTTTTGGAAGAACTTCTCATCTGGTTATGACATCCTGTTAGCAGAACAAGATTGGCCGCCTGCATTCGTAATTGAGTGCCCTAGGGCAGAAAGTATAATTTTTCCTGCGTTTTCCAACTATGTTCTCGTTCACCTAATACACGCATATGCACAGGAGTGGGCAGGAGCCTAAGCTCAAGCATTGTACGAAAATCACGCAGGATGGGATGAGAACTCAACCTACCACGTGATCCCATTAAATGTTTCACCTGTGGGTAGCGGAGATGGATCGCTGCATGATAGCGGAGAAGGAAAGTTTCACCTAATGCTCAAAGGCAATATCCAATAAAGCAAGAAGCTAAAAAACAGGTCAGGAAGATCTTAGATCAACGTGAATACCAAGTGGTCATTGAAAAACGTACCTCACCAATGATTAATCCTTTGTTTCCTGTTTCTAAACCAGACAATACATATTGTCTAGTATTAGATTATAGACATTTAAACTCGTGCACAAAGACATTTGCTGTCCAAAATGCACACCGTGCCGCATTAATGAATAACATTGTGCGCAAAAGATGCAAAACCACACTTGATATCTCAAATGGATTTTTCTGCCAAAATATAGCGCCTGAAAGCAGGTATCTAACAGCCTTCAGTGCGTTAGGGTCCCAGCGACAATTTTGTCGGTTGGCACAAAGGTATAAAAACAGCCCAGGTGTATTTTTAGCAAGAGTAACAGAGTTACTTCAAAATGTTGATGAAGCGTTGTCCTATGTGGATGATATCTATCTGACTGACGGCTTAGAGAGGCACTTGACCAGGGTAAGCACCATTATTATGGGATTTGACGCAGAAGGCTATAAGTTCAACTTTAAAAAGTCGAAAATAGCCCACCTCAATGTCCTATTTTGGATAGGAGTTGTCAAGTGAAGGCAAAAGCCTGGCAGCTAACTTTTTTAAAAAGTGTGCGCTGCTCCAGACTCCGAAATCATTGAAAAATTTACAATCAATACTAGGATTCCTAAATTTCAGCAGGATATACATTTTAGATTGCGCACAGAGGGTAAAACCTTGTCATGAATTAATCAAACCTGACTTTTCAGCCAAAGATTGGACATAAGAACATACTAATATCCTTTGTTTACTCCAGAAAGACATTGCTTCCAAACACTTGCAAACACGCGTAAACGTACGCCACTTAGTGATCCGAATAATAGTCGGTCAATGCGGGTACACTTATTTGACCTATAATGAGGGAAAAACTATAGCCATCGCTTACAAATCACACCTGTACACAAATGCAGAAATGCGTTGCACTTCAACAGAAAAAATCCTGACAGCAGTTCAAACTGCTGTAGCTAGAGAAAGATCACTGGCTCAGGGGAAACGCATCATTGTCGTGACTCCAGTACCTGCTTTAGAAGCTGTTACAAAGTCCAGCATCCCAAATGCAAAATTCTTACATCCAAGATGGATACAATGGGCTAATTCCCTTACTGCAACAGATGTTGAATACAGATTTGATCCCAGTTTAAAAACTCAGGCATTCCTGCAATATGAATAAGAATATCCTCTACCTAATGAAATCTTGACCAGTATGAATATATTATATACACTGACGGATCTGCACAACCGGCCATAGGAAGTAAGCAACAATATTTTTCAGCATGTGCTATCGTTAAAGGTCGCATGTGTGATGGCAAGTTCCATCCTAGTTGCATAAAAACACAATCTCTAGGAGACTGCACAGCTCAGTTGGCAGAATTAAAAGCACTAATACTTTCACTTGTAAATACAGATCATGAATTCCCCACACTAATCGTGTGTGATTCTTTTTACTGTGCACAGTCGTACAATGAGTACTTACAACATTGGGAACAAAACGGGTTTAAGGACGCAAAAGGTGGCACAATTAAACACAAAATGCTAACAGAACAGGTAGTGGAATTGAAGTCTGAGCTAACAAGGACTCACGTGATCCATAAGCTGAGTCATCAACGTGATGACGTTCACGTTGAAGGGAATTTATTGGCTGATGAAGCCGCAAAGGGGGCTGTAAGCACTACTTCCGTATCTGCGCTGACTCATTCGCAAACGAGAATAGACGGAGATATAATGGTAGCTGTCATCGCATCACACAAAGGCAGCACAGCAGTACCTAAAAAATTTCCACTCAAATACTTCTACAGATTAAATGCTCAAAACAGTCCATATGCTCAGATTCCTGGAGTGGGGGATAGAGTAATACCAAATATGGATCGTAGGCAAGGTTTAATACTAGCTGCATACGAGGGTTTGGGCTCTGCGCGCACAGAGGCGTTGCACGACTATTTCTTTACGGAAACAGCGCTACTGGTGGCCAGGGTTATCCAAGCAAACTAAAGACTACGTCTTGAAATGCAACATCTGCCAGCAAATGAAAGGCTCCACTATTACACACCCGGCACAGACGCCATTACTTAAGTCAGACAAACCTCTCGCATGTGTGTACTTGGACCACTGCGGCCCCTTACAAACGGACGGGGCATACAGGTGTATCATGGTGGCAGTGGATTCATGCTCGAGATTCCTATGGGTTTGAGCTCAGCGTTCTGCTGACGCTCGAACGGTTATAAAAGATTTGCGAGTCTTTATCGGTACATATGCAGTTAGCACGTTACACTCTGACCACGTGTGAGAAAGTGACATCTTTCTTGCATGGTATGCTCCCACGAATTGCTGAATGTACTTTGACTGAGTGTGCCCTGGACTCCTGCCAATCAGGTGCCCAGGGCCTATGTTCCTAACCTAAAACCCTATGCCAGTGGTGTGGGCACAGGAGCATAAGCCCTGTGCCTCTACAGTACACCGGTCCATTCATGGACACTGTAAGTGCAGTGCTGCCATTTAAGAGTACATGGTGCTGAGAGCTCGTCAAACACGAACTCCACAGCACCATAATGGCAACACTGAAGACTGAGAAGTTTGGTATCAAAATTCTCAGCACATTAAACCCGCACTGATGCCAGTGTGGGATTTAATGTACCAAGCACCCCAGAGGGCATCTTAGAGATGCCCCCTGAAACCTAACCTACAATCCACGTCTGGTCTGAGAGGCTGCCTAGGCTGCCACACAGCAGACATGTTGCTGGACCCCTGGGTAGGAGAGCCCCTGCTCTCCTGGGCCTGCAACAATGCACATCCTGGGCGAGGTGCTAGATCTCCTCCCCCAGGATGGGCAGGGGGAAGCTTCAAAGGCATGCCGCCTCTGAGAGCTTCCCCAGGCCACTGCAACCCCCCACTCTGGCGGGAAGCTTGGCCGGAAACCCCAAATAAGGACAGGGGATGTGCCAGCCTGCCAACCCCACCCCTCAGGTGGGGGAGGCGAGGTGCATCACATCTCCGGGCTCTTGCCATCTTGAAGATGGGGAGCCCTGCCCAATCAGGACTAGGCTACTACCCCCCTCCCACAGGAGAGAGGCAGGATAGGGGGTGTACCCACCCCAGGAAAGGGACCCATTGGTCCCTGCCCTTCACCTACCTATAACACCCCTAAATCTAGTATTTAGGGGCACCCTGAACCTTTCTTTCTCAGATTCCAGATTTCAAAATCCAAAGAAGAGCAAGAAGAAAAAAGACCTGCCCTGCAGCTGCTAACAAGAGGAAGACACCAACTGCTTTGGCCTCAGCCCTACCGGCCTGTCGACCTTTGAACCTGCTCCTGCTCCAACCCGGCATCTCTTGTGGCCAGCAACCTCACAAACCCCGGAGGACCTGGCTACCTTTTGGCTCTAAGTCCCTGGGACTCCCATGAGTAGAGGCTCTACTCAAAATCTACTTCTAATCCCTGGCATCAGCCCAGAACCGCGAATCCTTCACACTCTGCACCCGCCAAGCCTGGCCTGTGCCGGAGTGAACACAGACCACGAAGACGACCCCATGGCGACTATGACCCAAAGTCCAGCACCCAAGGACTTCCCTCGACGCTCCTGAAGATGCCTGCAGCCTCAGAACCAGGTGCCCACCCAACCGCGATCAACAGAGGGTAAGATTTTCCGACACAAAAAGGCACCCCTGCACCCGGTGCCCCGTGGCCCCCTATGCCCAATCCCGGGGTACCTACCTAACCTCCAACTACCCAACATACCTCTGGAAGTGGTGGTGGCACCTGAAGAATCTTCGTCCCCGAGCTTGCAGTCTTTTTCTAAACCAGAGCTTTCCCATTGAAATCAGTTGAGCACCCGAAGGCTCAAAAGCACCCTGCACCCAGCCGCCTGAGTGGCCCTGGCAGTGCAACCTCTACACCTATCTACTTCCCCATTTGACCTGAGCAAGTGATCTGGAGCCCAGCTCCCACAGCTATGTGGCCTGCTAGTCAGCAGCCACCAACCAAGCCCCCCCTACCTCTCATAGGATAACATTGGGACTAACTCTCTCTGCACCCGGCTGCCCCTGTGCCGCTGAGGGTGAACCAACTGTACCTACCTGACACTGGGAGACCCCTGAGTCTATGCCCAGAACCTTAACTCTGCCTCTCGAGTACTTACCTTTAAACCGATAACCCAATTTTCTCCATAGGGTAACATTGACTGGTTTCTTCTGAAATTTCTTCTAATTGTGGAGTTTTCAAAACTTAAAATATTCACCAAAAATCAGCTGAGTAACGAAAACGAAAATACTCACCTGCTATTAGGTGAGCTCCAAGTGCTGGATCTTGGTCCCCAGCACTGACTCTGAAAAATACTTACAACTGTACTTACCAGTAACCCAATTTTCTCCCATAGGAAATCATTGACTGTTTTTCTGTGAAATTTCTTCTAAGTGTCA
Source organism: Triturus cristatus (assembly GCF_964204655.1). Classification (NCBI taxonomy): domain Eukaryota; kingdom Metazoa; phylum Chordata; class Amphibia; order Caudata; family Salamandridae; genus Triturus; species Triturus cristatus. Next base: position 287,386,307 of record NC_140585.1, read on the forward strand.
ATTTCTGCCAACTTTAAATATTCTTTAAAAATCGTACAACTTCTGAAAACGTAATTACTTACCTGTTTTGGATAAAGGTCCCAGTACTGAGTCTAGGTACCCAGTACTGGATTACAAAAGTAACGAGAGCATACTATACCTGCAACTTGAATTTTCTTCCATAGGGAATCATTGACTGTTTTCTATGAAATATGTGTCAACTTTTAAAATAGCAAAATATTGTCTAAAAATCATAACCGTAATTAAGTCGACTTTTATCACTTGATTCCAAGTACTGACACAGGACTGAATCTAGGATCCAGTCCTGGAATTCCAAAAGTAATCCTAAAAGTAATCTGTTGCAAATAACTCGAAACTTCCATTGAACTCAATGCATTATTGTGTTTAAAATTGTGTTGCCTATTACAACCACTTGTAACTTTTTACAAAAGTCAATTGTATATTGCAAAATTATTTATATAAAGCATCTCATTCTGGGAAAGTATATTTTAATACCTATTGTTGGTTCTAAAATAAAAAAAGCATATCTTTTTATATATATATATATATATATATATATATATATATATATATATATATATATATATATATAAACCATTGGCCTAGAGTTCAGTTATTGAGTGTGTGAGACCATTTGCTGACTGAGTGTGTGCAACAAATGCTTTACACTGTCCTCTGATACTGCCTTACTGCTCGACCAAGCTACCACTTTAGAGAGTAAGGTTATATCTAACTTTAGCCTCTGCCAAACCTCTGGGGACCGTGGACTCTGCACACCCTGTACCTATTTGGAACAGTATATACAGAGCCACTTTCTCACACAACGGCCCTGCATTTAGCTCACGGGCTTACAAAGAGGTCATGGAAGGAATGGGTGTAGCATTGCGGTTCTCCTCTCCATATCATCCTGAGGGAAATTCTGTTGTGGAGAGAAAAAAACTAGACTTAAAGCAATCTTTAACAGCTAGGGTATTAGCCAAGGGCGGTAGTTGGGTCACACACCTGTATGGGATACAGCGGGCATTCAATAACCAACCAAGAAGCTCTCTAGGGGGTGTCACTCCATATGAGGTCCTCTTTGGAATACGAATGTGGTACCTGATCTTGATTGTGAAGGCGCAGTGGCAGATGATTGTTTGGCTGTTTTACAGGATCTAAAAGAATCCAGGACAAAACAAAACAATGTCCACCTAAAGCAGACCGCCACTGAAGAAGTCAAGGTAGTCACGGCAAGACCTGTCTGGATCCCAAAAGTCGGGGATCTGGTCAGAGAGAAAATTGCGGACAAAAAGGAATTTGGACCCTCTTACAGAAAACCTGTACCAGTCCTTGCAGTACACGGAACAAGAACTGCTGCTCCCGCCTCTTGCCGGAAAGATTTGTCTCAATCGACTTGATCAAACCACACTATGTGGCCGATACTAAGCAGTAGGCCTAGTGGACTCCGATGTAGCAGACGTCCTCCTATAGCTACAATCCAAGAAGTTCAAACAGAAAGACTCATCACGTTTGAAGAGCCACCTGAAGAGCCACCTGCAAGGAATGAAGGACTAAGCAACGATGCTATGGAACTTGTTCCACTTGAACCAAACATTCAAATTCTAAATGCAAATCAAAATAATTCACAAGTTGCAATTAGACCTAGTACAGATGTCTACATCAACATGCCTCGTTGAGAGGGAAAGGACCTTTCAACTAATCCCGATGCAATTCCAACAATTGATCGAACTGCTTCTGGCTACTCCATTAACTTTGATATGTTTTCTCTGGATCCAAGCAAGCCGGAAACAACACTAGCCAAAACACCATTCAAGCAACAAGCAAAGAACTGGCTTCTCTTTCTTCAAAAGACATACCTGATATCACCTTGGATTGAACTCTGGGTTATTTCTGGGATAATGTTTTTTTCTTTTATGGCTAGGTTTAGTATTGACCTTTAGTATGCTTATTAATGGACATTATCTTCATCAAGATTCCACAGCCCGAAAGGTCAACATCCTCCTGAAGCCACACACATTGTTGCATCGTGAACAAAGGGACTTGTCATCAGTGAACATCGCGGCTGTTCCTATACCGGATGGTGTAGTAAGGGACAAGGTTGATTTCAACATATTCGGACCAACCGAACTTTTAAAAATTAATCATGTATTTAAAATCTCATTAAGTGATTTCATTACCACCAGTACATTTTGTGATGATTGGGACACAAACCGTTAATAACATGTTATCTGATTTAGCGAAAACTGCTGCATTTTCTAATAATTAAATGTTAGAAGGTTCATTAGACTATGACAAATTGTACTGTTACCAACATTTTGGTCATCATTTCCTGCACAAATACATTTTGGCTAGAAATGTATTTGAATACCATCAGTGGGAACATTGCCCAACACCACCAAAAAGTAGTTCACAGACGTTTGCACAGAAATTTGCATACTTTTCAGGGTTTAACATCACAGATCCAGCCTCATTCTATTATAACTGAACAGGGTTTCGACCTATGGCAAGATGGAATTTGGACAAAATCGATTTTGAGGTTCAAAGGACTGGCAAGTCCAGGGTACAGAGGCACTATTAAGAGCATGCCGCATTCCACAGCAGATGATTTTTTTTAAATGATAGTGTGCAACAGACATCCTGTCTTGGGATAGCCAAGATGAAGGAGCTATACACTCCTAAGATTCCAACGCCAACCCCTGGATGGCAGAATCCTTCTACAAAGGAAGGGGCAACAATTGATAACATATTAATTAGGTAAAGAATACATTAGGAAATCCTGGGATTTACCATATAAATTTCGATGCCGAAGTGGGAATCGTGAAGTGTTTCTTAGTGGTACCAACTTCAAGAACGCTTTAAGTGGTTCTCTCATATGCCAAGATATCATTTTGCACGGAGCATGTAATGGTTCAGTGTCTAATCTATCTTGCCACATGAAAGGAAGACCAGCTGCCGTAATATCGCCAGAGTTACTTTTGAATGGGAGTTGCTTGATGCTGAACGATCAAGGTTGTTGTGGCATTCTTCCAGGCATTGCATATCTGGTCACCGTGAACACCAGGGTTACTTGCTGTATGCAAGTATTGTTTCCTCCGACAGATAGTCAGGGAGGCGCTAGTATGGCCTTCACTGAATGCTTTTATAGAAAAATGTGCCACTGACCTCCGCTCGAGAAACCTTTGAACTTCAAGTTGCACGGACCTCGACGGATACAGGCGCTCATTCGAACAAACTGCCCCCTACATTTCGTTGAAATGGTGGGACGTCTCTTTAACATGTCTGATACGAGTGGCATTATACACCTATTTAAGACCATAGGGTCCGGATTCCTTAGCAATTTCCAGACTATCCTCGGAGTTATTCCTAACTTCTTACACTCTGTGTCTGGAAGCATTTTCGGGGGTCTTCCTCTGATACTGTTCACTGTAGCGGGAATCCTGATTATCGTCTTACCTGCTGCGCAATGGACGGACCATCCGCCAACGAGATTGCGAAGGCTCTCCTGGAAAGACAGTACCGTGAGCGCATGATACAGGATCTCGGTGCACCTCGCCTACGAGAACTAAGTGCTTCTTGGTTCTTATCCTTCAGACCAGTCTTTGAGGACTGCATCGTACCTGTCTTCCGATGCCTGTTATGCAAATTAGACATCTGTCTGACACCTCTGACGGAGACGCCAGAGGACTTAGACTCCAGGCTGGAACCTTTGTGGTCCCATGCACGACTCTGTCCCCAGCGTATTCCTATCTTGACGCATGCCTTCCTTGAGAAGCCGCAGGTGCCTTTCACGACTGAATTAAATTTCAGCACCAGCATTAACACCGAGGTTTCGAATCTGGTACCGGAAACCTACACACCAGCTATTGGCAACGAGGTGTTACATCTATGCACAGTGATATTATGTCTCCCAGCCAGGACTTCTATAACTTTTTCCTTCTATTTCGTTTTTCTTCAAAGACTCTTTTTCAAATTGACACTTTCTATCTCAAAGCATGGCCTTCTAAGTACGCAATCAATCAAAAGACCTTTATTCGAATTACTTGAATTCATAAAAGTACAGACATAAAAACAGTTCATTATTACAATATACAAAATACAATAACTTTAAAAATTAAAAAGGGAACTAAAACAGCAATCTTTCAGGGGTTTTCCATCATATTACGTACACGGATTATTAGTCTTAAAAAGGTACTAGTACGAAAGGTCAGTTCCTCTGTATCCAGGGAGAGTAACATCAAACGGGACTCCTCCAGTGAGAGGGGTCTTTGTTTTCTAAAATAAGGTGTTAAAAACCAGTTAATGTATTTTAAATAAAATTTGCAGAAAAATAAAAAATGCAGATCATTCTGTTTACTGGTACCATCACAGGGGCAGGGGTTACATTCTGTGGTGTGATTATAACCCAAGGGGAAACCCAACAGAAATTTTATGGAGCCTGCCCTTAATCGAAATAACAGAGACCTCTCCCAGCTGGACATAGGAAGAGTAAGATAAAGTGGGAGGGGTTGCCTGGGCAGGTCATTCTCCATGTATCTGACAACAGTTGATTTGGATATTTCCCTTTCCATCCTTTCTGTTTCAAAGAGTGCATATAGTGCTTGTTTAACCTCTACCTTATCTTGACATCCGATTCTGGAGGAATCTGAGAAGAGATCTCCTTTGTTCACGGCACTTAGTAATTTTAAGACTCCGGCAAGCCATGGGATTGAGAGACCGTGATCACATTTAAGACAATCTTTAATTATATCTTGTGTTAAGGAGGCTGCGTTGTTCCTCCATATTCTCAACCAGAATAAGGCTGGTCTACTTCTAATAAAGTCACAGATATAAGGGAGGTTCAGCTCTTTGTGACAGATAAATTCAGGGGACGAAATTGGGGCACCCAATACTTTCCTACAGAAACGTGTCTCTTCTCGTTGGATACCGGGGTTTTTAGCAGGGGCCCAAACTTCAGCCAGGTAAGTGGCAACAGGAATACACTGCAATCTAAAAAATTTTAAAATATCACTGGTTGCACCTAATTTTTTAGGGCGTGGGAGACTCAATATTGAATTGATGGCCTTCGAGAACTTACTCGTGGCGTGGGCGAAATGCCCACTCCATGAGTTGTTCGCAGCGAAAGCCACCCCAAGATTTATAAAAGAATTTACAGAATCAAGTTTAACAGACCCGATATGGATGGTGTTAAGTTTCCGTTTACCAGGTCCGCATGACATAACAAAAGATTTTTTAAAATTCACACGCAGGTCTAGGCCCTCCATATGATGTACAAACTTTTCCACAAGCAAACGGAGGGCGTTAGGGGTGCGGGCCATAAGGACCGCATCATCTGCGTATAGTAGAACTGGCAAAGGATGCCCCTGGACAATTGGGACATCTCTAGTTACTTGTTTTAAAACCTTTGCTATGCCATTGATGTAAATAATAAACAACAGGGGTGCTAAAACGCACCCCTGTCTAACCCCCTGCCAATTTTTATAGCTCCGGAAACTTCGCCCCCCGACCCAATTCTGACTTGAGCCCTGAGGTCAGTATGGAGATACGCCAGGAAGTGCACTAAAGGCTCGTCCAGTCCATAATTGAGAAGCATGGACCACAGTTTTGATCTGTTTACCAGGTCAAACGCAGATGAAAGATCCATGAAAGCGAGGTATATAGGGGATGATCGAGCGACGGTATACTTATCAATTATTAATTTTAAATTCAAACATTGCTCGACCGTGCCCACCCCACTCCTGAATCCCATCTGACATGGATCCAGTAGGTCAGAGTCTTCCGCCCACTCTACCACCCTGTTGTAAGTAACTCGCCCAAGTATTTTTAAAGTGTTGTCCAAAAGCGAGATTGGGCGGTAGTTAGCTGGATCTGACCTATCGCCCTTTTTATAAATTGGGACAATGATGCTAAAAGACCACATCTTAGGGATGGGCACTCTTGACAAACTGTTAAAAACATTGTGTAAAATTGGTGCCCATAGATCTGGACTATGCTTTATGATGTCTATGGGAAGACCGTCTGGTCCAGGGGCCTTGTTGCCAAGGCTCTCTCTGACGGCTGTCACCACCTCGGAAAGATCAATCCGCAGGTCTCGCAGCTGTCCCAGATCTGGGGTGTTTATTTCCTCAAAGGGAGCAGCATATATATTGGAAAAGTGGGCTTCCCAAGTGCTACTGGTTATATTGCAGCCAATTGGGGATAAATGTTTACCCATGTCGCGCATTTTCCTAACTGCGGTCCAAAATGGCCCACTGCTCTTCATATTGGCGCTAACGACCAGGGACTCCCACTGTTCCATCAGGAGTGCCGCCTTTCTTTCAGCTATTTTTTGTTTATAAAATGTCCTAGCTGATTGTACCTCCACTGTATTCCTTGGCTTAATGGTTAATACCCTGTGTAGTTCCCTATTTGCCATAGAACAGGCAGAGTCGAACCATCTTGGGTCTTTCGCCTTTGTGGGTAATGGGACTAACATGTCACGAAGGTTAGTGATGACGGACAGAGTTAGACACCACTAACCGTTTAACCGCAGCCAGCAGGAACGATGAAGTGTTGAGAAGCCTCCCAGCTCTCCGAAATGATAAGCCCCACAGTGCTATTAACGCAGCTATGGAACCCAGCACCCCGGGGAAGAAGGGAAGGGGATAAAATAAGAAAGGTCACTGCCTGGGGAACGTCTGGCTTGAGGCTGCTCTGTGCTCGGGTCCGGGTAATGGGAGCACCCTACAGAAGGGAAGAGAAGAATGAACACAAGCATAAAACCACTATACGGTCTTTCATTCACCCTTCATGCTCTTCCCCCTCCCTCGGTTGTCACCACGGCACTTACAAACTCCAGACAGTAACAGCTGGTAATCCTCTCTCCGAATTCCCACAAAGGAAAAGGAAGGCAGTCCACTCTCCACAGGGAACTCCTATTCCTTGGCAAAAGTCAGTGTCCTCTAAGAAAGCTGTTAGTAGCACAGCAGAGTCAATGAGGACGAGGGGAATACCGCCCCCGCTCTGGGCACGAAAGTCTGTACCAACTGGGCAGGGGAAGCAGGAGAACGAGGGAAAAGAGAGGAGGAGCAAGCAGCGGAGGAGAAGGGTAGTTTCTGGAAGCCTCCGCTAAACGAGTCTCTGTCTGAGGGAATACGAGCTTTCCGGGACCTCAGAGCGGGAACTGACAACTATCGCTGGAAATCACGAAGAAAACAGTTGTCTACAAGGATGTCATTGCACACTCTCAGAGAGCAAGTACTTGCGTGTGCGTGGTAAAGGATTCTCCGCAGCCCTCGGTGATCAGCGCGTCAAGAGCGAAGTCTCAGGAACGTCGCGTCGGAGTACCAAGAGGTAGCTCGAGGAAATTGCAGTGGCGGTGATTCTGGATACCTCCGCGGGAAGGAAAGCGTCCGCCACGTCTCAGGAAAGCAAAACGATTGTCAAGCACCTTCTTCCTGTATAGGAGGTGCTTATGAGGTCGTTTGAATCTGTGGCTGCCAATCAACTGGGAGAAGTCCCGTCCCTTGGCATTCTGGGAGTTGTAGTGCCGCAGCCCCTTTCTCCATTCATTCTCGTGCATTCGAACCTGAAAGGGGGTGCGGGGGTGGTTACTCACTAGGCTGATGATAGGGATGTGTGGAATCGTGACATAACAAATAATTTTTGATTGCCACGCATAGTTTACCAAAATCGGTGACTATTCTGTGGCAATCCCCGTCGGGTGATGAGCAAGAATTTATTAATACTAGGTGATCATTTTTTACACGATCAAGTAGGGCTTCACAGTCAATTCCCCTCCATTTTAGACGGAGACCATCACCTGATGGCGTAATATCTCTTGCGCCATTAAATTTAGCATATACTGGGCTAGGGCCCAAGTACAAAGTGACTATAAGGGGGTTATGGTCTCCATGTAATGTCTCTACCACATTTGAGTCTGTGACACGATCTATTAGGTAGGGGGATGTGAAAATAAAATCAATCGTCGAATGTGAATCTCTCCCTCTATGCGTGGGGGCACAGATCATCCTTGGAGATTGGCTTGCTTCCATTACATTACTAAGGATGTGTTCATTTAATATCTTAACAAGCTCAGTACCTCTACGGTCTGCTGAATCTGGGCAGCTTTTATCCTCTAATCGATGCTTTCCTGGAATTTTCGCATTAAAATCACCCCCAATGAGAATCCCTGACTTCTCGTCTAGACCTATATTCATGTTTGTTTCAAGGTGTACCAATAAATTAGAAAGTGCTATATAGTTCCTATTTGGTATTGAATTAAAATCATTATTGTAAAAATTAATTAAATAAATCTTGGTCTTTCGCTTGTATTCAAGAACCTGAATGTTTGGGTTCCCGAATGATAAATCCTTAAAAGTACCACCCGCCAATATCCTGATCCCAATAAAAAGTCCTCCCATTGCACGACCAAAGGCAGACTTAGAGGCAAACACACTAAAACAATGATAACCCTCTAGGTGCACGTTCCCTACGGCCCAGGTCTTTTGGAACATGATGATGTCTTTGCCATCCAATAGCTGGACCCACTGAGGGTCGGGCAGTCTTGATTCTATACCTGCAACGTTCCAGCTAAGGATTGACAAGTCACAGCCACTTGGGCTACTTAAATGCTTATCCCTGGTAATCTGCCTGGGGTTAATTTGCAGGATTGTTGTTACGTCCTCACATGCAACTGGGGATTCAACCGTGGCAGGCTGTACGGCCATGGGTTGAAGTATGACAATTTTTGTAGAATCTAAAAGTTCCTCAGTTACATCGGTTGCCTCTACACGTTCAATATTCCTATCACTATCCCCCAGTCAGTCCAGTTCCTCTAAGTTTGAAAAGACATGTTCGAATCGATTATATGTTGGAACATTATACAGGTACCTCCTCTCATGCTCATCCGGGTAAATATTTTGATTGGTCACTGCATAGGGCCTCTCCCTGGGAATGTGCTGGGGTGCGACTAAGAAAGGGGGATATGACATTTGGTGTGCAGGTAGTGCAGTCACATTACCCAATGAAAGGCCGTTTCTAGTATCAGGATGTTGGCCCTGGTGGTAACGTCGATTGTTAATTCTAAAATCAGTGTTAATGTCCTGGCGGTGTCCCAAGAAATGAGTCCCAAGACTAGGATTAGGATCTATTAAGTGCCTATAAAAATACCCAAGAGGGAGAAGGGTGGTGTTATATTCCCAATGGGAGGGCTGTGGGGCTTTTGCTAGCGTGCATTGAGCCCATAGAGGGGACTTAAAGTTTATAATTATACAGTCCCCTTCAAACTTTTTCCTTAAGGGGCCCATCCACCCCACTCTTTGGGTATGAATAATCTCTCCAGCGCCATCCATCGGAAATTGACAATGTCTGGAAAGCCAATGGAGAGTTCTGTTTTTTAGGCTAACAAAATGTTCCTCTTGATCTTTCCTTAGCTTAGGGACATTAGCTAAGACCAGGACGTAAGGGCCGCACTCTGGGGGTAGACTGATACGGGCCGGAATTTGCTTAGCAGTGGTTAATATAGATTGGTCCGGCTTAGGTAAGGGAGGGGATGAGTCAAGTAGGACATCAGTATTGGTTTGACCAAAATATGCCGTATTACTTTTAGAGACAGTTTGAGCCGTCACTATGGGGGTGGCAACCTTGGGGGGTGTTGGTTTGGGTGCCCGTTTGGCACGATGCTCCACAGATGGTAGGCTTTTACTTGTACCTAGTATTGGGGGCAACAAGGGGACACTATTATTAGTTTTATTAAACATTTTGGGCTGATTTATTTGGGCATCATCAGTGATGGTAGTTGCCCCTAAAGAGGGCAAAATTTCTTGATGGCGCCCTGAACTTAGTTTAGAAACATGATCAGTCAGCACTCTCATCCTTTTTTCTATATTTGATACATGTAAATTCAGAGGACCCAAGAGAGTAGATATCAGTGTCTCCAGTCTCCCCCAAAATCCCTGAGCCCCTGACACTGTGTTAATTTCTATAATAGAGGAATCCATCCTGCTAGGTAGGCCGTCCCCTTTAGCCTTATCTGGTACTACGGGGGCAACAGACCTCCGTGGTTGGCTATTCCCACCCTTCTGTTTATTTTGTACAGGCTCAATATTTTTCCGTTTATTCTTAGCTTTTTGCCTCTTTGCTTTCTGGCCCCTTGTTTGCATTAGTCCGCTAGTGCTTTTATCCCCACCTGAGTCCAAAGCATCAGAGTCATGACATAAGTCAATCCCTTCTGTGTGAATCAAATTGTCAACTGGGGATGGCAGAAAATCCAAGTCCCTGTTTGGGCTTGGCTCTAACATAGTGGGAGTTGACGATAGCCTAGTGTCCGTGGGCAGGTGGTCGTAGAATAGCTATATTTCCATTTGTGTGGTTCTCTTTGGTGGCTGTGCCCGGAAGCCCCGCATAGGATGTAGCAAGTAAAGAATCGAGGGATTTTTCAAAGGAGTTATCATGGTGCATAAACAAGGGCAAGCTTGGTGGGAGCGAGAGGCATCTTTCAGTGTTCTGAATAGCCGTGGCAACGACCCCTATTGTTTTTTGCAACATTTTATCTATGGCCGTTAGGCTTGGCAATGGGGTAATAGGTGCTGCATGTTGTTTGGGCTTACCCGGTCTTCTGGATGCTGCTGAAGTCTTTTTCCCCATAATAAATGTCGATGCGGGTAGCCAGTAGTTGTTTCACAGCCAAATGCCCCCGGGCCAGCGATGTTAAGGGGGGTGGCCCAGCCCTGCCTCTGTCTGCCCCTGACGGCCACAGACGGCCCGCCCTCTGCCCGGGCTCAGCCCGGCGACGTCCGCGCACGTCCTGCAACGCGGAGGGAGCCTCTGCTTATGTAGCGCCTCCGGGCGCGGAACTGGCCGGAAGGAGGTCCTGGTGGAAGCAAAGGATGCCGGGAGCTGTAGTTCCCCCCCACTGCGGCCAGCGATGGAGAGTGGCGGCGAGGGGAACACACAGCGTCAGCGTCCCGTTACAGCCTGGTGGTCTAGTGGTCTTCGCCTGGTAAGTCCCGCTGCTTTGTTTGCTAGAAATGTACCCCCCGCTCCACCGAGGGAGCCTCTGCTTATGTAGCGCCTCCGGGCGCGGAACTGGCCGGAAGGAGGTCCTGGCGGAAGCAAAGGATGCCGGGAGCTGTAGTTCCCCCCCCACTGCGGCCAGCGATGGAGAGTGGCGGCGAGGGGAACACACAGCGTCAGCGTCCCGTTACAGCCTGGTGGTCTAGTGGTCTTCGCCTGGTAAGTCCCGCTGCTTTGTTTGCTAGAAATGTACCCCCCGCTCCACCGAGGGAGCCTCTGCTTATGTAGCGCCTCCGGGCGCGGAACTGGCCGGAAGGAGGTCCTGGCGGAAGCAAAGGATGCCGGAAGCTGTAGTTCCCCCCCACTGCGGCCAGCGATGGAGAGTGGCGGCGAGGGGAACACACAGCGTCAGCGTCCCGTTACAGCCTGGTGGTCTAGTGGTCTTCGCCTGGTAAGTCCCGCTGCTTTGTTTGCTAGAAATGTACCCTAAGTACGCTTGCAGTAATTCAACTTGTGTGATCGAACTCATTTAGAACTGTGATTTACGGAACTTTACAACAATGTGAAACATTACCAAAGAACATTTTTTCCTTTTTTTTTTTTTTCCAATGAATTTTTAACGTTTTAAAAACATTTTAAATGTCTACTTGATAATTTTATGCACTGACACTGTTATAAATGTGTATTTCAAAATCGTGTATTATTAAGTATAAGGTGGAGTGGGTGTTATATTTCATATCGGTACCCTAATATAGGTCCAGGGAACATCGTACACTTTCCCTATATCATCTCCCTGTTATTTCATATTAACGAGCCTTATAAGGACATAACTCCAAATAAGGACAGAATGCCTTATAGGGACATCACGCCTTATAAGGACTGCAATCTTTTATGGACTAAACCTTTCACCATACAGAGGGTGGGTTTTTCCCAATCGATATTGCTAAGACGTCATCCTTAACACATATGAATAATTGAGGAGTACACTCTCCAGGAGGTATTCTTCACCTCTCCCATCGAAAAATGGGTAACACATGTACATAGACTGTATAAATTCAGCACCTCATGCTACCAGAGAGCAGGAGGGAACCGAGACTTCAAGACTGACACACTGACCAGAGACGCTTCAGCTCTGGCATGCCATCGCTCCAGCTGACAGTTGTCTGACGATCCCTTGCGGGATGTCCAGCTCAAGTCCTGGATAAAGTCCCACACTCTCACTATTCAAGTATGGGGGTTCGACTCAATCCTAATGGGATTCTTGGGTATTAGGCTCTGTAGCGCCTACTCGCATGCTAGGTAAACTTAGGTACATCTAGTCAGGCATCTTAGGAGTACGCACTTTATTTTATAAATGCATTTCATATTCATGTATATGTTCGTAACTATTGCAAAATGGTAGAACAATACTATTTTTTTTTATTCACTGTACTGCTGGTTCTATATCTCTGCTACTGTGTTACAGTTGTAACAGTGCACTTATTTTACATGAGAAGAACTACGATAGAATAAATTCTTATTGTAAAAACGCTTGACTGTTTCTTCTCTGTATCTCTCTGAGAGCAAAACAAGCTAGCACGAGTGACTGTGTTAAAAGTAGTATATTGTTTCCACAAATCTGAGGTATTGTGTTGAGGTTGCCAAAAACTAATCTCTCTAATAACAGGAGAGTCTAGTGGCACTACGAGCTAGCTAATGCAAACCATAGGCTAACATATGCTGTGGGGATGCAGGGCGTCAGTCTGCCACCAGACCCACAGTATATGTTATCCGTAAACAGCGTAGGTCCTGCATGACCAGGTACTAATGGGACTAGACTGCAGACGGTTTCCTTCTCCAAGACCCCTGGGTCCAGTAGGGAAGAAGAGGGTCCCTCCAGGTTAGAGCAGGGCGGACAGGTACCCAATGGTGAATATGGGGATTTTTTAGACCACCGCCAGAGGAGAGGCATGAGGACAAACCAAAATCTGGGCAGGGGCCAATACATGAGGAATCAACCTCGAGAATACCTCAAGACCAGGAACCAGAGGTACTGGCGGTAAACTAGTTCCCAATTTTTTTATTTATCTAAAAGGGTCCCAACTAGTGTAGAGATGGAAGTGCTGGATAGAGGGGTTAGTTTTGCTCCCACAGCTAACATTAACTAATTCAATTTAGAAAAGGATTTAAAAGTTTAAAAAAAAAAAAAAAATTAAATCCGACTCAAGATTCTTTGAAGATAGGGAATACAGAAGAACAGAGAACATTTCGGGCCTGAAAGGGAAATCTACCTTTACACCTTCCATATCTCAAGTGTGTAAAAATGTGGACACTTTTGAACGGGTGGTAGAAGCTAATGTTAGGAAAGCAGTGAGAGAGGCACACCCTGACCCAAATAATATGTCAAAAGATCGAAGTAGTATGAGGGGAGGGGTTGCCCGGGCAGATGGACGAGAATGTGGGGCCCATGGAATGAGTACAGAGGACTTCTATGTACCCCCTTTGCAGATGATGCTCCCTATAATGCTGATGGAGAATCCCTTTAAAAGGCGCGGACTACGATCCGCTTGTATGTCATGGCTATTGTTTCTCTTATCTAATTTTGATCACATCACGGCGGCCTTTATTCTTTGTAATGTATTCTCCCTGACGATTGCTTTATTTTTTGTTGCTGTTTATGTTGGGTTTTTTTTTGTGATTTTGTCTTTGTTCTATAATAAAAAGATTTAAAAAAAAAAAAAAAAATCAGAATAGCAATGGCAGCCTTACAAAATTATGTCAGTCTTACTATCAAATCAGCAGACAAAGGGGTGGTGTGGTGATCTTTGACACCAATGACAGAGTAGAATGTTGGCACTTCTTGAGGTCAAAGATCATTACCCCAAACTACCTAACATCAAGATGGAGGCATTAAAAAAACAGGTGGGTGAGGTGCTCAAGACAGCCAGTGACCATGACTGGATATGTCAGGAGGAATAGAAATTCCTTAAGAATGATAATGCTGTCATTCCGGTGATCTATGGGTTGCCGAAAATACATAACAAGCATTGGAATAGCCAATAGGTCTCTCCTTTGGGACCTTATAAGTGTTTAGTTATCCAGCACAATATCCTTGGTGCAACAACAAGTGTTGCATGCAGTGCTTAATTTGTGCCGGTGCTTTCCGGTGCTCAGCACCGGGACTTATTTTCCCTCTCTGGGCGTTGTGCCCACTAAATATTAAAATGAAATGTACCTGCTGTTTTTGGTCTTCGGTCCCGATGCCGGTCTGTGTATGTCTGCAAGGGTTGAACCACCTGGGTCCAGGCACAATGACTGCATCACGTTAGTGATGTCAGCAGTGCACGTCTGACTTTCCCCAAAGCACGTCCTCCTTTCCAAACTCCATTGGATATAGGTGATTGAGGGCGGGCTGAGCTGGCGTGGGGGAGGCAGAGAAAGTTCAGGACGTCGTTGAGAGAAATAGAAGTGCGTAGCGTACACCAGCCGCAGTCGCAGTCGGTGTGCAGAGATAAGGGTTTAAACGATGCAAACAGTTTGTTCACTCCTGGGCGTTGGGAGTTCTGAAAGGTCATAGCGAGAAACGGGCATGTGTTGAGTTTAAGGCGAGTGTCATCTGAAGATTATTCTAGTATGGTTGAGAGATTCCAGTTTATTCACTGCCTGTCTCCTCTCTCTGTGCGTGCTCTCGCTGCTCCCTTGCCCAATAGCAATATTTAATTTATGTTTGCACATACAAAACATTTGATGAAATGCAGAAGAAAATAAAACAGTGTCCAGCAAAATAATCATTAAAAAAGTCCCATACATGCCTTTCCCTTCCATTTTATTTTCTTGCATTTCTTTTATCCTTTCTAGAAAATAACGTGCTCGTTTTGTGCCAAGAGGCCTCTTTAATGAGAAAACGAATGATTTGGTTTATATTCAAATCATTTTGTTGTGCATCAGAGGCATTGCTAAGAAGTCCTTATATGTCAAAAAATAAGCAAATAAAACGAGGGGTGCAAAAACACGACTTCAAAACTGTTTGCTGATAAGCAGTGCATTCACATCTCACTGCTATTTGATACCTAGGTTCCTACACTACGTACATGCATGGAAATACAACCTTGTGCCTAGAGGAGGTGTGTAACATATTCAGCACACAAAAAGCCCACTTTACCTCGAGCTACAAGGTGTGAGTGGGCTTCGCTTTGTGAACTTTAACATTCACCGGCTGTCCTGCAACAATTTGATCTGCAGGCGCCCGCTAACTGATGATTGCTGAAAAGGCAATTGGTGTGATGATGATAAATGGTGTCTAAGGGCAACACTCGCATTTATGTGGTAATCTGTCCGCCAATACAGACAAGCAATCACTTAAACACTTCTGTGTACTCTGCATGCAGAGCAAGAGACAGCAGGAACCCAGGAAGACAAAGGGCAGCAGGAAACATGTGGACGAGGAAGGGCAGGGTAGCTGATTAGAGACACGATGCTATAGTCCAAAGGAAACTTTTCTCAAATGGCTTGGAGCACAAATAAAAGTTGTCATGATGTAAATTTCAAGTGTGACCAATTACACATTTTGACACACAAAAGACAATGAAACAAGGAAAAACCTGTTTAATATTCAATACTTTGGTGACTCCCTCTTTCGAGAGCTCAGGATGAAATGGGGAAGGGCAGGGAAGGTGCAATGCATGCCCCAGTATGCATGCCCCAGTGTGAGTCAGGCCTTCACTGATTTCCAGTTTCTCCCCAGCAATACCTGCTTTCTCAGCCTTTCACACTCTACTCCGTCTCCCCCCAGCAGAGCTTCACCTCACTCTCTCCATTCCCTTCCTGCCTGGACATTCTTTGCTCAGCAGTCATTGCTCTCCCTCTTTCTCCCAAACCTCTTGCCTACAAACCTTTTGCTCTCATCCCTTTTCCTACTTTTGCCCCCACTCTCCTCAGCGACACCTGCTTTCTCACTCCCCCTGCCTGCTTTGTTCTCAGTATTGCTTTCTTTTATCCCCTCCCTCTCATTTGCCCCTCTCTTCTCAGCAGGTCCTTCTTTCTATCCTGTCCATTCTCCTCGCTCTGAAGTTTTTCTCTGCTTTGTAAAAGAGGATGTTTCACTTTCCCTGGTGAGACTGACCACAGTCACACCCAAATTTTGACGCAGTGTATTAACAAAATGAAAGTCAAATGACTGTGGTGCGAAATTGGGTTGTTGATTGAGGGGGAGACTGTGAGCCCTTTAGAAACTAGTCACAATCCCTGTCAGGGTTAACCTTAAAACTTACTCATTTAATTTTGCTTAACCCTCTGAAAGTTTGGCACAAAAGCATGCAGGCTTAAATTACAGGCAATGTGTAAAGTATTTATGCAGCACACAAATATTAATATTTGAAAACACAACACAAGAAATATTCCACACCAATTAAGAAAAAGAATAACATGTAATAAACTATTTGACACCAAAAGGACAAAAACTCACATTATTAGAACGGGAGATGAGCAATTTGAAAGATTTAAGGTAGGCCTAACACGCCACCCGTGGTCATCTAGTTGTGCAAGAACGGGGGAAATGCACAAGTTCAGGCTGACTGCTATGATATAGGGACCAGGATATAACCCAGTATTCTCCTCTCCCCAAATCGGCACATAGAGTACTGGAATATTTCATGTATTCCCTTTCAGTGCATTACTATTAGAAAATGTATGCCAAAATTGTGCTTCAAATGCACTTTTTGATTTAATTCTATATCTGAAAGAAACACGTTAGTTAGATTCCTCACCTTAGAATATCCCCAGGCGTCAGACTGGATCCGGAAGATTTTTCGTCAGCAATACCCCTTGCGCGTCGCTAGGCGTCGTCTGCGGCTCCGCGTCCGTCGTCGGCGTCGTGCGCCGGGATGACGTCGTCGGAGTACTTAGACGCCGCCCTCGCGCGCTGACGTCAGTTCTTCTTTTCACCGCGCCAGTAAGCGCAGATCCGGGAGAGCTACCCCTTTAGTCAATTTTTGACTAACTTTTTGATCCTTTTTGATCCTGTCATATCGACACCGGTGCCGGTAGGATGCCTGGGTTTAAAGCCTGTACGGACTGTAACCGATTGATGTCGGTTACGGACCATCACCGCCGGTGCCTGTACTGTTTGGGCCTCGACCACGACGCGGAGTCGTGCTCGGACTGTAAGGCCCCGACCTCGAAGGCTAGACGGGAGCGGTCCCGTAAGCTCCTCGAGATTCGCCACTCGGCTCCGCGCGCCTCTCGATCCCGGTCCAGGAGGAGGTCCAAGGATCGGTCGCGGAGCCGCAGCTGACGTCACCATCGGTCGTCGGGATCAAAGTCTTCGGGTAAGTCGAAGCATTCCAAGAAGTCCAAGAGGCGACATCGCTCTTCGGACTCCCCTCGCCGGTCGCGCGACTCGGTTGAGGGTCAGGGTGGTTCCACCCCCGCGGCTCCGTCGGAGCCGCAGGCGCCTCGTCCGTCCCCATACCCTCCGGTCCCTGGGACTAACGCGATGCCGGCGGAAGTCAGTGCCTACCTCTCGGCCATGAGGAACCTGGCTCCGCAGTCGGCGCCCGCTGGTGCGCCTTCGGGCCCCGCGGACCCGACTGGGCTGCCTTGCCAGCCGGCGGCTCCGGCCCCGGCGCCGTTGACGGCTCCGGCCTCGACGCCGCAAGCGCCCGAGGGACCCGTTCTCGAGTCCCCGTCGACGCCGGTCGACCTCGTCACGCCTCCTCCACCGGCGTCGACTCCGGTTCCACCGCCGACGTCGACCCCGATCGACGACGTGCCCCAGTTCAGTCCCGCTCCGGCGCCGGTCCGGCGTCGATGGACGCCGAGATCGGCGCCGCTAGAGACACATTTTGTCTACCGCCCGGCTCCGTTACTTTCTCCTCTACACCAGGAGTCGGATGATGGGGACTACTGGGAGGGATCCGAGGATCCTATGGCCCATCAGGCCCAACTGTCCCAGGACTGGGCAGATGAACTGGGGAGGCCAGTGGTCTGGATACCTCGCCAGACACTGGATTCATCTCTCCTCCGACTGTGGCTTCGGAGGAGGGTGCTGCTTTCTCCGTGGTGCTGCGCAAGGCGGCCGCATCCCTTGGGCTCGAGCTGCCTGCCGTGGCTGTGAGGACGACCGTCCTCACTGAGGTGCTTCAGTCTGCAGAAAGCTCCACTGAGCCTCTGCTGCCATTCAATGAGGCCCTCACTGACGTTCTACAGGGCACCTGGTCCAAGCCCTCCACAGTTCCTCCTGTGGACAGGAACGTTGCCAGGCGCCACCGCCCTGCTCCGGGCGACCCCAGTTTTCTGTCCCAACACCCTACCCCTGAGAGCCTGGTTATCCAGGCCTCCACCTCCCAATCCTCTTTCCCGACCGCCCCGCCGGACCGGGATTCCAAGAGACTGGAGCAGTTTGGCAAGAAACTGTTCTCTTCCCTTAGTTTGGGCCTGCGGTCTTTGAACACCGCTTGTCTCTTGGACCGTTATTCCCACTCTCTGTGGGATGCGGTGGAGGACGCGCTGCCCCTGTGTCCGGAGGAGGTCCAGACACGTCTTACCCAGGCTCTGGCCGATGGGAGGGATGCAGCGCGACATGCTATACGTTGTGGGCTTGACACCACGGACTCGCCTATTTCCACATCCCCGTCCTGCCGGCCCACCGGCGTTACCTGCGGCTCACGGTGGGCCAAGAGCACTTTCAGTTTACCGTGCTCCCCTTCGGCCTCACCAGTGCCCCTCGGGTGTTCACAAAAGTGATGGCGGTGGTCGCAGCTCATCTGCGCAGATCAGGGGTTCCAGTCTTCCCCTATCTCGACGACTGGTTGTTTAAGGCGGGCTCGCCCCAGGCAGTCGTCTCCCACCTCCAGACTACGGCGGATCTCCTGCATTTGCTGGGGTTTTCCATCAACGTGCCGAAGTCACACCTGAGTCCCTCTCAGAAGCTCCTTTTCATCGGAGCGGTTCTCGATTCGGCGCAGTTCCGGGTCTATCCACCGGAACAGCGGGTCCGGGATATACAGGCCCTGATTCCCATCTTTCGGCCTCTATCCTGGGTTTCGGTCAGGCTAGTGTTGCAGCTTCTGGGGCTGATGGCCTCCTGCATCCTACTAGTGCATCACGCCAGGCGGCGCATGCGGGCTCTGCAGTGGGACCTGAAGTTTCAGTGGGCCCAGCATCACGGCAACCTGTCCGACCATGTCTTGATCTCGGAGGGCACTGCACAGCAGCTGCAGTGGTGGCTCACGGACCGCGATTGGGTCATGGGCAGGAGCCTCTCCCTTCCCCAACCGGAGCATGTCGTAGTGACGGATGCGTCCCTCCTGGGATGGGGTGGCCATATGGGAGAGGCGGAGATCAGAGGTCTCTGGTCTCCGGCGGAGTCTCGTCTCCACATCAACCTGTTGGAGTTGAGAGCGATCCGACTTGCACTGAAAGCCTTCCTTCCCTCTGTCAGGGGCAGTGTCGTGCAGGTGTTCACGGACAACACCACCGCCATGTGGTATTGCAACAAACAGGGCGGGGTGGGGTCGTGGACCCTTTGTCAGGAGGCTCTGCGCCTCTGGACGTGGCTGGAACACCAGGGCGTCACCCTGGTGGTTCAACATCTGGCGGGCTCTCTGAACGCCAGAGCGGACGAACTCAGCCGCCGGTGCATGATGGATCACGAATGGCGTCTGAACTCCGAAGTGGCGCAAGGTCTCTTTCAGCAGTGGGGAGAGCCTTGGTTAGATCTATTCGCCACCGAAGAGAATGCGCAATGTCAGCAGTTCTGCGCGTTGGAATTTCCAAGGCGGCACTCGCTCGGCGACGCTTTTCGTCACGAGTGGAGTTGCGGTCTGTTGTACGCCTTTCCGCCTATACCACTTCTGCCCAGAGTGCTGAAGAAGATCAGGCACGACCGGGCCCAAGTCATCTTGGTGGCTCCGGATTGGGCACGAAGATACTGGTATCCCGAGCTACTCAGTATGTTGACCGATCCCCCGATACGTCTGCCCCTTCGGGAGGATCTTCTGTCGCAGCAGCAGGGGACGGTCCTCCACCCGAACCTGTCCAGCCTCCACCTCCATGCGTGGAGATTGAGCGGCGGCAGTTGATGCCATTTGACTTGCCTCCTGAAGTCTGTGATATCATTCTGGCAGCCAGGCGTCCCTCCACAAAGACGGTATACGCCTGCCGGTGGAACAAATTTGTGGCATGGTGCACAGCAAAGGCTGTGGATCCCCTTTCCGCCCCTCTTTCTGAGGTTCTCCTCTTTCTTCTTTCTCTGGCCCGGCAGGGCTCTGCCCTGGGCACCCTGAAAGGTTATCTTGCTGCCATCTCCGCCTTCTTGCGGCTTCCTGATCAGCCTTCTCTCTTCAAGTCCCCTGTGGTTACACGCTTTCTAAAAGGCATTACTCACACGTTCCCTCCTGTCCCTTTTGTAATGCCTCAGTGGGACTTGAATCTGGTCTTGACATTCCTGATGTGCGCTCCCTTCGAGCCTCTTCACAATTGTCCTCTTCGTCTTCTGACTCTTAAGACTGCTTTTCTGGTAGCCATCACCTCGGCTAGATGGGTGAGTGAGCTCCAGGCTTTATCTTCAAAGCCTCCTTTTCTGTCTGTTCATCCGAAAAAGGTTGTCCTTCAGCCTCGTCCCTCCTTTCTTCCGAAAGTGGTGACTCCATTTCATCTTGGGCAGTCTGTCACCTTGCCCACCTTCTTTCCGCCTCCGCATCCTTCCAAAGAGGAAGAGAGGCTCCACCGTCTGGACCCAAAACGTGCGCTCTCCTTTTATTTGGACCGCACAAAGCCGTTCCGGGTGGACGACCAACTTTTCGTTGGATACGTGGGTGCTAAGAAGGGGAAAGCTGTGCACAAACGGACCATCTCTCGGTGGGTCGTTCTGTGCATCAAAATTTGTTACTCTTTGGCAAAAAAGGACCCTCCTGTTGGGCTGCGCGCCCATTCTACTCGGGCCACAGCGGCTACTACTGCCTTGGGACGGGGAGTCCCTTTGCAGGACATCTGTCAGGCGGCGACGTGGGCTTCGCTGCACACGTTTGCCAGGCATTATTGCCTTGACAGCCAAGTCCGGAGGGATGGCTTCTTTGGCCGTTCTGTCCTCCAGGACTTTCTGGTGTGATCTTGGTTCGCAGACCCACCACCGGGGATGGTATTGCTTGGGTATCTATTCTAAGGTGAGGAATCTAACTAACGTGTTTCTTTCAGATGAACAAGTTACTTACCTTCGGTAACGATGTATCTGTAAGAAACATTAGTTAGTTAGATTCCTCACCGACCCACCCATCCTCCCCGTTCTGCGAACTGACATCTAGGGTTAAGGTTATCCTTTTCAGGCCCCTAGATTTTATTTTGGCACCAGTGTCGGTCTTTGCATGGCTCTGCGTTCCTGGCGCGGAAGGCTATGTACAAGAACTGACGTCAGCGCGCGAGGGCGGCGTCTAAGTACTCCGACGTCATCCCGGCGCACGACGACGCCGACGACTGACGCGGAGCCGCAGACGACGCCTAGCGACGCGCAAGGGGTATTGCTGACGAAAAATCTTCCGGATCCAGTCTGACGCCTGGGGATATTCTAAGGTGAGGAATCTAACTAACTAATGTTTCTTACAGATACATCGTTACCGAAGGTAAGTAACTTGTTCTTCAAAACTCTCTCTTTTCTCGAGGAAGTGGGGCTCCTATCAAAACCTTACTTGGGGAAGGCTCGCCGGCTGAAATTCAGATCAGGTATTCCATCTGGCTTTCAGCAGTGCCAGATGTGGGTGTGGAGGGAGCACATTGAGAAGTAGGTGGAGCCAGTGGATGGAGTAGGTGGAGCCAGGGAAAGGGGGTGAGGCCTTTTAAAAAAATCTGAGCACCTGCACTTAATATTTTACAAATTAAGCACTGTTCCCCACTTGACCAAATTGTGTGATCCTGAACAAATCATTACTTCGCTGTACTTCATTTTTAATGATTGGACAATCCTGATTAAATTCAGTTCCGAATGTGCCCTATAAAAAAAACACACGCTTACATGATTTAGCAGACAAAGTTGTATGACAACTAATAACAATGTTGCTCTTACATACAGTGTACATAAGAAGCTGGTATCTCTTAGTGCACTCATGGCAGTGTCATCAGGGAATGGGGAGCAGGAAAAACCGATTGTACTACTGAATATCGACATGAAGAATATCGACATACAAGAACATCGAAGACAGAGTGTTGAGAAACAAAATGTTGAAAAGTAAGTGCATATATATAGGGAAGCATAGATTTACTATTTCTAACTTTACATCTACGTACCTTACAGATAAATGTACCACACAGGTACATATAATTGGAGTTAGCTATAGAAAATGTAGACTTACTTACCCCTCAATATTCTTTCAAAATTTCAACCTTGATATTTAGTACCATCAATATTCTGACTTGAATAGTTCGTATGTACACTGGAAACTATAACTTTTAACAAATGTCAGTGAGTGATACAATCTACAGTACTAAAGAGAAACACACATGCTCAAGAAATAACCTATTTCTGAAATAATCTTTATCACATGTTTGCACGACTTATGCAGTTTCATTTACGTGCTCGATCTTTTGGTGGCTCCAGCTTTGGCTCTTAGAGTCAAACCAGACACCAGGCTCAGCTCTGGCTTGGCTCTCCCAATGAATTTATTTGCTCGCTCACCTCTATGTGATGGTCAACCATTCCTCCCACAGCTTTCTATGATGCCCTCGGCTATCGACATCATATAGGAGTTGTCGGGGGTCGTAGCTGCTAATATTTTATAATTTACTATTAGTGTAATGAGATATGGAGCAGAAGGAGCTGAAACTGGACCTTCACAGGCAGCTGAGAGAAGTAAAAAAAAAATATCAATGTACGTTGTGTGCATGTTTGTAGGTGCGAGTGTGTTTGAGTGAGAAAGAATGTGCATATATTTGAGTATGTGTTATGTATGTGTGAGCATGTGTGTGAATGAAAGTGAGTGAGAATCAGTGATAGATTTTGTGTGAATTGAGTGAGGTGGTGAGCATGAGTGAGTTAGAATTAGTGATAGAAAAACTGAATGCGAGCGAGTGTGGATGAGAGAATGAGTGTGAGGAAGTGTTAAGGAGTGTAAGTGAGATTGTGAGCGAGAGTCAGTGAGTGAGTGCAATTGTGAGAGAGTGAGCCTGAGTGAGTAAGATTAAGTGAGAATAAGTGAGTATAAAAGTGAGTGAAAATGAATGAGTGACTTACACTGGCGAAAAGAGACATTGCCAGGGCGTGGAAGGCGCCTAGAGCCCCATCGATTTTTTTTTTTTTTTTTTTAAACCGTTTTTATTGCAGAAGCACAGGAAAATCACTGTACAAACATTACCGGCCTGTGCCTCCAACATCAGCGCCAGTTCTTTGCTAGGCCAGGAGGCCTACATACACAGCTTATTAGCCCACATCCCGGGCAGCGTCAACCTGTGGGCCAGCGTTCTCAATCTACATCAGCGGCTAGTGTCGTCGGTATCCACACAGGACTTCTACATTCCGCTTTAAAGTTTTCAACCCCCCCTTGCCCTCCCATCCCAACAAAACTCGTCCCCAAACCTAGACCCTAAACTCCCTCGCCCTCCCTCCCCACCCAACAGTGCTCTCGTCGACGGCTGGTGGCGGCCCGAAGAAGTGGACTCGGGTACATTTCCGCAGTGTATACCTATCTACTGAGTGTGTGTGACCGGAATAGTCCGGGGGCTATCCTCACTGTCCGACGGACCCACTCCGACTTCATCCTCACTATCGCGCAGGGCCTGCACCAGCACCTCCCACGCTGTGGCCGCTTCTAACGCCTTATCGTCCTCTCTACGGCTCGCCAGCTGGTACCTAAGTGTGCTTTCACTCGCCGCCCATTTCTGCAGCTCCTTAAACCATCTCTTATGCGTGGGGCCAACCTTAGATTTCCACAGTCTCGTCACTTCCCTTTTTGCTAAGAGGAGGCCCATGTCTATGAATCTGCTCGTGATCTTGTTCTTGGGAGTGTGTGGGAACCAGTGCAGAACGCAGACCGCTTTACTATAATCCAACTCCCTGTCTGTGACCCCTGTCAGCGTCTCGCCCACCGCCCTTCAATAGTCGCGCAGGTGGGGGCAATCCCACAGCATATGGCCTAACTCCGCTCCAACCGCGCCGCATCTAGGGCACGCCGCCTCCTCTGCTCCGAAATATTTCCGAATTTTACCTGGTGTGAGGTAAGCTCTGTGGAGGATATAAAAGTGGATCAGTTGGAAGCGTGCATTCCTTGTGCTCTTTCTGGCCCTTCTAACCAAGCCCGCCCACGCAGCGTCGGGTATCTCTGTCTGTAAATCCGCCTCCCATTTGTCTTTCAGGGCCGTCATCGGCTGCAACGTTTCACTCAGCATTCTTGAGTACAGACAGGTGACCGCCTTGCGGGTGCCAGCCGACATCATAGCGTATTGGCAGGCCGCAGATATAGGAGGCTCACGGAGCCCCTTCCCCCAGTTCTCTTGCATCGCCCCGGTCACCGCCGCGTGCAGCAGGTAGTCTCCCCTCGGAAGATCGAACCGCTCCTGCAGCGCTTGATAAGGGAGCATCTCCCTGTCCTCGTACAAATCGCCCAGCATTTAGAGGCCCGCCTCCTCCCACACCTGTAGGCTCGACCAATCCCCCCCGTGCGGGAGCGCCGTCACCATACCCAACGGAATCTCCGGCGCATACGGGCGCCACCTCCCCGCCCGGCGCTGCGATCGATTCCAACATTGTCGGAATGTCTGTTCCTCCATGGATAAGTCCCTAAGAGCTAGACGCTGCTGTAGCGTAATATATGCTAGCACGTGGCGGGGAGTGCCCCCCTCTCTGTCTCGCTCCGGGCCCCGGTATACTCTGGCCACCTCCTGCGTAAAGATCTGGAGCTGCGCCGCCAGATAATAGAATTCGAAATCCGGGACCGCTAGGCCCCCCTCGTCCTTGGGCCTGGACAGGGTTGTCAATGCTATCCTGCGTCTTCCCGAACCCCAGAGGAACGATACTAATACGGATCGCAGCTGCCGAAAGACCGGGCTCGGTATCCACACCGGGAGCGTGCGGAAATAGTATAAAAGGCGCGGCAAGGCAATCATTTTCAATAATGAGATGCGTCCCGTCACTGAGAGTGGGAGAGTGGCCCAAAAGGCCATGCTGCCCTTCAGCGCCCGTATACAGCGACCCACATTACCCTCCAGCATATCTGGAGCGGAGTGGTATATGTGGACCCCTAAATATTTGAGGCAGTGAGGCTCCCACTTGAGCTCAGGTCGGACGTCCGGCCTCGGTTCGCCCTGGCGCAGCGGGAACAAGCAAGTCTTGGACCAGTTGACCCGCAGTCCCGACAACCTGCCGAATTTCGCCAGAAGCGTCTCCGCACCAGTCAGTGCGTCCGCTGCGTCTTCCAGGAACACAAGCAAATCATCAGCATAGAGTGAAATGAACTGCGGGGTCCCTCTGTAGACCAGCCCCCGGTAGCACCGGCCTGTCCTGGCCTCTAACGCGAGGGGCTCTATTGCCAGCGCGAATAGCAACGGGGAAAGCGAGCACCCCTGTCTAGTGCCACGTCCCACCCGGTACTGGTCAGAAACGAGAGAACCGATCCGTACCCTCGCCACCGCCGAGGCATATAAGACCTTCGTCCAACCTATGTATCCTTCCCCAAGACCAAAGCCACGCATGACTCTGTACAGATAGTCCCACCCCAGGCTATCAAAGGCCTTCTCTATATCGATCGACAGAACGTGCGGTGCGCGGGCTCCCTCCATCGGGTCCCCCAGCAAGCGGATCAGACGGCGGATATTGGCGGTAGTGTTTCGTGCAGGGATGAACCCCGACTGGTCGCCATGAATCAGCCTCGGCATATGCTGCAGCAACCTGGTCGCTAATATGGTGCTCAGGATTTTATAGTCCGTCGTCAGCATTGACAACGGCCTATAGGCCGCTAGGTCAGTGCTCTCTCGGCCCGGCTTCAAGAGTGGGATCATCAGCGCCTCGCGCATGGACCGTGGCAATCTCCCTCTAAGCTTGGCCTCCTTATATACCTCCTGAAGCCGCGGGGCCAGCAGGTCCAGGTACCGGCCATAAAATTCAATGGGCAATCCGTCCAGGCCTGGGGTCTTGTTCCGCGCCATTCGCGCCACCGCCCCTTTAATTTCCACTAGGTCTATATCTCTGCCCAATACCTCCGCCTCCTCCCGGTCAAGTTGTGGCAGCTGCAGCCCCTCCAAAAAGGCCTCCGCGTCCTCGCCCGGCCCCTCTAGCGCGCTCTCGTAGAGTGTCCCGTAGTACGAGCAGAAACTGTCTAATATGTCCCCCTGAGTGGAGACCATGCCACCTCCCCTCCTCTCTATGGCCAAGATCGGTTGGCTGCGTTTAGTGGGATTGGCCAGCCAAGCCAGTAACGTGCCTGCCTTATCTCCCTCAGCGTGCGCCCTCACCAAGTAGGCCTTGTGGTCGTAGCTCCGGAGCCTCTCCACTTCGACCGCCACCGCCTCTCTAGCCTCGCACACTGTCTCCTGGAGCTCAGGACGACCCGGCCGCGCTGTTTCAGCTTCCCGCAATTTCCCGTCTGCTTTATCCAAATCACCCAGCAGAGTTTTGCGCACGCCAGCGTATTTCCCGATACAATGGCCTCTAACCACCACCTTGAATGCGTCCCATTCCAGCGCTCTGGTCGCCGCGGATCCCCCGTTCTCAATAAAATAGTGCATGATCCCCTCCCGCAAGGCTGCCCGGAACGGTGGGTCATCTAATGTATCCGGCCTCAACCGCCACAATGGGCCCCGTGGGGTTTCAACCATCCACGCTAAGGTCATCAATAAGGGGTTGTGATCAGAGATCATGCGGGTTAAGTACTCCGTATCCGCCACAGTTTTAAGCACTGCCGGGGAGCACAAGAAAGCATCCAGTCTGACATGCAAGTCGTGGAGCGGTGAATAATAGGAGTAATCCCTCGTCGTTGGGTGTTGTGCCCTCCAAGCATCTGTCAGTCCCCACCTCCCCTGCCACTCGAGCCTGCGCTTCACTAGCCTGTGGACCGGGGACGTCCCCAGGGGCAGGTGTGACCTATCCAGTGCAGTGTCTGCGATTGAGTTGAAGTCCCCCCCAGCACAATAGGGCCCGTCAGGTAGCTGGCCAACTCCCCGGACAATTTCGTAAGGTAGGGCCCCTGATCCAGATTGGGTGCATACAAACTACAGAGCACTATGTCCCTGCCCCTAAGTTTTCCCTCAACAGCGACGTATCTGCCCTCCGGGTCTATGGTGTGCCCCAGTACCTGAAAGGGGGTGCCCGCTCGGATCCAAATCAAAGCTCCCCTCGCAAATGCGGAGTAAGCCGTACTAAACACCTGCCCCCTCCATCTGCGCTGCAGTGCGATGCCCTCCTGCTTCGTTAAATGCGTTTCCTGCAGGAGCGCAATCTGCACACCCCTGCGCACCAGGTACGCGTGAATCTTGTGCCTCCTTGCCATAGTGTGGAGTCCCCTCACATTCCAGGTCACACATTTCACCATCCCCACGTTAGCCATAGTCCCATGTCAGAGGCCACTGCGTGCTACCCCTCCATGTCCAGCCGCGTTCAAGGGCACTGTCCCACCCCTCCCCAGAAAAAACTCTTGCCCCCCCTACATCCCCTTCGCCACGAGCCCCCCCAACTACTCTCGGCCCCTCCCCCCCAGAACAGGACCCAACTTCGGAGAAGCAGCCCCCATCCAAACTAGAGTAGAGCAAACTCGCTCAATCAACCACCTAAACTGCAGTCTGCACTGCAGCGGCCTTATGGGCCTCTAGGGAGGAGCTCGGTACCTGAGGAGGCTACCACAATCCCGTCCCTCCGCCCCCCCCATCCCCTATAGTCACTCACGAAAATCTGAGCATCTCTTCCAAATGCGTCCACCTCGATAGGAGCAGACTCCACAGCTCCCAAGCGCCGGTCCCCCCGGCAGTGCCGTCTCATCAGCCTTCGACAATTTCCCCCGATGTCTGCGGGGTCACCACGGGGCCGCGGCCTCCCATCAAGACGGAGCGGCCAGACTCCGAGCTCGTGCCGCGGCTGTCCGAGCCCGTCCCGCGGGATGACTGAGTCGCCACCCTCCCGGACAAGTCCACCACCGCTTTCAGCGCCGCTCTCCTCTCCTCCTCCGTTTGCGAGTCCGTGGGTTTTCCAGCTCTCTGCCTCCTCTGCCGGAGCCTTCGCGACTGCCGCATCGGCTGTGACCTCCGCACCTCCAAAGTTCGAGCTCCAGCTTCGCCCGTTCTGGTCTTGTATGTGTCCCACCACGTCCAGGCTTCCGTCGCGGTTGGGAAGAAGAGCGTCCTGTCGTCCACGATAACACGCAGCTTAGCCGGGAAAAGGAGCGAGTACTGCAAGCCCTCTGTTCTCAGTTCGCGCTTAAGTGACAAGAAGGAGGCACGCAGCTTTTGAGTTTCAAATGTGTAATCCGGGTATAGTGTGACACTACTGTTGTCCACTTGGAATGGCCCCGCTTCTCTGGCCCTCTGTAGCAGCCAGTCCCTGTCCTTGTAGTGCAATAGTTTTATCACCACTGGGCGTGGAGGCTGGCCTGGTTTGGGGGGCCTCGCCGGCACTCGGTGCGCCCGTTCCAATGTAAAGAAGGGCGACAGGCCCTCCGGAGCCACCTCGGATCGCAGCCAAGCGTCCAGGAAACCCACCATATCGCCACCTTCTTTGTGTTCCGGCAGACCCACCAATCGGACGTTGTTGCGCCGACTGCGGTTTTCAGCATCCTCCGCTCGCCGCTCCAGGACCCGTATGCGCCCCAACGCCTCCGCCAGGCGCCCCTCCTGAGATTTATGCGCTGGCAGTACGTCCTGTAGCTGATCCTCCACCGTTTTAACTCGGTCTTTCAGCTTGCCATGGTCCGCCCTCAGAATCCCCAAGCTCGATAGAGCCCCATCGATTGCAGCATGGAAGAACGGCCTAGATTTCTGTATGGGGCTGGAACAGCCTATATTTGTGGCCCGAGGGTGTCCACGCAAGCACTATAAAATATGGAAAAGATGGGCGGATTACCGGGGACTGTGGCTGGAGCCACCAGTGGAAGAGGTGGATTAATTAGTGGAAGGCCTAGGGAGGCTAGTCGGGAAGAAGGGGTGCCAGGTAGGAGGGGACGACAGGGGAATTCCTCTTCTTACGGCATGATGTGGCTGCGGGGTTGTGGGGCGAGGGTAGGGAGTCCATGGGCAGGGTGCGACACAGGGGTGGGGGGAGTTAGGGGGGGTTGTTATTGTTCGATATGTATCCTTGCTAAATGCACAAATAGATTGCTACGACGATATACTGCAATGTCATGCTGTTGTTGACCCTGATATTCAGGGTCCTGTACCATCTGTGCAATCGCTCAATAAAATATGTTTTCAAAAGAAAATGAATGAGTGAGTAAGCATGAGTGAGTAAGAGTCGATATGACTGAGTGAGAATGAATAAGAATGAGTGAGTCAGAGTAATTGAGAATAAGTGAGTCTGTGAGGATAGAGTGAGAGTGAGTGCAAGTGTGTGTGACTGGGTGAGAAAGTACAATAGGGTAAGAGTTAGACTGAATAAGACTAAGTGAAAATGACTGTGACTGTGAATGAGAATGATTATGAGTGAGAATGACTGAGAATGAGTGTGAGTGAGTGGATGTAAGTGAGCCTGAGTGAGAATGTTGTGTTATGCTTGCAAGTCTGTTGTTGGCCCTGACATTATGATGTTTATTCTTGGCTTACAGAGGCACCCGTGGCAAAATACTGGTGCTGGCATATAGGAGAAAAGTGTTAGTATGACAGGCACCTATGATAAAATACTGGCACTAGCATACTGAAGGTAATTTTTGGCGTAATGTGCATCCATGTTAAAACACCGATAATGAAATACAAGAGGTAATTCTTGGCATATGAGGCACCCGTAGATAAAAGCTAGTGCTGTCAAACATGATGAAATTATTGGCATGAGGGAACCCGTGGCAAAATGCTGGGGCTAGCACAGTAGATGTATTTCATGGCATAAGAGAGGACAATTGTGGCATGCGGAGAGGGACAACCATGATCAAATGTTGTGGTAATTATTGACAGACCGTATTAGTGGCAATATTCTGACACTTGAATATTGTGTGCAATTTGTGACATAGGACGACAGCTAAAACAATTGTGAGGTACCTATGACAAACAGAGTGCCATGGCACGATGAAATTCATTTTTTACATATATGGGCACCTGTAGCTCATTTAGAAAAAAAATGGGGTCAACTCTGGGGAGCATCAGGCTTCATTGGCTTGGTACACAATGAAAGGACTTGAATATTTAATGAGTGCCCTTCCAGAGTCTATGGCGTTTTAGCGAGTGTATTTGAAAATTGTACTTTAAAATGCACTATTTGAAGTGATAATTTTTTAATAAAGCAAATTATATTTTTTATTAAACACCTCAGAGTTGTGTAGTAGTATCTTTAACCTTGCATGATTTAACATATGGGCTGCAATTGTCTGTGCTGGGAAATTTGAGACCCAGTACGAGTACATAGTTCCACCAAGCGATTTTTCACTTCTACTTGTTAATAGTACCCTATTCCCCCGGTTGGTTAAAGGGGTCCCTCTCATTTCTTTTACAATCAATAAGCAGCACAGCATCTGGGTAACACTGCACTCTAGAAGTAAGATATTCGTTCTTTCTGTAGAATTTATGATGCATCATGTTAAGAGCATATTGCAAAGTGTATTTCTGTTATGTGTGATCTTGTACAAGTGGATTACTTAATACCTTCTCAATCTATACAGATTTTTGGCACCACAGTGGACAGCAGTGAAGAAAGAAAATACTCTATGCCAGTGGTTCTTAACTTGTGGTCTGGGGACACCTGGGGGGCCGCAAAGCCTACTCAGGGGGTCCACGACTGCTTAGAAAATTAAATATTAACATAATAATAAAGTGTATATATATAAAGAAGCAAAATGTAAAAATGAAGATTTTAAAATGTTCTGTAAATGTGAAGGAATTTTAAATTGTAGGCTTAACATTATGTAGGTATCCTCAGATAGATTTGTGGGAACAGTGCAAGTGCATTAAACAGAATATAGTATGGCCGATGAGTGACCCAAGTTAAATTTAGAAAAGCTTCCCTTTAGTACAAAATGTTCTGTTTGTTTTATAGTTGCGTGTGAATATTTTTATTAATTTTTATTTGTTTGACGAGTGCTTGTTTCTGTATTTTTTGTGTATTGTTTTGTGATTCATATAATCGTAAATTCTTTGGCTGAGGTGCATAGCATCTCGTAATAACTCCAAGCATGATTCAGTGGGGGTCCGCAGGTTCCAGTAGTGATCAAGTGGGGGTCCATAGAAGTCAAAAGATTAAGAATCGTTGCTCTTTGCAATTGTTGGACGGCACAGAAATGTGATCTCTCAGTGTGTATATGACTCCTTGTCCATTCTCCTCGCTTGTTTTGCTACTTAGCCTGCGATTATAAGTAATGTGATGCGGCATTCCTGGGTGGGCCACTGCTCTGCCCAATTATAACCACCCTGGTGTTGCATGCATGCCAACATTTTGGAAGAGGAAAGTGGGAGATTAAAAAAAGAATTCAGGGCAATGTGTTCCTCCAATTGACTTCTATTGAAGGAGAGGCAATTTCAGGCTGTCAGAATAAAGCCATTGTTGGCTTTAAAAATTCTAGAGTTTCACGTCTAAATTGGGTACATTGGCATGTATGGTGCTCCCATGCCTGCAGGATTTGCATTATATGAGGCTTGGGCTGCAAGTCAGCCAGGCCTCGACCCCAGGGGAACGCTCCTTCCTGTAGCCCACAGCCTCTGCTGGGCCTAGCAGAGACAATTTAAGACATGGGCAAAGTGGGCTCTGGCTCTGTACTGCAGAGAGCCTTGCCCTCAAAACCTTGATTATTTCTTAAACTGATTGCTTTGAATACTATTTTCTTTTGATTTGATTTTTAGTGTGGGTCCAGTGCGAGTCTCTATTACACACACGTTGCAAAGAAACCTTGTATTTATGTTTCATGCAACATCCATTCAAAAAGTTTCATTCAGATCAAAATAGGACGTCGTATATTTGAAATGGGAGTGTGTCACAGACATTATTTGCAGTGATAATAATGAGCTGCTGCTGTGTTATGATATTGAAAACACAAGTCACTATCCCTGAATAATAGATGTAAACACATTTAGAATTTGGATGAGTGTAGCTGTGCACTGTCAGTGACCTGGCCAAAGAGTGCATGAAAGAGATGAAACATGGATCATAAATTCAAAGTTGTTCCAAACAGGGGCTCCAAAATAAGTTTGGCCCAGGGCCCCCCAAATCCTTAAAATGCCCCTGGTGCCTAGAAGCCCCTAACACTCCCAACCCTTTTCCGCAGGTAGATCCCCCTGCTTCCACTTAGCACCTTCTCAGCGCAGGTGATAAATGGGGAGAGGATGTGGTCTGACGGTTAGACTGCTGACTTTGGAGCTGGGAAACTAAGGTTCGAGCTTCAGGGCGACTCCACATCCTGTGATTCTGGACAAATCACTAAATCTCCCCGTGCCTACCAAAATAATTAATGTGTCCTTGTGTAACGTAACTGGTGCTCATGTAAAGCGCTCCAATACCTTCAGGTCGAGTTCGCTCCATATAAATCTGCAACAACAAAAAACAAGCATTGGCATAGCCAATAGGTCTCGCCTTTGGGACCTTATAAGTGTTTAGCCATGCAACAGTTGCATAACTAAATACTTATAAGGTCCCAAAAGCGAGGCCTATTGGCTATGCCAAGTTGCCGTGCGGCCGCAAAAGTGATCGCGATCAAACATCAAAGCGGCCGTAAATGTGAAAGTAATTGCGGTCAAGCGCGCACATGCACTGTAGCCCTAGGCTGGCCTGGTAGCACTTTTTGGAGCCCTCTCAAAAAGTCTCGCCAGACTAGCGCATGCGCTGGGTCAGGCCAGACCTAAAAAGAGTATTTTTAGACACACCTGGAGGATTTGTACCTTGTAACTCTGGGCACCCATGCAATCACCGAGTCCAGGCAAAAATACTGGTGGAGGCTGGATTTATGTGCAGGGCTGCCGGCCAAAGTCTTTCACACCCACCTGTATTTTAATCCCGACACTTTGTAGTTGGGGGCCTTAATGCCTATCGGAAACCATACTGTGTTGCATCAACATGTGGGGACAATATTGTCTTAACTTGCACCATGACGTGTTGTTTAAAGGCAAACGTGGAAAGATCGACATGGGTTTCCCCTACTTGGAATTTCTGGCCCAGGAGGGGTCTGCTGCTGTGTCACAAGATGACAGTTCTTAAGTTACAAAGACCTGCTATGACTAACAGCTGTGTTTTTTCACATGCCTTACACGTACACAGCAGGAGCTGGGTTGGGAGTTCTCTTAGGACAGCGCTCTGCACCATGAGTCATGCTTTCAAAGCGGTGTGCTAAACGTCTGCTATTGAAGTGGTAAAACCCGGAAGTACCCGTCAATGACGTGAACAGCGCGTGGAGGAAATCCCAGCCTACCCTCCACGCGAAGTCCCAGCAAATATTGAATTCAGCCTTGAGGTAATAATACGCTGGCACGTAACCAAGTAGGAAGAAATTGTTAAAGTCCCAAAAACTGTGCAAAACGTTTAGCGAACATAGCGCCAGAGGTACAAAGCAT
Organism: Triturus cristatus; assembly: GCF_964204655.1. Lineage (NCBI taxonomy): Eukaryota > Metazoa > Chordata > Amphibia > Caudata > Salamandridae > Triturus > Triturus cristatus. The sequence goes on from NC_140585.1 coordinate 287,419,922, forward strand.
TTTGGTGTTACAGACGCTCCGATTCGGAGTTTGAGACCACAACAATGATTGTTTAATGTACTAAATCTATTTTAGGAGTCAGAAACTGTTTTTTTACTCCTAAAACGTGTTTGGAAATCCATAAAGAATTGCTGTTTGGAAGGGGCGTCTTGTAGGTGTCCCTTCTCCTTCTAAATAGCGATTCCCATCCCATGGCTATTCTAATAAGCTTGCTGTGCCAATGAGTGGCAGGGTGTTCTTAGGGTATTTGTCGCACTATATATAAATAACAAAACAAATATATATATATATATATATATTTGAGTTACAAGGAGTCGACAGCCAAAAGCACTTGCCTGCAAGCCGAGATGGTGCCTGCTGGGAGTTGGAGTCCGCCAAGGGGGACTACAAAGAGGTGTTCACGCTATTGGTTGACTCTGCTGGGCCCCCACCAATGGGAGCAAAATGGATCGTTTGAATGCCGGCAGGTGTTAGTTTCTGGTGTTTGGCATTTGAGAAAGTCAATGAAGATGAAACGTGTCATGCCTACCACGCTGCAATAAAGGTTTCTCCTTGGCTCCCCGTTGTGTCCCTCTGGTGTCTTTCTCCTCGGAGTGAGGATCCTACTGTGGATATATTTTTTGCTAATTTTATCTGTATTTATCCATAATTATTTTGGGTTTTGTGTAAAATGGAGCAAAAATTTGTATATTTCCACATGTATTTAATCGGTAAATATGCACTCATGCTTAAATGCCTGTCAGGTTTCAATGCTATAAACACCTGCAGAAGATAAATCAATGCACTTCTAGGAAAATATGCAATTTTCAGTATCAACCATCTGCATATCTACTGCTGTTAAAGATAGGGTGACTGTTGCCAGATTTTTAGACCCGTCCCAAGCCCAATGCAGCTGAAATACAAGCCCATAACAGCCGCACCGCGCCAATCCCGGAACCATACCATACCTGTGTATCTGTATTACTACACATAGCCAACAGTCATTGTTTTTGTGGTGGTTGTTGGCCGCAGTTTTATTACTCATTACATACGTCACATTTGTACAACTCCCCTGAACACCTTTTCGTGTCGGGGTCATAAATCATTATCACAATTGGTTATCACTCGCATTTGGACGTCATAAATCATGGGGTCATAAATCATCGGGTATCATAACCAGCTCCCTGAAGCAAAAGGTGAGCTGCCCCAGGGGGAGCGTCGCCTTATATCCCCCTCCCCCTTTCCTTCTACCCTTTGTTCTTGGGGAGGGGGAGGAGAGGGCCTCAGGCGCTTTTCGCCGCGCGGCAATTCCCGGCGGCGCTAACCAGCGCAAACTGGATCCGTTCCTCGTGGCTCGGGCGACCGTTATGGCGCCGGCCCTCGAGGCCCCCTTTGGGGGCGGCCTCTGCAAAAACAAGCCCAATCAGACCAGTTCCAGCCCAAAAACCAGCCCAAATTAGCAAGTGTCCAATTAAGCGCAAATCGACATCAGAACCAATTTTAGCGACAAATATACATTCTATTCAATATACAGATGGTGGGAGGGTGTTAGCAGCAAGGCACATACTTTGCATAGGCTTCATTTAAATTGTTTTTATCATTAACATGGCCATGGATGCAAGGCAATAATAAAAAATGTCCAGCAAACTGGTGAGTAATGATCCTGCTGGAGAGCAGCCCTCTGCCCGTTTGTAGTTTTGAAATGCAGATAGGCTGTATTTTATTTGGATAGCTCAGTGGGTTACTGCCTTTGTCACAGAGATTCTTGTGTTACTTGCAGTTCAGAAATTACAATCCTAACATAGGACAGTGACCTATGAACTGTCATCAAAGAGCTGCATACAAACATGGATGGTATAATTAGAATTTTTTTTTGTGTTACTATATAGTTAGAAATTCCCCAGTCTTTCATTATTTTAATGTTGCTCAAATGAGTTTGGGCCTATATACATTTTTATTAGTAAAGCCAACCCCCAACCACTGGGTATGCTTTAAATCCCGAGTTTGTGCTTTCCCAGCCCAAACCCTCTCAAAATATACTGCCCAACAGTATGGATGACATTTAATTCCTACACCTTGTAATCCTCATTGACTATGTGACATTCCCTAGACTGAATGACATACTTGTAGGATTCATTGTATATTGTGTGTGACACCCTACACGGATATGAATAGCGCTATACAACAAATGAAATGCATATGAAAGGGGGCTACACACAGAGACATGAAGGAGGTTGGTAGCAATGGTATCTGCTGAAAAAGAGGTCATTGATGAGGCGCCAAAAAAGACTTTCGCACTAGCGCACCGCTAAAACACGACTGTGTGTCATGATGTCAGTCTCACTGTCACTTACCTGGTCGGCGGTCGCTGGTGAGTCACGCGGTGGTGGTCGTGGGTGGCTGGCAGCTTAGTGGACACTAACGCGTACGCGTCGCTGCAGGCTGGCACCAGGGCAGGCACGGTGGCAGTGACTGGGCCTGGCCGCTGGCGGGCTGGCTGGACTCTGAGTGACTGGGGCTGGACTCAGTGACTGGGGGGAGGGGGGGGCGCTGGAGTGACTGGGGCTGAGCTGGGCTGGAGTAGTGAAGTGACTGGAGGCTGAGCTGGAGCGAGGTGGGCCTGGGGCCGGGGCCTGGGCCTAGGCCCGGGCGGCTGGGCCTGGGCCTGGGGCCTGGGCGGCTGGGCCTGCTGATGATGATGATGATGAGTGCAGTGCTCTCGGAGTCGGGTCGGGTCGTCGACGTCGTCGCGACGTTAGTTGCTCGTCTCCTGTGACTTCTCTCTCCTGTCTGCTCCTCAGTCTCACTCTCTCACGTCTTTACTGCCTGGCCTGCGGGCTGCGGCCCGGCGCGCACGCCGCTACTGCAGCACAGTAAGTAGTACTGTTGGGGGGTGACTGGGTCAGAGTCAGAGTCGAGAGAGAGTCAGCTCAGTCTACGCGTAATCTCGAGCTCAGCTCAGTGAGTCAAGTCACAGTGAAGTTCATCAACAGCAGTCAAGCAGCATCAATGGCATGCAATGCAAATCGCCGCCGCCGAAAAGACCGTGCTCAGCTCACGTCAGCCCCCGCATTATATCAACCGCGGGGGCTCACCTAAAATTAAATCCCAGGGCCGTCATTGGTAGCGTTTTCGCGCGCTACAACAGGACGGCCCTGGAGACCCCCCACATTGGCTAATTATTTGCCACGGACACCACGAGGGGTCGAGGGGATGGGTATGTAAAGTTAGGTGGTGCCTGCAGCTTAGCCTGCGCTGCGTGGTGGGTGGGTGGGTGGGGGGGCTGACGTCACGTCCGTAGAGTGTGTGTGCACTGTGCTGCTATGCAGAAGAACACAAGCAACACTCAGACAAGTTAAGTTGGTGGTGTGTGGCACGTGACATGCCCGGCAACAGGCAGCACCAGCAACAATGTAAGTTGCAACAATAGTAGTCAAGTCAACTACTTAGCCAATGGCATTGGCACCTGCAACATTGACCAATGACTGTTGTGTTGCCCGGCTTGGAATCGTTGTTCAAGTTTGAGTTGCTATGCTACCTGCTGCCTCGGTAGGGGGGGCCTAGTAGGGGGGTGGGTCGGCTTCAATCACTGGGGTATAATGCTCTGACTGCTGGCCTGGGCTGGCTGGGGCTGGGCCGCGGCGCTGGGCGGGGCTAACTTTGATTGACCGCGCCGCCGCGCGTCGCGAAGACAGTTTAGGCAAGGGCCGGCAGAGGGCCAGAGAGGCATGCAAAAATGAATGATGTTGCTGTGCAACGCGCAGGTGCGAACGAATGATTGCTTTTTAATAGAGTGCTGCTGTGCTTTAAGTGCTTTGTGAATGTGCGATCGTCTTGTGGGCGTGGGCGCCCGCCCCAGGCCAGTATTTCCCGCACAACGTCTCAAAACCAGCCCAAAAAGTAGCCCCCCGCCAGGCATGGGTTTTTCCCACACAACTGGGGAAAAAGTAGCCCAATTGTGCGGGAAATAGCCCAATCTGGCAACCTTGGATTCTCAAAACAAAAAACGGGGACAGGTCATAGACATAGAAGTAGGACTAAGGTTTGCAGTAACCATCGACATAAAAGTAGGACTATTTGACAGCTGTCATAGACATAGAAAAAGGATTACAAGGACAGCTCCCTCCATAAGACCGAGATGAAGCATTACAGACGACAAATCAGAGGTCTTTTACCGGCAGTAACCATTAATTCCATTGAAACAGACTTTGCCTCAACATTTGCTATAGTTGGTGACCACCCTGTATTACAATATATCTTTCACCCAGGTCTCCTCTAGCAGAGCTAGTCAGACTTTATTACGATCACTTTCTCAAAGGTGCGTGCAGGATGTTTTCGGGTCCACAATAAACATGTAAAGTTCTACAGCAGTAATACTTGTCTAGAGACAGTCTAACCGAAGAGCAATGCACCCCTGGCCAGTCGTCCCTCTGGCACCAGCCTAACTCTTGTCCAACACCATTACATAAATATGAGGCATGCAATAAGTGTGTGAGAGGGGATAAATTGCCTTTAATGACTTATAAACTCTAATTGAAAAATAATACTTTACACTAATAAAACAGTTTCAGACGTCTAAAATGGTAGAATGAATAATATTAAACTGTAATAATAAAGCACATGTGTATGAAAAGTTGCAAGGATTCTTTAGGTTAAGAGATGGTGAAGAGACAATTTTTAAGGTACATCAGACACTTGACATTCAAAAATGACGTGGAAAAGATTATCTAGGGGAGCTTTACACCTTTAGCAAGCGGAATTCTCTTTACGAGTATTTTAGTAACTTTAGCAGAGTTCAATATTATTTCAAAACAATTCTTTGTTGAATTTAAATTGTTTCAAGATTCAGATTAGTTTTTGTCATACCTCATGTGGGCTACATAATGACAGAGATTGTCATCAGACTTGCAATTATACATCTTGGAAGATCATGAGGGGCCTAATTCAGAGTCCTGCGGTTAGGGTACTTCATCAGAAACTTGACTGACTACCTTGTCTGCAAAACCATCTGCTTGCCCACTCTATTTTGATTAGGGCAGGCTGCCTGCGCTCCAACGGCATTGCTCCTTCAGGCTCTGCTCACGGAAATTTCACTTCGACCGCCCAGCAGAGTATGGGCAGTTAGAGTAAAGGCATCAGACGGTCTCAATTATTTCGAGTGAACAATATGATGTGCCCTTCTTTCCGTCCATCACTGCCCAATAGAATCTGGTGGTCACAAACAGAAAAACAAATAATCATACCCAACACCAAGATATAAAACACTCAGGGTGTGGGGGCATTTTTGTATTGTTTAGAATAATCTTCCACTTTAGAAGTTTGTTTCGAATAAACAAATATGTTTGGAGCGCGGTCATCAGAAACATGGCGGGCATGCACCAAACTTTTTGAGCAACAAAGATCACTGCAGGGCTGAAGGTGTTCTCTTGATAAGGTGTCAGGCCAGACTGATGGAGGCAATGACCGATGGCTGCCACGTCATGATGACGTAGGTTGCGCTGCGTGAACAAAGAGAAGGGAAATCCCGAGAGAAAATGTCTCTCTTCAAAGGATTTCCCTTCCTGCTACAGCGCTCACCAGGTGCGCAAAACCCATTGAACTCAAAGGGCTTCATGGGAGAAAGATCTTCCTTCGATGTGGCTGCGGCATGTGCAACAGATCTCTGCACAGGCGAGGTGTGCGGAGCGGAGGTTCCTAGTTAGTCAGTGGAAATGCAGGCGGTGAATCAGGTAGGCGGGTCCTAGGTCATGGAGTGCTTTGTAGGCGTGGGTCAGGAGGTTGAAGTGGCATCTCTTCTGAATTGAAAGCCAGTGGAGGTCTTTCAGGTGCTGAGTGATGTGGGTTCTCTTGGGCAGGTCGAGGATCAGTCTGGCTGCTGTATTCTGGATTGATTGAAGTCTTTGCATGAGGTTGGAGGTGGTGCCTGCATAGATTGTGTTGCCGTAGCCTAGTTGTCTGGTGATGAGGTCCTGTGTTATAGTCTTCCTGTTGCTGATGAGTAGCCACTTAAAGATCTTGCAGAGTATAGGGAGCATGAGGAAGCGGGCTGAGGCGACAGCGTTGACTTGTTGTTTCATGGACAGTTCGCTGTCAAGGATGAGGCCAAGGTTGTGGGCGTGGTCTTTAGGCACGGGAAGGGACCGAGTTCTGCAGGCACCAGGAGTCGTCCCAGGGGGTGGTATGTTTGCCGAAGAGGTCTTCCATCTTGTATGGGTTTAGCTTGAGGCAGTTTTCCCTCATCCAGGCAGAGACACTTTTCATGCAGTTGTGGAAGTTAGTTTTTGTCGTGGTGGGGTCGGCTGAGAGCAATAGGATGAGTGGGGTGTAGTTAGTGTAGGAGATGATGTTAATGTTGTGTGATCTGTCGATGTCTGCTAGTGGTGACATGTAGACGTTGAAGAGTGTTGGGACGAGAGAAGAGCCTTGGGGAACGCCACATATGTTGTGCTTGGCTTGCGATGTGAGAGGTGGTAGTCAGACTCTCCGGGTTGTGACCCTCTAGGAAGAATGCAATCCTTCTGAGTGTGTCAACTGTGATGCCGACTTGGTGTAGTCATTCGATGAGTCTGTGGTAGGAGACGGTGTCGAAGGCTGCGGAGAGGTCAAGTAGGATTCGGGCTGCAGATTCTCCCCTATCCAATAGGGTGTGGATGTAGTCTGTTGCGGCAATCAGAGCTGTCTCAGTGCTGTGATTGGTTCAGAAGCCTAATTTTGAGGAGTCCAGTAGATTGTTCTTCTCCAGGTGTTCGGTGAGTTAGAAGTTGATGTCTTGTTTGGTGGGTCTGGGTGGTTTGGCTGGTCTGGTGTGGGGGGCGACTCGGTCGGCGGCACTGTTGATCCAGTCTTTAAAGTTCTGTACTGTCTGGTTAATGTTGGTGCTGCCTTTGGACTGTGTGGTGCAGATGGCGTTGATCCATTGTTGCTGGGTGACTTTTGACCAGCTGCAAAAGGGGGCACTGTGTCCGTAAGTGGGCGTGTAGGCAGGTCTGGCGATGGTGAAGTGCATGATGAAGTGGTCTGACCAGGTGAGCTCTGAGCTGTGGTGGTATTTGATTCTGTTGCTGAAAGTGAAGATATATATATATCATCAACATCATCCATGTGAATGAGTAATTTATGACTGAAATAGCATTCGTAAACTATTGAGTTTCCGACCCTCAAGTTGGCTTCCTCTGAAAAAATGATCTACAAACTGAATGATCAACTGCTGGCTTTATAAAGCTGTCTGGTCTCCTTTTATTGATTCTCTGTTGATACCATGGGATCCCCAAGAAACACTGTGGGGTAGGAAGCAACTGGGATCATTTCTTCTTAGCTGAACCCCATGCGCATGTGCTACTGATGGGGGCTCTCTGTTGCAGACGCTTACCTGCGCACCTGGCCCCATCCTAATAGGTGAAGCAGGGTCCAGGGGGACGGGTCAGCTCACCGTTAATATGGATCGAGTCTCTTCTTCATGGCATATAGACATTCAACCTTTACATTTATCCTCTTATTGTTTCCTTGCTCAGAATGGAGGTCTCCGTGTATAACTACGCCGACGACCTTCAGCTAATTTTTGATCTTTCTTCTTCTACTGATTCCCTTTTTAAATTTCAAACCACACTTGTTTTTATTTCTGATTGGATGAGCTTAAACCACCTCAAATTTAACCCGGACAAAACGGAGCTGGTCCTGACTGGTGGTTCCTCCAGCCCCTGGACTTCTGCCTTCTGGCCGTCCAGCTTTGGTCCCCCCCCGGTCCCCTCTGCCTCAGTTAGAACCCTCGGCATTAAAATCAGCCAGGACCTCTCCATGCGCCCTCAGATCAGCTCCGTGGTCTCATCCTGTTTTCTGTCTCTTCAGATTATTCGTAAGATCTCCCGTTTTTTTTCCCTCGACGCCCTTAAAATTATCATTTTAGCCATGGTTCTTTCTCGTCTGGACTTACGGGAACTGCTTGTATGTGGGCGTTCCCGCCTACGAGCTGCGGCGTCTCCAGACCATTCAGAATCAGGCTGCTCGTCTTATCCACCGGCTCCCTAAATTTCACCACACTTCTCCCCTTCTTAAGTCCCTTCACTGGCTCCCTATTCTGTACCAAACCCTTTTCAAAATGGGAGGCATAGTCTTCATGGCCCGCGCCCGTACGGCCCCTCTCTTCATTAACTCGATGTTCACCCATTACCTCCCCAGTCGCAATCTCCGTTCCTCTAGCCAGGCTCTTCTTACTGTTCCCCGCTTCCGCAAGTCCAGAGCAGGTGGCACTAGGTTTTCCACTCTTGCCCCTCGCTTTTGGAACAGTCTTCCACTTACTATTAGATCTATCACTGCTTATCTGCACTTCCGCAAGGCGCTCAAGACCCACTTGTTTGCCCAAGCATTTCCCTCTCACTGATCACCGTTGTTTTTCCTTCCGCCACTTGTAATCACCCAGCGCCAGGAAACCGCTTGGTCACAGCGCGCTCTACAAATATTTTCAACTTCAACTTCAACTTCATAGACATGGGCATGTTGACTGATAGTGGGTTTCCACATATTTGGTGGATTATGTTCTGTTTTTTTCCAGTTTTCCTTTCACTGGGACACTCTTGGGACAAGACTTGGGGTGAAATGCATTATCAACTAGAAAATGTATTGCTATTTTTTACTGTTGACATTGTGGATGTACTTGTGTACAAGAATAAAAACATTTAAACAACAAAACAGAAGGGGTTTCCTTGGGACCCACTCCCCTTTGTGAATGTAAAAAAAGAGTTTGAGGAGTAGGAAGTAATCCAAGTACAATTTTCTTTTTGAAAGCAGCCCCGTTTCCTTTATGGAAAACAGGATGCAGTATGGAATATATTTTCTTTATTGAAAGACATTCACAGACATTGTAGTTACCCCGCAGGCCACCATCTCTGTACTATCCTCCAATTAGAGTTAGCCACATTTGCAACCTGTTTCATGAATAGTAATGAGGTAAATTGGATTGCAACCATCTCCGTATCTGAAATTTCCCTACTGGCCTATTTGTACCTAGGTCGGTTTGGAAAATTATTTACTGGTTGCAAACATATTGGTGGCAAATTGCGACATGTATTTTGCAAGCAGTAAATAGTACATTTGAGGCATAGTATATATTAACCCTTGAACTTGGCTAATACCTGACCAGCACGGCAAGTCCATTTTTCAGTCCATTATGCCGGTGATGAAGCACAATGGCCAAAAAAAAGTCACAAAAAATGTAATCTCAAAGTCTAGAGTGTGCTATATGAAGCATAGATGCCTGGGAACAAATGGTGCAATAATATAGTAATAATTGAGTTGGATTAAAAGATCTGCCTGCAAGAATTTGCCTGAATAATCTATGCTCCTTTTCTATTTAAGGGCTTGGCCTTTAGTCAACAGCAACTCAAATGCCTTCTTCTGTGCCCCCTTAGTCGTTCCTCATTTGTTTAGTTAGGTATCTGGTCCTCACATGTAGGACACAGTATGAAAGAAGGAAAACTTGCCTAGCCTAGTTAATTTGGGTGGGTGCTTTGGTCGGAAATGCTGATGGGTGTAGATTGGTCTACTTGACCTTACACGTCGGCTGTGTTTGATTGGGTTCAAGGAGCTGCGCATGGGCCATTCATCTTTGATTTCAGAATGAACATTTTTGTTCACCTGGGTGGTTGTCTGGTGTGAAGAGACTTGTAATGTTACATGATTCACTGAGTTTTGGCTGTAGAAAAGGCACCAGGCATTTATTTCCCAGGAGCACAGAAATTGCTCAGTGGGCGAAAGCATTGCTTTTTTGTTAGTTCTGTACTGTGCTGGGATGAATGTCTGATGCTCTGATTGAAGAGCTTGTGGTGGCCCCGCAGGTGATAATGATGGTGGAAGTTAGATTTGTAAGAAGTGGATATGTGTTTCCAGTATAAAGGGGTGGGGGCAAGCCTTTATCAGTTCAGGCGATTAGATGAAGAGTGCGCCAGCAGTCAATATGGAGTGTTCACCCATGCCCAAGAGAAATGTTGTGGGGAAACTGTATTGGCGGGTCCAGCAGCAGAATATGGATAAAAAGTTGGTTAGTGGTCAGCGGGCGCAGTTGTAAATTGTAAATGGTGGGTTCTCAGGGCCTTTTAGCCATGTATGTGACAACCAGAGTGAAAGCTAGATGCAAAGAGGTTTAATGAGGGATTTGGAAGTCTAGTGCTATGAAAGGCAGATGATGGTGAAGTGAAGAGCATAGGGTGTTGTTTCAGTAGAGGCCAAGAGGCAAAAAGCTTAGTGTAGATTCAGCTTATCCTGAGTTGGTCAGGGATGTAGTATTTGAGATGGATAGGTTTGCCAGACACATGGGGAGAATGAATGTAGTAAAGTAATGGATAGACAGACAAGAAATGCAGCAGGGGTTGGACTTTAATGAGGGTGCAACGAGGGGGAAATACCTGCATTACTAAGTTCAGAAGGGGCGCAGGGAGGAAGTGGTGCACAGTGAGAAAGGTGGGAAAGGGCATGGCAGGTGTGGGAAATGATGCAATGCTAGGAAGTGAGTGAGTATTGGCTTTGGTGCAAGAGGCTGGCTAAAAGGTTGCTATAGCAGCATAAAGCGCACCACTGAATGAGATGGGCCATTAGTGCAGCGTGATCCTGAAAACCTGAAAATTCAATGGAAGATAAATACTCAGGGCCAGAGGCAAGTGCAGATATGGCAGACACATTGCTTTCTTTTATTTTCTTCATGCTTTGCCCTTTCAGGCCATGTAACTCCCTAAATCCCTGATACTGGCTTGTGAAGCTGCATCTATCCTCACGTCTTTCATACACCATGAGTAAGCACAGCTACATGCTTGTTTATGATAGTGTCAGCAGTTTCAGCCGTATTCACACACCAAAAAACACTTCACTCACACGCTTGTGTCCCTCAATTGAAAATCTACAGCCAGATTTACTAAATGTTGATGCAACGCAACACAGCAAGGGAAGTTGCTGCGTTGCATCAAAGGGAGAGAGCAGAAATATGCCACATCTACTATGATATAAAGCAGTTCTGCTATCTCGCACCACTGGCGTGCTTCTGGGTGCCTAATGCCAATGCAGGCACCCTTGTGCAAAGATGCAAGGCTGCCTGTGTTATGGTCAGAATAGTTTTTGTGCAGAATAGTGTTTGTGCAAGAAGGCATACCTTCTGCACAAAAACTGTTCCTAGAGGCTTATTACTCTTTGTATGTGTGTTGCTGCATGCAGCACGCATGCACAAAGGAACTAATGAGGAGAAATAAAGATCCCACGCAAGACACACAAATCTTGATTTGTGGCTTAGTAAATTGCAACATGGGTTTTGCGTCTGACACAAAATCTTAGTAATTTGGGCTCTATTGTTTAACCTATCTTTCATTTATTTTATTTTCGAAATCATGCAGAGGCATAGCAACGATCCCGGTCCTGACACGTTACCTAAAAAAACTCCTCATATGGGCCACATGACAAACCATTAATGCTACTCCATGGAGTAGCTTGCTTTCCCCTCCTCATTGGTCCTTTTTAGGAGTATAAAGCACTGTATAACTACAACTACAATTCAATACAACTATTCAAACCCTACTGCACTGCAAGGCAATAATTATAATACAGAGCTAGTTTTTGTGCCCTTTTTGCCTTCTGTGCCACTCGTTCCCCTCGATTTTGTGCGCTTTTGCCTTCTGTTCCCGTCGTCGTCCCCCTCCGCCCCCGCCGCTGCGTCCCCTGCGTCCCCACCCCCCTGACTGCCCATTCGCTGCCCCCACCTTCCGCCTCCCAGCTGCTCCTCCCTCCCACCTCCCCATATATGCCGGCCGCTGCACGGTGAGGAGAGCGACCCTTGACCCTACCAGGTAGGTCGCGCCCCCTCCGCACAGCACTGCCTGTGTGTCCCTGCCCCAGCTGCCGCTGCTGAGGAAGTTCGAGGTGGCCAGTGGTTGGCAGTAGGTTTGTTTCTTCTTCCGCTCATTGCTTCATTGTATTGCCTGTTTTTCCATCACTTTCATTGCATTGCCTGTATTTATTTCACTGCCTCATTGTATTGCCTGCAGTTTCACTGTTGCGTCTGTGACTGCTGTTGTCTGTCTACCCCCACTGCCTGTATGTGGTCTCTGCCCGTTGTTCTCCCTCTGCTCCCCTCGCTGTCCCCTGTCTCTCTGCCCGGTTCTTCCTTCTGTTCCCCTCGCTGCCCCCGTGTCTCTCTGCCCGTTTTTGCCTTCTGTTCTTAACCGCCCCTGTATTTCTGTGCCCTTTCTCCCTTCTGTGTCACTCGTTTCCCCACTGATATTGTGCACTTTTGCCTTCTGTGCCACTCGTTTACCCCCGTTTTTGTGCCGTTTTTGCCTTCTGTGTCACTCGTTGCCCTTGATTTTGTGCCCTTTTGCCTTCTGATCCCTTCGTCGTCCCCTCCGCCCCCGCTGCTGCGTCCCCTGTGGCCCCGCCCCCCCTGACTGCCCATTCGCTGCCCCTGCCTCCCGGCGCCTAAGGCAAGCCCGACTGCACCCGTTCGCGCCTGGACCGCGCCCAGCGCCAGAACCCCTGGCCCCCGCTCCCGCCACAACGACCGCCGCCGCTACGATGCCATCACACTCCACGCCCTCAAACCCGGACGGACCCACACCTGCTTCAAGGCCGCCCCGAAAAGCACACGCGGTCCCTTCACCTGCCAGAACTGCAGCTACACAAGCCTCGGAACCGACGAACAACCCGCCAAGAAAGACCGCACCCACCTGCGATGCATACTACTGAACATCGGCTCCGCACGCAAACACGCCGTTGAGCTCTAGGACTTGCTCAGCACAACATCCCCGGACGTCGCCTTCCTGACAGAGACCTGGTTGAACGACTCCTCCGCACCCGACATCGCCATAGCCATCCCAGACAGCTACAAGATCACCCGCAGAGACCGTACCAACGGAGTCGGAGGAGGTATCGCAATCGTCCACAAGAACAGCATCAGGGTCTCAACTAGCACCGACGATGCGCTCAGCACTGCCGAACACATGCACTTCCAGATCCACACAGACCCCAACTCCACCCTCAGAGGCACCCTCGTCTACCGACCCCCCGGACCCTGCCCTCAGTTAAGCGACTCCATTGCCGGCTTCATCAGCACGCACGCCCTGACCTCCACCGACTACATCCTCTTAAGAGATCTGAACTTTCACCTTGAGAACAACAACGACAACAACTCCACAACACTGATCGATCACCTCGCCAACCTCGGACTAAAGCAACTCGTCACAACGCCTACCCACTCCGCCGGCCACACGCTCGACCCAGTCTTCTGCTCAAGTGCGCTAGTCTCCGTCAGCCACACCAACGAACTCCTCTGGACCGACCACCGCTGCATTCACTTCACCTTCCAGAAACCCACCACACACCACCGCACCCAACAGATCCCCCGCCGCTGCTTGAGCAAAATCACCGTAGACCATCTACATGCAAACCTCGTTCTCAGCCACACCGACGACGCTGCCCACACCCTCAGACGCTGGATCGAGGACTGCGCCAACACCCTCGCCCCGCTGAAGAAACCCGCCCACAGAGACACCAGCAAGAGGGCCAGCTGGTTCACCCCAGAACTCCTAGCCTCCAAGCAAGCCTGCCGGAAACGAGGAGAAATGGCACAGCGAACAAACTCTGGGCAACCGCGCAGCACACAAGGACGCCATCCGCAACCACCACCACTTCATCAGGGCTGCCAAGAGAACCTCGTTCAAAGACAGCCTCGACAACAACGCACACAATAGCAAGGAGCTCTTCAACATCGTGAAGGAACTCTCCAACCCCAGCTCCAAAACAACGACATCCTGCCATCGCAAGCCCTGTGCGACTCCCTCGCCACCTTTTTCCACCGCAAGAGAGCAGACATCCATTACAGCTTCAACACCCAGACAGACCCAACAGACAGCAACACAACGGACCCTCCGCACACCATCGACCACGACCCCCTGCTAGCCTGGGCCAGCGTGAGCATCGGTAACCCCATCAAGACCATGAGCACAATCCACTCCGGCTCTCTGTCAGATCCCTTCCCACACCACGTCTTTAACAAAGCAAGCAGCTCCATCGCACCCCACCTGCGCAACGTCATCAATATCTCCCTCAAGACCACGACCTTCCTAGAGTGCTGGAAACACGCCAAGATCAACACCCTACTGAAAAAACCCAAGGCAGACCCAAGAGACCTCACGAACTTCCGGCCCATCTCTCTGCTCCCTTTCCTGGCCAAGGTCATTGAGAAAATCGTCAACCGACAGCTAAACCGATACCTCGAAGAAAACAGAATCCTGGACCCTTCCCAGTCAGGGTTCCACAGCACCGAGACTGCCCTCATCGCCGCCACCAACATCAGGACCCTGTTGGACAATTGCGAGACCGCAGCACTCATCCTCCTAGACCTCTCCGCCGCTTTCGACACCGTCTGCCACCGCACACTACGCACACGCCTCCACGCCGCAGGGATCCGAGACAAGGCTCTGGGATGGACCACCTCCTTCCTCTCCGGCAGAACCCAGAGCGTCCGCCATCCCCCATTCTGGTCCAAAGCCTGCAAGATAATCTGCGGCGTACCCCAGGGATCCTCCCTCAGCCCGACACTGTTCAACATTTACATGGCCCTGCTCTCACACATCGCCCGACAGCAAGAACATAATCTCCTACGTCGACGACACTCAACCAAGGACCCCATCACCGCCAAAGCCAACCTCCACGAAGGAATGAAGGCCGTCGCCGACTGGATGAAGACCAGCCGTCTGAAGCTGAACTCGGACAAGACGGAGGTCCTCCTCCTCGGCTCCAACCCTTCAGCCTGGGACGACTCCTGGTGGCCGACGGCACTGGGAGCAGCCCTGACACCCACCGACCACGCACGCAACCTGGGAATCATCCTCGACTCAACGCTCTCAATGACCAAGCAGGTCAACGCTGTCTCCTCCTCCTGCTTCAACACCCTCCGCATGCTCCGCAAGATCTACAGATGGATCCCGACAGATACAAGAAAGACAGTCACGGGGGAGGAGCCTAGCGCTTGAACAAGATGGCCGCGTGAGCCTTGAGCTCCCGCGACCCTCGCACCCTCCTGCAATCATCCTGTCCTAAATCCTGATTTTCTTGCACAGAATCCTGCAGATGAGTCACAGCTGGGGCGATTGACGTTGTCCGGGCTAAGATCGCCCACCGGAACCGAAGTTGTGCATGGCGGAAGATTGCGGCCTACCTCCGAAGGATGCCAGGGGCTCGCGTTGGCAGGCTGCTCGGCCACTAATTGAACAACAGCGGCCTTGGGAGGTGTGAACTGGCGGACGGGTGCCGCTGCACTTTCACTTTCGCTTTCTCGCCCTTTGCTTGCTCTGGCCCGGGAGTGCTTCGTGCCGATCCCCTGTTATCTGGAAGACCTCCACTCGACCCTGGCTGGCTGTTGAAGTCCTGGCTGACCCTGTCTCCTCTGGCTGAGTGAGGGACGTCTTTTTGCAACTGACCGCCCTGCTGTCCGTGATGTCGTCCAAACCGGAGGTAGACAGGCCGAAGTCTAAGACTACCAGGCGGGGAGGCTATACCCAATCCAACAATATGGATCGCTATGCCCAGCAGAAGGGGTCGCCTGGTGGATCGGGACAGTCGCTGGAAGCACAGAAGGCCGATCCATCCCCAGCCTCGGAGTTATCATTGCAGGATATCAAGGGGGCGATTGAGGGGATGCAATCATCGATTGGGCGACAGTTCGAGACCCTGGCGCACAAGGTGGACATGATCTTAGTTGATGTCAACTTGATTCGCGCGGACCTGGGCAAACCCAATGAGCGGGTCAAGTCCCTGGATCTCAAGACTACTGGCCTCGCGGATGATGTCTCGGAACTCCAGGCTGGGGTTCGCAAGTTACGGACCGCGAATGACCTCTCCGCCCGCCGGCTCGAAGACTTTGAAGGTCGGGCCCGGCGCAACAATGTGCGCCTTATTGGGGTCCCGGAAACTTCGGAGGAGCTCTCCGTGGATTTACTCGTCGAGGACTTGGTGGTTAACCATCTTGCACCTAAGGGCCTCGGCAAGTTTTTTGCGGTTGAGCGGGCTCACCGAGTGCCTGGCGGAAGGCCTAAGGTGGGAGACCCCCCGCGGCCGATTGTCGCCCGGATCTTTAATTTTCGAGACCGAGACGCTATCCTGCAAGCATCGAGGGTGACAGGCCCGGTGCCTTTACAGAATGCCTCTGTGAGCTTTTATCCTGACTTCACCCAGATGGTGCAGAAGCAAAGGCAGAGTTTCCTGGGGGTGAAGAGGCGGCTTAGGGAGATGGACCTGAAATATGCCATGCTTTTCCCCGCCAGGCTACGTGTGGTGTATGAGGATCGGACTTTCTTCTTCGAATCGCCGGACATGGCAGGGGACTGGTTGGATGCGCTCCCTCGGCGACAGCCCGGCGGGGACCGCGTGTTTGGAGCGGAAGGCAACCGGGATGGACAGGAGTGATACCTCTGGTGTTGGGCTGTTTTGACTCAGCCCCAGACAGTGACTAGCATCCTACTGCAGTAATGGGAGGGCGGCGGGGGGAAGATAGGAGCTCTTTCCTCCCTTGGGGTACTTTTTGTAGATTTGTTTTTGATAGGGCGACAGGCACACTGCAAGTTGGGGGGGCTTTGCAAGCTGACGCAGGGGTGCAGGGAGGGGGGGGGGGATTTGGGATGTTGGGGTTGTTGTTGGGGTTTTTTTCTTGCAAGGCGTAGCAATGGTTGTCAGTATTGTCCGATTGTGGTTCTCCGGGGGGGTGGAGGTCTCTTTGTGTTTGGGGATGGGGGATAGGGGCTTAAACATAATTAGCTGGAATGTTAATGGCTTAGGGGATCGTATTAAACGAGGGATAGTCCTACAATTCTTGAAACGGACCTCGCCAGACGTGGTCCTCTTGCAGGAGACCCACCTTATAGGGAATACGTGTTATGCACTTAATAGAAAGGGTTATAAATTCATTGCACACTCGGGGTTCTCCTGGGGCTCCAGGGGTGCGGGCATACTTGTTAGAGCTTCCCTACCATTTGAGGTTGACTCCACCATCGCTGATGATAGGGAGCGCTTTGTGGCTGTGGCAGGGAGGTGGGAGGGCAGAACGTTGGTATTGGTTTCTGTTTATGTCCCTCCTGCCCTGCAGGCCTCCACGTTTGCAGATCTGGGCAAGGCCTTGTTGGAACTCCCTGAAGGGATGCTGGTGGTGGGAGGAGACTTCAATGCGGTTGAATCTGGATTGCTCGATAGGTACCCGCCCAGGGACACCGGGGGGGCTCAGAAGTGGCTTCCCGACTTTATAGATACTTTTGGCCTGGTAGACTGTTGGAGGCTACGGCACCCCACTCAGAGACAATATACCTTTCACTCCGGGGCCCACGGTAGTCTCTCTCGGATTGATTACTTGCTCACTCTGGCTGCGCACGCCTCATTGGTATCTGAGGCTAGGCACATGGCACGGGGTATATCCGATCACTCGCCGGTGTGGGCCCGTCTGGATATTGGCCGGGTAGTGGGGGGCAGGGTGGCTCCCATTAACCCCTGGTACTTTCGTGACCCCAAGCTGCGCAGTGCGTTGCTGAAGGCAGTTGATCACTATTTTCAAGACAATCAGGGCTCAGTTGAATCGGCGGTGTCTATGTGGGAAGCTTTTAAGACCGTATTGAGAGGGGAGGCCCTTTCCTTGGTAGTGGCCGCCAAGCGGCGGAGAGACGCCGAGGTGATACAAGTTGAGGACGAGATTGCGGCTTTAGAAGTGGCCTTGGAGGAGGAGGTTGCAGCGGACACACTGCATAATTTGAGCTTGAAGCAATTGGAATACAGGGAGCTGGTGACGAACGCTGCCAAGACCCTCAATAGGGAGCAGCAGGGTCGATTGTACGATGTCGGTGATAAGGCCGGGAAACTGTTGGCATGGTTGGATAAAAAAGAGCGTGTTAATCGAGTGGTGCCGGAGTTGTCGATGGATGGGGGAGAGGTTGTCACTGATCCCGACGGTATAGTCCAGTGTTTCTCGGACTATTTTCGTACGGTATACACCTCGGTTTTGGATAGGCCGACTGAGGACTCGTGCGACCTTCTGTGTGATATTGCTCTGCCCTGCCTTTCTGCCATATATAGGGATGACCTTGATGGTGATATAACTGTTGACGAAGTGGCGGGTGCTATCCGTGCGTTGCGCTCGGGTAAGGCCTCGGGCCCAAATGGTTTGCCGATTGAGCTGTATAAGCTTCCTCCGGATAAGTTGGCTCCTCACCTGCGCGCCATGTTCGTGGAGGCGCGGGTGAATGGGTTTCTTCCGCTCGATCAATGACTGGCGACGATTGTGGTAATACATAAAGACGGCAAGCCCCGGGATAAGTGTGGTTCCTATCGGCCGATATCACTCCTCAACGCCGAGCCGAAAATCCTTGCGAAGATCCTTGCTAACCGCCTGGTCCGGGTGCTTGGAGACTTGATCCACCCGGACCAGTCGGGCTTTATCCCGCACCGTAACACTGCACTGAATCTTAGACGCCTTCATGGAGTGATTGCTAGGACGGGCACGATGCGAGAGCCGGCCATTGTGGCGGCCCTCGATGCCACGATGGCTTTCGATACGGTGGAGTGGGCATACCTGTGGGCTGTGCTAGCCAAGTTCGGCTTCGGGCCTGGCTTTGTAGGCTGGGTGAGGTGGCTTTATGAGGGGCCCCTTGCTAGCATCGTGGTGAACGGGCGGGCGTCGACACCATTCGAGCTCGGGAGGGGCACCCGGCAGGGCTGTCCCCTGTCGCCGTTGTTGTTCGCCCTTGCTCTTGAACCGCTGGCGGCGTGGATACGATGGCACCCGGATATACGTGGGATTCGTTGGTCGCCTGACCACGAGGACCGTATTTCGCTTTACGCCGACGATATTCTGCTATACCTCACCTCGCCTAAGAAATCTCTTATAGTGGTTTGTGACGTCTTGACCTCTTTCGGTAGGAACTCTGGTCTTGTTATTAATTGGGGAAAGTCACACTTGTATGTCCTGTGTGGTGATGTCCCGCCTGTCCCGCGAAACTGCTCGATCCAGATCGCCCGGCAGGGCTTTTTGTATTTAGGGATCTATATTTCCACCGACCCCATTTTACGATACGAGAAAAACTTGCTCCCTCCCTTGGCGCGTTTGCGGCGGGACGTGACGGGCTGGCGGCGGTTGCCGCTTTCCCTCCTTGGCCGCGCCGCCCTGTTTAAAATGATGTCTCTTCCCCGTTTCCTCTATGCCTTGCAGAATACCCTTGACTTGGTCCCGGCCAGTTATTTCCGTGAGGTCGAAAGCCTCCAGCGCACGCTACTGTGGGAAGGGCGACCGCGCATAGCGATTGCTAAGTTGACGCTTCCATGGTATGACGGGGGTATCGCGCTTCCAGACATTCGACGTTATTATTGGGCCACTCAGTTGAGCGCGATTAACCATGGTGTCTATGGTCCGGCGCTGAGCCCCGGCTACGCCATGGACCGGTGGTTGCTGCGTGGGGGTAATTACCACAGAGCGTTGTACTCGAAGTCGTTGGACTTAACCCTTACGGGGCCCACCAGGGTGGCCGTGCATGTGTGGAAGGTGGCGACAGATTCACTGGGCTGGAAGGGTAAGCTTACCCTTGCCACCCCGTTGTTTGACTCCGATATTCTGGGGAAGCTTTGGCATACAAAAGGGTTTGAGAAATGGGACCTGATCGGTATATCCAGGGTTGGAGACCTTTTGATTAAGGGTAGGGTAAAGTCATTCGGGGAGCTGCAGAAGGAATATGAGCTAGGGAGCACGGAGTTCTTCCGATACGCTCAAGTGTGTCACGCCTTGCGGTCAGTCCTTGTAGAGGGGGAGAAGGTGCCTGAGTCCTCTCCGTTAGAGGACCGGATCCTGGATGGCCATATGCCAGAGAGTACAACCTCTCTCATTTATAAGAAACTAATTAATGTTCGGGCAGATCTCCTTCTAGGGTTGCGCGATCAATGGACTAGGGATGGTCTCGAACTAGATGATGAGGATTGGCAGTATGCAGTTTCTTCCCCCAAAGAGGTCGCGATCCCTGCGCGCCTGCGGCTGGTGCAGCTTAAAATACTCCATAGAGTTTACGTGACAGGGCCTAGGCTGGTCCATATGGGTTTCTCTGAGGAGGGCTTATGTAAGAGAGGCTGTGGTATGGTGGGCACCTTCCTACATATTATTTGGGAATGCGGTGCGATCATGGAGTTCTGGAAGCGAATCCACGATGTGATGGGGGAGGTGACGGCATCGTCATGCAGCCGGAGGCGCGGTGTTGTCTCCTGAATGTTTGGGGTTCTACTGACCACGACGCGGCACAGACTCAGTGGGTGACCCTAGGGAACATGGTAGCTAAGCGCGACATCGCTCGCCTGTGGGGCTCTGCAAGGCCTCCTACATTGACAGAGTGGATGGAAAACATGGATTGGAGCATGTTTAGGGAGAAGACAGTGTATTGTGCTAGAGGGCGCCCCCGGAAATGGCACACTGTATGGGGGCGATGGAACCAGTACAGAGGGGGCATATGCCTGCCCCCAGACCCGGACCCGCCTGAGGAGCAGCTCTCCCCTTAGCATTCTTTCCGGCTTTGTATTCTTTGCTGGTATGTGTTTGCCTGCTTGAGTCTCTGCCTTCCCCTCTTTTCCCTTACTATAGACCTGTGTCTGATGGACGAAATGGGGCTCGCTCCCCCTGATGGGAACCCTTTTTGTGCTTTACGTACTTATCGCCTTGCTTGTGTTTAGGTTTGGGTTTGTGTTTATTTAAAATAGAACCTTTTGATTCTCCTATCGGTGACATGTGGACGCTCGTCTGTGTTGTGTTCTAAAGCTGCCGTACCTCCGGGTTGTCGGCTGAATAGCTGTGTCCCTGACTTAAAAGAATAGTCCCTGACTTAAAAGAATAAAGGTTTTTAAAAAAAAAAGAAAGACAGTCACCCAGGCCCTCGTCAGCAGCAGACTGGACTACGGAAACGCTCTCTACGCGGGAGCCCCGACCAAGCTCATCAAATGACTACAAAGCATCCAAAACGCCTCGGCACGACTGATCCTCGGGTTACCACGCCACGGCCACATCACCCCCCACCTGAGGGACCTGCACTGGCTCCCCGTCAGCAAGAGGATATCCTTCAAGCTCCTTACCCACGCACACAAGGCACTCCACAAGACCTGCCCAGCCTACCTCAACAGACAGCTCTCCTTCTACATCCCCAACCACCAGCTATGCTCCGCTGACCTCTCACTCGCCACCGTCCTGCGCATCCAAAGAAAAACCACCGGCGGGAGATCCTTCTCCCACCTCGCCGCCAAGACATGGAACACTCTCCAACTGAGCTTACGACAGACCCAAGACCTGCTGACCTTCAGGAGGATGCTCAAGACCTGGCTGTTCGATCAGTAGTGCCCCCCCACCCCACGGCGCCTTTAGACCCTCGCGGGTATGTAGTGCGCTTTACAAATGACTGATTGATTGAAACGGCTATTGACATAACCTACCCTGCCTTCTATAAATGTACATGCTTTACTTAGACCTTGATTCATAGTTGCGTTTTAAATTCCAATCCATATGCAAATGGATGTATGCACACAGATCGGAATGGTGAGTTGTACATCAGTGACCACACTGCAATTTTCTCCAGACAAATTTCACCAGATAAAGCCTGATGAAATATATCAGGATAACATGCTAAGAAATAAATGCAAAACATGCAGTAATCAGTGTGATAAGCACTGATTCCACATATTGGGCTTTATTCTGACGTGGGGAATTCAGATGAAGGCAATTGTGTGACCCGTTAAATACACCACACTAGGGCAGCAGTAATTACTGCACTAATTATCACCGGAATTCTACATAACTTGGAACCATGGTCTCAGTCTCCAAATCTGTCTTTGTGCTTTTACCGTGATGATATAGCTTACAATATATTGGTCTCAGTTTGGGGTCACCACGCCCACCTAACTGCCCATTTTTCTATCAGCTTGAACTTTATACCCTCTAATAAATCTTCACTTCTTCCTTTACCCAGACATTACAATTACATTTTATAAATAGATGTGTGTGTTTGGGGTATGGATTGTGTGGGGCTCAGGGTGCGTGTGTTTGAGATTGAGAGAGAGAGAGATGGGACTCCTCTACTCTCTCCATTTTCCTGTAGACACTAGCTCTGTCGGCTCTTGCACTTTGATATCATCACAGAGGCTGGCTAAATAGATGATCATGATCATTCACAGACATTGATGATACAAAAAGACCACCAGATTTACCTGATATGCCAAATGTCCTTGATAATATAACCTTGTAGACAATGCATAGGAGGACATTTAGAACCTGTAGACAGTCTGAAGATCTGCCAGGGGGATAAATGTCCTCTGCCATCAGGCAGAGGACCAAACACCCTATGTAGAGATCCCCACCGATCTGGAAGGGATTTCAGTGCTTTGAGGGCAGCCACCACAGTGGCACTCACTTCAGATAATTGCAGGCTTGCTGAACAGACATACATTTGTTAGGCACCCACATAGCAAACTTCTTTGGATTGAGAAAATAAACTTTCTAAGTGGGAGTTTGTTTTTTCCTTACAAAACACAGAGGCCTGTCCCACAGGGAACTTTTTCCCTGAGTGAGGCGAGACAAGCTACATTCCCCTGCCTATATTCACCATGCTTTATTACCTTCTCTTTTGTTGCTACCTCTGTTTGGAATGCACACTATCTTGACCTGTGCAAAACAGAGGCCCTAAAAATTCAACTATTTTAGTGATTATCTTGATATCTTTTTTAATGTTGGTAGTCATTTCAGTGCTAAGATGTCTTAGGCCTTTTTAATGCACTTCATAAGTAACAAATCAACTGATATTTTGTATGCATATGTTTTCAATATATTTAGTGAGTGCCTTCAGGCATAAAACGTAGGGTTGGTGGCAATTTTACAAGAATCAAGCAGAAATTATCTGTTGTGGCTCTTGTCACTTGGTAACGAAGCATTGTCACCTAAGGGATAGCTCATGTGTCTGGCGCATGACCCATGGATAGACGGGGATAACTCAGCTACGTGAAGCCTGAATATATAATTTATGTACAACCAGAGGCATACCCTACTGCTTAAAACAAATGCCTCTATTCAGTTTTCAGAGTGCATTGTAAGTGCAGAATTTGCTTTATGTATGCCTTTTTTGTTTTTGTTCTTCTGGGATGAGGTCTATGCAGAGGAAGTATACCAGCACACCCCTTGTATAGCTATTGCTATTACTATGTCCTGTCTCTACAAACCAGTGTAGTTTGGTCGTAAAATGCTTTTCGAACTTTATTCTGCTGTAAACTTAAGCCTGGGTTTGTCGGAAGCAGCATAGCTCTGGTATTGGGTATAATGGTTTACAAATGCAAAAGCATTGCACATTGAAAACACAACTTTGTGCACTAATTGTCCCAATGTTACATTGACTTTATTGGTCACCAAGTTGTCTGCCTGGTGTCTCACTTGTGCTCGAGTCAAGGTTGACCCTTTCTTTACCCAGGCCAAGCTGATTGATGTAGTTAGTATATACATTTAAGTATACTATTATAGAGAATATTGTCATTTTTTTCGAAGAAATTTTGGAGAAATTCAGAACAAATGCTGCATGTTATAATACCCATTGCCCCTGCATGATTTAAAAACAACCTTGATATTTCAGTGGATTTGACACTTTATGTGCTGCAGACTTCAGAAGAGAACTGAAAGCATGGCTCTTATTACTAAAACATATACTTTTAAGAAGCACTGTTTCTGTCTCTGTTGGTGTGACCTCTTTGCTGAACATTGCTCATCAGCCACACATTCTATGTTGTCAGAGCCCCTTTCAGACGGCCAGGGGGCAAGCAGGATCTACTGGGCCCTACTGTGGGGGCGTGGCTATTTACTCTTGATGCTCAAGGGCCCAACGTATAATGGGTCCTCAGTGACTGGGCCAAGTACTACCCCATCAGTGCTTAGCTCTCAGTGATCAGTAATAATAATAAATCATCTTTATTCGGTTATATATAAACAATTATAACCATAAAAGAAAATACAAGGATCATATCATCCACAATATATACAATACATACAAATGTTTAGAATAGCAGGGAATATTTCAACCAAGATTTGTTCTATGGTTATAAATACATTTTAAAAAAGTGACCACAGTTTTTGTGATCAATGTAGTGTTCAAAAATTGTAGGTGCAGCATAGCAGGACGACATCTTCTAAAACCAAGGGTTCTTAACAATGGAGTCAACCATAAAGTGCGATGGTCAGCGTAAAACTTACAAAACAAAACAGTATGCATTGTTGTTTGTTCTGAAATTTCGTCACAAGGGCATACCACTGGGACCTCTTTCCAAGAATTACGTTTGGGAAAGGCCACGAGTTTATGAAAAACATTCAATCTGAAGCGTGTCAGCAGGAAGCGCTCAAATCGGGACTCAACATAGGTCAAGTATGGTTCAATGTTCAGAGTGGTCGCAACAATCAAGGAATGCTGAACAGAAGGCTTTCTTATCTCCTTGGTTAGCCGCAGTTCTTCCAAGTGCGAGAGAGCTCTGATTTTTAACTCTTTTTTAGAGATCTCAGACATAGATTCAGGGTTATCATAATATTTGGCACAACCCAAATCAGTAAAAAACCTTTTTATATATAATAGCCACTCGATTTTACCCACGTGCTCCAAAGACATGGAGTCTGCTACAATCGCCTTTGTAACTAGATTTTTTGATGACATCCAAATACGGCGCCACAATAGAAGAGGTTGGATTTTTGCCAAATCCTCGATGTGGGCCATGCCTAATTCAGCATGGCACGAAAAAGTGGACACTCGTTTCGGAGTCATCAGGAGAAATCTCATGAAAATGTTCTCTGCGACTTGCAGTGAAGTTGTGTTTTTATGGCCCCAGTAAGGAAAACAATTGGTCCCAGACAATCTTAATTTCACTCAAATTAATAACTGTGAGAAATAAATTAAATTAAACAAGACTCTAGTATGAAATCAATTCATACAACTGAAAATATGTAATGTAAAGGCACATTCAACAGGGAAAAACTCATAGATAAGAGGCCACCCAAAGTAAATTAAATTGCAAACATTAATTTATTTCATGCTGAGTCATATTCATCAAATGGAAAACATACACAAAGGCATAGTATTCAGCATGTGATATTAGCGCGATTATTTCCAAGGAAGGAGAAGGAAGTGAAAGTTGGTGTTCATGTGTGGGGTAGAGAAGGAAGATGAAGATCATCAAGAAGCATTTAAAAAGAACAGTTCAAAACACAAAAGTAGAAGGGATCCGGCTCTAATTCCTGACAAGGCTAGTACCCCTCCCGTACTGGGCCTACCCCTAAGTTCAATCGCAATATGAATTTTTG
Source organism: Triturus cristatus (assembly GCF_964204655.1). NCBI lineage: Eukaryota > Metazoa > Chordata > Amphibia > Caudata > Salamandridae > Triturus > Triturus cristatus. Next base: position 287,445,258 of record NC_140585.1, read on the forward strand.
ATAATTATTTCTCAATTGGAGGCACAGTGAAGCTTCATCTGTGGTTGGGGTAGAAGGGGAGTAGATGGTGGGTGTAGGCCCACTGGGGAAATGTCGACGTTTCGACCCTAACACAAAAGGGTGAGTAGACTCCTCTGTTGCAGGTCTTCCTCAGGACAAGGGAAAGGGAACCTGGAAAGTAACCATACAATCAATGGGGTGGTCTAAGTCAATAGATAGCAATTAAATTGGTGACCAGCTGCCCTATATTCGATGGTGTCAAGTACACTGCCCCCAAACGGTGGGTAGTCTGTAAAAAGAATGTGCAAGCATGAGTCTCCCATAAGGTCACAATCGTAAGTCAAGAATGACTAAGCAAAAGTGAAAAATCAAACACTCACCGAACATGGTCATGGTGTGATGAAATTAATTCCAAACTGTACTCCGTATCAAACTATCCTGAAATATCACCCTGAGGCGCTAAGAACAATGTAAAAACAAAACTGGACATTAGACTATGCACGGCTATTTGAAGCCAGCGTGCCGTCGGGCGCGCGCTGCTGACAGCTAGCTCATCCCGATCGGTCAAAGGAAGACAGACTGTGCAATAACCGCGAGACACATCCAGGGTCACCGGTTGAGGAAAACAGACTATGGAAGGCTAAATGCGCCACAGTGACAGACATGAAATTTGTTAATTCTTAAAAAGGGGTACGGCATAGGGAATCCTAAAGTGTGGATAGAGTATACCAAAGTGATAGACACTGAACATCACTTGGTCAGTATGGTAATAAAAGCATTACAATATAAATATACAGTAAGGAGTAAACGATGCCAAGCACTCTACACAGTGCAGAAAATACATTGAATATTGAACAGCTATAGGTATCTGATCCCGAGCGCATCAGGTTGATCGAGTTACCCAATGAGTAAATACATACATACATGAGTAAATACATGAGAACTATAACTGTACATGGGTGGAAGTGAGACACTCAATCCAGTACAGTAAAACCGACGTACAATTGTGAGTGTTGCGAATAAAACCATACGTGGTGCACTATACACAATATATACAAAATATACAGCGTGTGAAAACAACAGGAAGGTGTAATACACAATATATACAAAAATAACAGGAATGTATCTAACCATTATTCAAGGTGGAGATTTGTCTGGTAATCTCCTCATACTCGTTCAGACCCTTATGTACAGTGTCAAAGATATGTATCCATTTGCACTCCTGGGTGCTCAAGATGTTGGCAAAGTTCCCCCCCCCCCCCCCGTGGGTTAATAAAGCCCTTTTCAATAACCCACGATCTCAGTCTCTCAGCCGAGTGTCCGAAGGCGTTGAAATTCTCCACAAGGGGTGCACCCTGAACGTTGCAGTGTATCCTGCTGCAATTCTGCAGGATACGTGCCTGGATGATGTACAAAAAGTCACAGGAGCAGACTATAGAATAGATCACACCAACAGAGTTACAGTTGGTGTGTTGTCGCATGGTATGTGTCAGGATACGCTCCACAGGATCCAGCGGCAGTAGAAAAAGGTCCACCTCCTGATATCACCAACACCCCTGTGTAACAAACAGGGTGTTCGAGGGATCAGGCGAGGGAAAGGGTAGGGAAGGGAACAGCAGGGGAATTAGAACCTGTAACAAATGGGCGGCGGCGGAGGAGGAGACATTACGGGAGGAGGAGGTGAAAGGGACCCGCAAGCACCCTATATCAATGGAATGGGCCATGTTACTATACCAGTTTAGGCAGCTCTCCCCGGGGGCGGACCCACCAGATGACGCATCTACACACCTAATCCAGCATACACAATCACAGGCTCTGCCCACCTGAATCCGTAGGCTCCCAGCCGTGCGAGGCCTTGACGAGCCCTAGCTCCAGGCGCACTATTACGATTTCCGGTCGTAACGACCAGGATAGGCACACATGAGTATCAGAGGTGCCTCGCCATCACGACGCTGCATTCCCCCCCTAGTGCAATTGGATACATTCTTCCATATTCATCCCCTAGTTTACGCCTCTGTTGAACCCCAGTTCCTTTGCCATATATGGAACCCGAGATTGTAGGCTGTGAACGTCATGATAATTGTATACACTGTTTAGGCCTCTTGGTAACGAATCATCAATTAATACAATTGTTGAATACCCTTACAGAATGTATGATCGGATACGACTACTTGAAGAATATGAATGATGTACAATATATGAAATGTGAAAATGGCAATAAAAATAAGTTTAAAAAAAAAAAAAGAAGCATTTAAAAAGAACAGTTCAAAACACTAAAGTAGAAGGGATCCGGCTCTAATTCCTGACAAGGCTAGTACCCCTCCCGTACTGGGCCTACCCCTAAGTTCAATCGCAATATGAATTTTTGATAATTATTTCTCAATTGGAGGCACAGTGAAGCGTCATCTGTGGTTGGGGTAGAAGGTGAGTAGATGGCGGGTGTAGGCCCACTGGGGAAATGTCGACGTTTCGACCCTAACACAAAAGGGTGAGTAGACTCCTCTGCTGCAGGTCTTCCTCAGGACAAGGGAAAGGGAACCTGGAAAGTAACCATACAATCAATGGGGTGGTCTAAGTCAATAGATAGCAATTAAATTGGTGACCAGCTGCCCTATATTCGATGGTGTCAAGTACACTGCCCCCAAACGGTGGGTAGTCTGTAAAAAGAATGTGCAAGCATGAGTCTCCCATAAGGTCACAATCGTAAGTCAAGAATGACTAAGCAAAAGTGAAAAATCAAACACTCACCGAACATGGTCATGGTGTGATGAAATTAATGCCAAACTGTACTCCGTATCAAACTATCCTGAAATATCACCCTGAGGCGCTAAGAACAATGTAAAAACAAAACCGGACATTAGACTAGACCCAGGTGTACATGAATACACACAACTCAAAACCAAAAATACAGAGACAAACAGTCAACTCACCCGCTGAGAGGGAGCTGCGTGAGACCTTCTAATCATATGCTGCCATTGGTCCCAGAAGGACGTGCAATTCTGCAAGACAAGCGGCACGCATTAAGTACTGCCAAACAGTTGCCAAACGCCCATTTGAAATAGCCAGGGATAACAATTACCTTAAGTCAGAACAAGTAGGAGATGTGCTGCATCCGTCGGTGTCTCTGAAGGTACAGGACTGAAGCGCACCCATGCGTGGCAATTTGAAGCCAGCGTGCGCGTTGCCGTCGGGCGCGCGCTGCTGACAGCTAGCTCATCCCGATCGGTCAAAGGAAGACAGACTGTGCAAAACCCACGAGACACATCCAGGGTCACCGGTTGAGGAAAACAGACTATGGAAGGCTAAATGCGCCACAGTGACAGACATGAAATTTGTTAATTCTTAAAAAGGGGTACGGCATAGGGAATCCTAAAGTGTGGATAGAGTATACCAAAGTGATAGACACTGAACATCACTTGGTCAGTATGGTAATAAAAGCATTACAATATGAATATACAGTAAGGAGTAAACGATGCCAAGCACTCTACACAGTGCAGAAAATACATTGAATATTGAACAGCTATAGGTATCTGATCCCGAGCGCATCAGGTTGATCGAGTTACCCAATGAGTAAATACATACATACATGAGTAAATACATGAGAACTATAACTGTACATGGGTGGAAGTGAGACACTCAATCCAGTACAATAAAACCGACGTACAATTGTGAGTGTTGCGAATAAAACCATACGTGGTGCACTATACACAATATATACAAAATATACAGAGTGTGAAAACAACAGGAAGGTGTAATACACAATATATACAAAAATAACAGGAATGTATCTAACCATTATTCAAGGTGGAGATTTGTCTGGTAATCTCCTCATACTCGTTCAGACCCTTATGTACAGTGTCAAAGATATGTATCCATTTGCACTCCTGGGTGCTCAAGATGTTGGCAAAGTTACTCCCCCCCCCCCCCGTGGGTTAATAAAGACCTTTTCAATAACCCACGATCTCAGACTCTCAGCCGAGTGTCCGAAGGCGTTGAAATTCTCCACAAGGGGTGCACCCTGAACGTTGCAGTGTATCCTGCTGCAATTCTGCAGGATACGTGCCTGGACGATGTACAAAAAGTCACAGGAGCAGACTATAGAATAGATCACACCAACAGAGTTACAGTTGGTGTGTTGTCGCATGGTATGTGTCAGGATACGCTCCACAGGATCCAGCGGCAGTAGAAAAAGGTCCACCTCCTGATATCACCAACACCCCTGTGTAACAAACAGGGTGTTCGAGGGATCAGGCGAGGGAAAGGGTAGGGAAGGGAACAGCAGGGGAATTAGAACCTGTAACAAAAAGGAACAAAGGCGTAAGACTTTTGCAGATGACCCTACTCTCATTTGGTCTCACTACGAGTAGTCTGCTGTACCGGGGAATGGGCAATGCTGTCTATCATCCAACGGAGTGCCTTCAACAGCCGTTGATGCAATTCGATTCTGCAATGAAATACCACAAACATTAATGATGTCTTTCACTCCCCCCATCCATGCACTCTGCACCAGCTCTTACTCCTTCAAACGTACCCCTGGCAGTAACTCTTCTGCAACAAATGGGGGTACGTATTCAAAGAAACAAACTACTCAGTCAGGACTCTTCTGTTAGCAGCCGAAACGCTTCGCAACAGAAACGTGCCTCCCCCAGCACACGCGGCAGTACGCGGTTCCTTCACCGCAGTACTCCGCTGAGAGTCCCCTGAAAGTGTTGAGGACGCTGACTTAGTAATCCTCCCAGAAAGTCCACGGTATGAGTTACCGATTAGTCTCTCTCCGGTACCTGACTAGGATCGTTACTTTAGTCAGTGAGCACACACGGAAGTGCGCGGTTCCTAGTCACCGCTGCACTCCGCTGTGCCGATAACGTAAAAGGAAAATATAAAGCGTGAGGAACTCAGCGTCTCTTCTTCCTCACTCGGGGACTCACGGCAGCTATCCGCCGTATTCCGCTCGGTGCAATTTTCAAACAAGGTCCAGAAACCCCGAGAGTCTTTACGGCCCTCTCTCGCGGTTACTCACGGTTCCGACGCTGCTTCTCTCCGGCCGCTGAATTTGTCACCTGGTCTCCATGCATCCAGGTCGGGGTGGTCTAAATCAGCCCGTACAATCCACACAGCTCAGGACGGAAATGACGGCAGAATTACGCGCGCCGGCTCACGCGATCAGAGCGCCTTTATCCCTTCTTCCTCATTAAGCATCATGGGAATTGTAGTTTAAGACCTAGGGATTCCGTAATGTAGGCACCGCTGTGCCTGATTCCTGACAGTATGAGTGTAGTTGTAAGAACATTGTTTGAGTTCTTTAGTAAGAGGGCATGCCTTACATACTCCGCACTTATAATGCCCCAGGACAGGTGGGATATTCCAGAGTGTCGTTTGGCTGTCTCTGGGTTTAATAGGCAGTAATGTTTTAACTACATAATCCCTCACATTTCTTCCTTTGTTGAAAGCAGGCATGGGTGGTTCTGCAATGCCTATTTCGTCAGCCACCAAATGCCAGTGGTGACTGACGATCTTCTTAACCTTATTGCTCCTGGTACAGAAAGTTGTGACACATACAAGTCTTTCATGTTCAGATGGGTTTTTCAATTTGGGTTCTAATAGGAACTCCCTATGGTAAAACCAAGCCTGTTTTTGGGCTTTCTTAAGGAGACTCCTGGGATAACCCCTATCACTTAGACGTTCTAAGAGGTCAGTTGATTCCTCAAAGAAATCCTGTTTGCCGCCACAGTTCCTACGTGTACTTGGTATAATGTCTTTCTGTAAGCTTACTGATGTCTCTCATGACCACCTGTTCATAGGCTAGAATCCTATGTGACATCAGTTGGGGTAGGGATGTAAAAGTAGATGGCGGTTGTAGTCCCGTGATGGAAAAGGTGGGTTTGTAGGGAATCTTGTTAAAATAATGTTTAAGGCGCACTTTTCTGAAAAAATTGGTGTAACTCAATTTTCAGATTAAAAGTGTTGGGCAGATTGGTATGTACTGATGATAAGCCTTTCTCTATTATCCTTTTTTCCTCTGGTTTGAGGACCTAGTCAGACAGATTAATCAACGAACTGTCATGTCTCATCGGTGGTAGATTCACCACCTGTAGTGCTGTCGTCTGGTGATGTTCCGTGTCTACCACTTTGGTATACTCTATCCACACTTTAGGATTCCATATGCCGTACCCCTTTTTAAGAATTTAAAAATGTTCTGTCTGTCACTGTGGCGCATTTAGTCTTCCATAGTCTGTTTGCCTCAACCGGTGAGCCTGGATGGGTCTCGCAGTTACTGCAGTCTGTCTTCCTTTGACCGATCGGGACGAGTTAGCTGTCAGCAGTGCGCGCCCAACGGCAACGTGCACGCTGGCTTCAAATAGCCACGCATGGGTGTGCGTCAGTCCTGTACCTTCAGAGACACCGACAGATGCGGCACGTCTCCTACTTGTTCTGACTTAAGGGAATTGTTATCCCTGGCTATTTCTAATGGGCGTTTGGCAACTGGTTGCCAGTACTTAATGCGTGCCACTTGTCTTGCAGAATTGCACATCCTTCTGGGACCAATGGCAGCATATGATTAGAAGGTCGCACGCTGCTCCCTCTCAGCGGGTGAGTTTACTGTTTGTCTCCGTATTTTTGGTTTTGAGTTGTGTGTATTCGTGTACACCTGGGACTAGTCAAATGACCGGTTTTGTTTTTACATTGTTCTTAGTGCCTCAGGGTGATATTTCCCCTATCTTGAAGTAACTTCAGGATAGTTTGATACGGAGTACAGTTCGGAATTAATTTCATCACACAGTGACCATGTTCGGGTGAGCGTTTTGATTTTTCACTTTTGCTTAGTCATTCTTAACTTACGATTCTGACCTTATGGGAGACTCATGCTTGCACATTCTTTTTACAGACTACCCACCGTTTGGGGGCAGTGTTCTTGACACCATCGAATATAGGTCAGTACTTATGGCAGCTGGTCACCAATTCAATTGCTATCTATTGATTTAGGCCACCCCATTGATTGTATGGTTACTTTCCAGGTTCCCTTTCCCTAGTCCTGAGGAAGACCCGCAGCAGAGGAGTCTACTCGCCCTTTTGCGTTAGGGTTGAAACATCGACATTTCCCCAGTGGGCCTAAACCCAACATCTACTCCCCTTCTACCCCAACCACAGATGAAGCTTCACTGTGCCTCCAATTGAGAAATAATTATCAAGAATTCATATTGCAGGCAATATCTGCACCCCACCGGCTCCTTTGCATGACCCTGAGACTCTTGGGTCCCCTTGATTTATCAAGTATTGTACAGTGCTCTGTGATCAACTGTGAACCAGATTGAAGTTTGATGTTGACAATGTCTCTTGCTCGTGTATTACAATGGTGAATCTTGTCGATGGGGTTTAATAAAAAGATTTTTTTTTAAAAACTTAGGGGTAGGCCCAGTACGGTAGGGGTACTGGCCTTGTCAGGGATTAGAGCCGGATCCCTTCTACTTTTAGTGTTTTGAACGGTTCTTTTGAAATGCTTCTTGATGATCTTCATCTTCCTTCTCTACCCCACACATGAGCACCAACTTTCACTTCCTTCTCCTTCCTTGGAAATAACCGCACTAATATCATATGCTGAATACTATGCCTTTGTGTATGTTTTCCAATTGATGAATATGACTCAGCATGAAACAAATTGATGTTTGCAATTTAATTTACTTTGGGTGGCCTCTTATCTATGAGTTTTTCCGTGTTGACTGTGCCTTTACATTACATATTTTCAGTTGTATGAACTGATTACATACTACAGTCTTTTTTAATTTAATTTATTTCCTTTGCAGTTATTAATTTGAGTGGAATTAAGATTGTCTGGGACCAATTGTTTCCTTACCGATAGATACCCAGGTCCTCTGACACTATACTGAGTTACCCCATTTATTATAATGGATAGCCCTCAGTGCTAACGCAGGACGAGCAGTCCAAGGCCCCTCATGGTTAGTTAGGTGCAAGGTATGAGAGAGCTCATAACCTAAGAAACACCCCAGTGGCTCGAAAAAGATAATTGTCAAGTCCAATACTGATCTTTAATGTTAAACACAGTATTTATTACACACTATAAACACAATAGATAATCCACACAGTAGTCTCCCAAGGTTAGCGCTTTAGTGCTTGTCAGGACTGAGTCACCTCTCTGCAGGGGGACACTCTCCCTCTCCCACCCACTACTTCACGCTATATTTTGCGTCCCAGGCAGATTCTAGGTGGTGACTCCATGTGCTCAATGCACATCAAAGTCTGGCTTTGGCTATGAAAGATTCTCAGCTCTTCAGACTGTAAACTGCTGAGCCCCAAAAAAGACTCACAGGGGCCTGCAGACTTCAGATGAGTTGAGGAGCTGGTGTGCTTCTCTCTCCCACGCTGTACACTGAGCGGTTTGCGCCATTCTCTTACCGGTCAGCTGGATCAGTGCGCTGTGTGGGTTGCAGACGACAGGGTCTCCTGGCTGCTGCCGCTTTCTTCTTCGTGGTCCCTCCCAGTAAGCTAGTAAAGCAGCAGCGTCCATGCAGGTGGCTTCTGGACTTGTTCCCTCGCCCTTCCGCTGGTCAGGGGTCTGCTCCGACATGGTGACGGCCCCAAGGTTGTTCATGAACCTACCCCCTAGGTATAGGGGGGTGTAACTCATGTGGGCGACATTTCCGATCAGGTCTGATCTTCTAGGTAACAACCCCAACAGTCTCAGTGGCCCCCCTCTTGGCACACAGGGGGTCACAGGCAATGGCGGACAGTCTCTGTTGCACGGGTGGCAGTCCTGAGAATCAGGTCCGGGTTGGGAAGTCGGGCATTCGTTCGGTGCCCTAAGCCCAATGTCAGCTGTGGGCCATTTTTTTCCTCCTATCTTTCTAAAGTTCAGGCCGGCTCATGCTGCTCCTCTTATCTTGAGAGGCCACAGGAGTCCCTCTCCAACCTAGCAGGACTACTGGGCAGCCCACTGTCACATACTAAATTACAACTGTCCATCCTGAGCTGCATGTGGTGCACCTCTTTCGACCCCTTCTTGGGGTGTAGAAGGGAGTCATCCCTAAGGGAGATACTGCATCTGAGCAGCAGCAGAATCCATGCTTCTCTCCCAAGGACGAGTGGTGGGTACTATTGAGGAGTTCAGCTTTTGTCCTCGTACTGGCTGGTGACACCCCCAATCACAGTGGCCAGGCGAGGTATCCTTTCTACACTGCTGTTTCAAATCAAGAAATAAATAGGAAAGCAAACCAACACCTTACCTGTTATTTGCAGTTTTGCCACTTAGTGGTGAGTCTTTGTCACTCAGTGTGTGCCATCAGCAGCATATTTGCTATGCCTTACAGCTACAGTAGGCGAGCCTTTCTATTACTTTTGTTTAACAAGGCTTCCATAAAAAGCATGTAGGATTTGTAAGAGGGATCAGATCTTTCATGATGTACTCCATTCTTGAGGAATCAATGCAAAATAAAGCCCTTTCTCACAACACAAGTGAAAGTGACAAAGATGAATTCCTGTAAATTAATAATTATGTTGTCACAGTGAGTAATGTGCTCTCTACTGAGATGTATTTTTATGTTGTACAGGTTTCATTCTGGACAAGCCCTGCTCAGCTATTCTTTCATAGATTTAGAAATAGACTATGGAATTATAACACCGGATACAGTGCAACAAAATGGTAGAAAATACTTTGGAATAGATTTTATGGACACAGGACGCTGTTTCCACTTCTGTTTGGGGGCGTTCATCCACAGCCAGCAACACCCTGGTGGGATTCTAATCCCAGGGTGCACCATCAGCCTTCCTCTCTTCCCCGTTGGGCTGCTATTCACCCTGGTGGGACTGCAAGTCCCAGGGTGCCTTGCAAGACTTTACCGCTGACACAGGTGCGAGGGACGCATGCGCAAAAGCGCTGCCTCTCTTCCTGCAGCGCGGGTGAAGCTCGGGCCAAGGGCGGGCCCATCCTTGCCCGTCATTGCCAGGAAGAGGCAGGGCAGGGCCGCCCCCCTTGGCGCTGATTCTTCAACATTGTCCCGCCGGTAAGATCTTCTAGACCATTCAATTGACTCGTAAACATCCAGAATTTCCCCTCTGAATTGCACGATTTGTTATTAACCACCCTATCAACAGCAGGGACCATAGTACTCTACTGGCAGGAGCTGGCTGCGGAACCAGGAAAGTGTACGCTTGTGATCCATTTGAACAATCGTGTAAACCACCTTTGCACTGTAACAGACCGGGTTGTATCTGTGACATTATTCCCTTTGACTACTGACCATTTAACTCCCTCTTCTTATTTATTTGTGTTTCTGCTAATTGTGCCATCTGATTTTACTTTGTCCCCCAGCTCTTGCATTTATAGTCTTTTGCCTAACTCTACCCCGGTCCTACTGGTTGACTTTAGTGGAGAGGCTGTACCTTAGTTCTGTCTGATTTAATAATGGGTAAGTGTGCTTGCGTAGCCAAACACCCACCATGTCCCCAAGTGCCCATTCCTTCCCCAATGCCCTCAACTTCAATTGACAGGATGCTTCAGAGGGCTATAGGGGTGGTAACCACCGAAATAGAGTTGACAGAGAGGCGTCTGTCACTAACTCCAGACATCTTCTGTCCGGTGCCTGAGTCATCCAACTCCCAAGCCGTTACACCTGTGTCTGCATCTAGGTTATTAGAGCCCATACCCAGGGCAACAGAGTCCTTCCCACCTTCACCTCAAGAAGTTCCACCAAAACCAGCTACTCGTAAAGGTGGAACTACTGCTAGTATACCTAAGAATGGGAAGCGCAAATTAGGAAACGAGTCAGGAGCTAAAAGGAAGAAAAACATCGAGCCAACACCTAGTGTTGACGAGCTAGCTAGCACTGGGGGAACAGTAGGACACCTTACCAACCCTCGGACGGATCCTGATTTTGTCCATCTTGGGTACGGAACTTGATAGCAGACCTAGAGAGCCAACTGAGAACGATTGTGAAGGAAGAGCTTGCTCATTTACTCAACCGCATAGACAAAGGGCATTTAATCGGACAAAATAGGCACACCAACACTACTGTCAGTAATACCCAAGCCCCAGGGAAAAGGAAAGACTGTAGCTCCCAGACAGATAGTGTGGGCCCAACCTCCCCAGGAAAGCATGGTCCTCTGAAGGATGTACTCCCCAATTTGCCATTGGGTGCAAGAAGGGCAGAGTACTATAGCACCGAGCCAGCTGAAACCACGTTGTCCTATTCAGAAAGGGTAGGCACTCAGCAGTTCCAAGACCCAATAACTGTTACCGGCCCCAGGAGACTTAACAACGCGAAAGAGAGTTACAACCCAGCTTCCTATAAGAGGGGTTTGAATAAAAACAGTTCTACTCGAATAGAGCCCAGGGAAGGGGTAGACCTTGTGGAGGGTGCAGAGAGAAGACATGAAGTAGTGACTCTCCCGACTATAAATTTACCCCCAGTCTCACTTCGGTATGTCATTATACTGACAGGAGTACCGGAGATTAATGATAGCCAGAAGGAAACACAGTTGGACCTTAGGAACAAATGCCTTTTCTGGCTGACTAGGCACAGTCAGTTTCCTTACGACAGGGCAGGAGAGATCCTAATGGTTCATAGAGTTAGCTGGGTGGGTAAGAGACAAAAGATAACGCAAGGGGACTGCATAGTTATCAACTTCAGTTATCCCCTGACTGTCCACATCCTAGCAGGCCAGAATTCCTGTCCCCATGAACCACATACAGGGGTTAGGGCTCACACACTGGACTATTTTTATTCCCACTGTCATAGCCAACCTAGGACCCATAGCACCAGTGCCCCAGATAAATGGTCTTTAGAACATCTAGTGGCGGGCCCACCCCCTATACCTCTCATATTTAATATTCCATAGTGAACAGATTTGGGGCCCTAGAGGAGGTGGACTGACATGCGATGAAAGATGGCCCTGACCCTGGACTTAGTTGCTGGGGGTCTGGTAGGGACCTAGGGGAAAGTAACAGCGGTCAGCTGAGTCAGAACACATCCTACGGGATTGGGGTAGACTTCGGGGCCCAGCAAACCGAAACTCCACTGGTGGCCAACAGTCTTTATGAGACTTGTGTAGAACCGTCTAGAATTCCAGTTCCCGTATCTCCTGACCCTTTAATCTCTAGTCCATCTAGGAGAGGTCCCCCCCTCAGAAGTAGCAGAAGTAGCTCCCTTGGTCCAGTTGGAGGGTACCCAATTCCCCCATTCCGACAGCCATAATGCCCCTTTTGACAACTTTAACCCTGACCACAAGCTGAGGGTCTTATCCTGGAACATTGCTAGACTAAAAAGCAAACTGCACTGCCCAGAATGGGGGCTTTTTTTGGAGAAATATGATGCATGCATGTTCCAGGAAAGGTGGGCAAGGGATAACATCGTAAAGATGGGGTTTCAATGTGCCAGCCATCTTGGGGGGCTGAGGGGGGGGGGAGAGCGGGGGGAGGAAGAGGTAGATCCTCAGGGGGCTTATGTACTTGGGTCGCTACGCACCTGGGCTGTACAGTGGAGCAGCTGAATTGAAGTACTGGGTTTTTCAGAACCAACCCAGCGGTGCCAGGGGACACACCCGAAGACTTCGAGTTCTTCCTGTTTCAGACCACAGAAACACAGAGCCTTCTAAGTGAAGTCAAAGATCGTATTTATTGGCTGCAGACCAATCACAGGTATCCGAGAAGTACACACGGTGTATGTTCTCAGGAGACTGCTCTCTAACCAAAAACCAGTCTTTTCTTATATACAACAAATTACGCTCTGGGCAACACCGCCCCTATTTTACAAGTGGTCATTCACTTATTTTCGCTTCAAAGAAACAGCAAAGTCATGATGATAATCCCACATTTCAGCTCGTTCAGGTCACAAGTATTTACCCAGCGAGGCTCAGAACCCTCATCAGATATCAGCAGCCCCCAATAAATTCGGCACCTCCTCCTCGTAAAGCAAGCCATAAAGTAGGAAACAGAGTCAGGTGTGAAAGGGATTAGTCAGGGTTCGTGTGGGATGAGCGACTTTATGATGTGTCGTGCCCTGATGCTAATCCCATTTGGCCTCAGTAAAAGGAACCGGCCGGACAGGGCTGACCTCGGGCAGTGGAGTCAGTTTGCACAGGTCATAAAGAGGGTAAAGTAGGTATTCGTGTCCTTCAGGCCTAGGCATGGCCTAAAGCGCAGCCTATGTGAGGGCAACCACAAAATGGCTACCGCTCTAAAATGGAACCCGAAGGTTTGATATGTAGTATCGTATACACGGTGAATTCATCGGTGAAACATGCTGAAAACACTCATACATACCGCATTAGTCATTTGCGGTTCGCTGATACTAAAATCGGCATGGTGGGACCATGCCTCCAACATGGTTCCGAAATTTACAGTACCACAGACCCTCCTTTTGCCCTTACATAGGCAATAACTATACTAATCTGAATCCAGGTCTATATTCATAAAGTCATGGAGATGTTGCTGTAGCATCATCCTATTGCTTAGCTCGTCCCTTGATACAGGTCTCCTTACGCATGATGTAACACAGAGGCTACATATTACAGGAGCACACTGTATACATAGACAGAACAGGAAAAGAATGGCTAAGATCGTCCCAGTTACTATTAGAATCTTCCATCCCCAAGCTGATATCAGTCCCCAGAACCACCCCACCATCGACCAATCTCCTTTATCCACGTGAATGGATTCGGAAATCTTATGCAGTTTGGAGATGGCTTGATAGACTGTCGGGGCGGTATCTGGTATGAAAATACAGCAGCTTGATTGGATAACCTTACATACCCCACCACGGTCTGCAAGTATGACATCTAGAACCATACGGTTCTGCAACGTCATGAGGCGATCCGCTTGGAGCTCAGCTGTCAAGTTACCAAGGGCACCAGCCGTTACATTAACAGTGGATTCAACTACAAAAGTCAGTTGCCTCAGGTTCCTACTGTTGACCATTGGTCCCCAAAACGGCAGGAAACCCATGAAGAAGTCTCCCACTTCCTGACCGGCAGTATCCTCCTGACTAACAACGCCTCGTGCGACCCTGGTCTTGTGATAATCAGAGGCAGCAGTAAATGTCGGCGGTAGCGAATTCGCAACATAACATGTGCCCGAGAAATCAGGGGGCAACCATGTATATGCTCTGTCATTACACACAAAGTATGTACCCTTGGCAGCCAAAAACGCAGGGGAAAACTGTGATGGAAAAGTGTACGTTTCAGTGCAGGCACTCTTCCTTAGTTGAGCTCTTGGATTCTGACCATTGCCTTGTAAACAGAACCGACCTATGTGTGGTACGACCCAAATTGGAGATGAACTTTTGCGCTGCTTCTTGCCCAGACTAATGCTATACCTCGTCGCGTTCCAACCTACATAAGCTCGCAACTCATCCTTGGGAATAGATGAATATGCATTGATATCTCTGCTCATATCAGCAATTCCTTTCATCAAGGCTTTATTGTTTGTGCTAGGTCTAATGGAACGCGGTGGTCGCGGGGAGTAGGTCTCAAGTGCAAAAAGAAACATAGTCTGGAATGCCCATGATGAGCCATTATAGCTAAACGGCAGCACTAGATATGGGATACCCTTATTAATGGTATGTGGCATCAAACCACACACCCAGCAATTTGTTGTATTCATAACTAGTTGGTGTTGGTGCAGGAGTTGAATAAACGAATTGTTTACGAACTCAGAACGTCTAGCTTGTTCGTGTTCAGGCAAAGGGTGGAAGGAGTGTGATGAAACAGTAGGAAGAGGTATGGGCTGTATAGTGGGTGCAAATGATACTTGAAAAGACAACGATACATAACCTACAGAAAACATCACCATACTAAATAGTACAAACAGACATAATATTACAAAATGCTTGCTATTCATTACTTTACATATTCTCCTCTTAAAATTCATTTCCTCAACGGGTTTCTCCATCTTGAAAAACTCTATCCTCTAATCGTGCTGTTCGCGGCGGATGAGTGTCTTCTGCTAAGGAGTACACCTGTCAGTCCAGGGAACACCCTAGACCAACCAGAACCGTTGACCTAACGTCTCCGGCTTGTGCCCCAAAGTCTTGGCACCGCGACCCTACAGCTGAACCCGGATGGTGGTTCGAAAAAGCAAAAATAAGAACGTTTCTCAGACGGAAGAGAGAGCTGCACTTCTAAAAAAAAAAAAAATATATATATATATCAAAAAGGAATTTTTATTTGTCCATAGTTCTCGGCCTCAAATTGTAGCGGCCTCTTGTAGGTAATGCCTGGTCTTGAAACGAGTTCAGGCTCCGTGGTGTCCAATCGATTTGATGGTGGCACAGCTTCTTGCAAAATGTCGTCGTTTTCTTGTTCTGAGATTGCTCCTTTTACACGTGCATCACTAAATGGCACGAAACGGGGCACAGTGTCAGTCTCAGAATCAGCGATACCCTCCTGAACCCACCGGTCATATGGCAGAGGCAAAGGAACCCTCTTACAATGCACACCGTGAATCCAGTTCTTTTTCCCTTTCACTCGGACAGCTGATCTTGTCGAGAGAAGGACGAGATGGGGGCCGGTGCAACGGGGCTCATCATTTTTCGTTCTTTTGAAATCCTTGACCAGCACCCACGATCCAGGACTGATAGGGTGTCCTGGAGCTTCAGAGACCTGAGGCAGGGTATCGTGAACCTGTTGGTGTAAGACACGCAATTTAGCCGTCAATTCATACAGATAATCAAGCAGTACAGGATGTTCGATCTCACTGAATTTTATCGGCCTTGGCACTCCCCATATATTGGCTGGACGGCCAAACACAATCTCATACGGACTAAGTCCCACTCGTGAATGCACAGTCATTCTTGTTGATAGGAGTGCTAAGGGCAGAGCGTCAGGCCATTTAAGACCAGAACTCGCTTGGATCTTGGCTAATTTGAGCTTCAATGTGCCATTATAGCACTCTACTAGTCCAGCTGATTGGGGTTGATTTGCAGCGTGATATTTCTGCTTAATGCCTAATCCCTCACATACATTCTTCATCACTCGACCCACAAATTCACTCCCATTATCACTCCAGACCATCCTCGGCATTCCAAACCTAGGGAAGAATTCTTTGACAAGTGCTTTAGCTGTGGATAAGGCCGTATTGTCTTTTAGGGGATATGCTTCTATCCACCTTGAGAAAGCGCAAACAACAACAAGTACATATTTCAAATTGTTGCACCTTTCCATGTGGATGAAATCTAGCTGTAAAACCTCGAATGGATACGTTGGAGGTGCAAAATGACCAGCTGGAGTTGGGGTTCCCCTACTAGGATTGTATTATAAACATACCATGCAATTCTTGACCACATTCTCCGCACACTTGGGGATTCCAGCATTTTGCCATACTGGAGCTAACAACTTACAAATCCCTTTCACACTGATATGCGCCATTCCATGTGCCATTGTAACCACTGGAAGCACATATGCGTCAGGTAACAACCATCGCCGGTGTTCTGACAAATCAACCCAACAACCATTTTCATCCAATTTACCCTTACTTTCTTTCCACATACTCAATTCTTTCTCTGTGGCTTCAGCTTGAAGGGACTTCACACTCTCTATCGTGTCTTCGCACATTCCAATATCACCAACCCATCTTGCAGGGCCTGCAACATACATTCGATTCGTCACATCTTTTGTTGTTTCTTTCGCGATTTCGTCAGCAAATGCATTACCACGACCAACATCATCAATAACCTTCTTGTGTGCACTGCATTTCACAATCGCGACTTGTAACGGTAAGGTCAGTGATTCAAGGAGATCATTCACCAACTGTCCATTCTGAATCTTAGTTCCATGCGAAGTCAGGAACCCACGTTCTTTCCACAAGCGCCCAAAACTATGGGCCACGCCAAAGGCATACTGACTGTCAGTATATATGTTCACTTTCATTCCTTTCGACAACACGCATGCTCTTGTAAGTGCAATTAATTCTGCTGCTTGAGCCGAATTATGTGGTATACGTGCAGTTTCAACAATCGTGTGCAAAGTCGTGATAGCATATGCAGCAGTCGTATCACCATTCGGAAGCTTGAAGCACGAACCATCCACCCATAAGGTACCATCACACTCAACCAGGGGAGTATCTTTAAGATCCACTCTCCCTTTTGTTTCTTCTTCTGTTCTGAACAGACAATCATGCTGTTCAACCTCATCTGTGTTTGTTGCAATCGGTAATAAAGTAGCTGTATTCAACGTGTTGCACCTCTTTATGTGCACATGGCTCGCTAGTAGTGTCAACTCGTACCCTGACAATCGAGCACTAGTTAAGTGCTGTGTCTTGGTCCTGTTTAACAATGTGTCCACTGCATGTGGAACCATTACAATCAACGTGTTATTCATTACTAACCCAGCAGACTGTCGAATAGACACAGCTGCTGCCGCTGTGGCTCTCAAGCAACTTGGCAATGCCTTAGCTACTGGATCCAAAGTTGACGAAAAATACGCGCATGGACGCTGTTTGTCTCCAAAAGACTGTGTCAACACTGACAATGCGCAACCTTCCTTTTCATGAACATGCAATGTAAAAGGTTTACTGTAGTCGGGGGTACCCAACACAGGAGCTGAACATAATGCATTACGCAACTCTGAAAAACTTTTCTGACACTCTTTAGACCATGGGACGGGATTCGGTGTATCTTTACATGTCAATGCTATCAAAGGTTTTGCCAGCAAAGAAAAACTCGGGATCCACTGCCTACAGTATGAAGTAATACCCAAGAAAGCACGCACTTCTCTCTGTGTTCTTGGCACGCTGAATTGCGCAATGGCCTGAATTCTTTCTGGGGTCAGTTTCCTTCCCTCCTTCGATAAGAGATGACCTAAGTAGGTCACTTCTTGTCGACAATATTGCAGTTTTGAGAGAGACACTTTGTGATGAAAGGCAGACAAATGATGCAACAATACCAATGTAGCTTTTTTACAAATTTCCTCAGTATCCGCGGCGATTAATAAATCGTCAACATACTGAATAAGGGTGACACCACTAGGTAAAACAATTGCATCAAGCTGCGCTTTTAAAGCCTGACTGTATATTGATGGACTTTCACAGTAGCCCTGTGGAGCACGTTTAAAGCGGAAGCTTCGTCCTCCTAAACTGAAACCAAAAATATCCCTGCTTTCCTCTGCAATCGGGATGCTAAAGAAAGCATTCTTTAAATCGATCACTGAGAACCAAGCAGCGGAAGCTGGGATCATAGTCAACAAGGCGGTTATATCAGGGACAACTGGAAATTGTGGCACAACTATCTTGTTGACCTCTCTAAGATCGATCACAAACCTGTAAACAGGTGGCTGAGAGGGGTCAGTACGTTTTAAAACAGGTAAAACAGGACTATTGCAAACGTTGCCTCTTGTCTCTTCAATTACATCTTTTTCAATCAAATCATAGATGATTGCTAACAATGCCTTCTCACCTTCATTAGAGATCTTGTACTGGGGGATGCGTGGCAATTTAACATTGGCATTCAAAGTGACCACATATGGCGGTATTTCCAAAAGACCTACATCATTAGGACCTGTAGACCAAAGGGTATTTGGAAGAGACGACAATTCAGCTGGCAGTTTATTCTTTGACAAATACATTGGAGAAATCACTTCCCTACCCAGTGTAAGTTGTACTCCCGCGGGGGAACAATATAATGTCGCATGTAATCTCTTTAACAAATCCAATCCTAAGAGGTTTTCACCACAACCTGTCGTTGGGATAAGGGTTGCTTTCAGCTCACAAGGTCCAACAGAAAGGGGCATAGGGCTAGAGATCGGGTTCTTAACCGGGGCGCCAGAAAAACCTACTGAAACATTCATTTCGCCAGACAAAGGCGCGCCAGGGAGTTTTGAGTGCATAATTGAACTCTTTGCAGCACCAGTATCCAACAGGAAGGGCTCTGATGCACCCGCTGTAGTCACCTTAACATACGGTCCGCTCTGATCCACTGGCACTGAAACAACTCCCTCTCTCTGTCTACGGCTGTCCTAGTAATCATTACCTTCCGCATTTCCATCTTCCGCATAATAGTCGTTATTATAGTACTGAGCTGTCCCACCAGTTCCACTGGCCTGCTGATCAAAACTGTTCATCGTATTTTGAGGCGGAAGAGGACGCGCGTTCTGGGGAACATTCCCACGCCCTCTACCTCTAGGAGCTTGCTCACCACCTCTACCTCTCGCGCCATAAGCATTATTCGTGCGCTGTAACAATATAGGACAACTATACTTAAAATGACCTTCTTGTTTGCAATACGAACACTGATTGGGACCCACAGGAACACGTGGTTGGGAATACCCGAACCTTTGCGAGTTACTCTGAAACTGTTGGGGTTATTGATAGTTACTCTGACCTTGCTTGTAATTATTCTGATCTCCACGTGGCGGGTAAGCCTGCTGTAAAAGGACCTTCGTTTTTAATTCTTTTGTTTTCTCTCTATCTTTCTCATCTTTATCCCTATTTTCGTAATACTGTGCAGTAGCCAGTATTTGCGCTGATGAGGAAACAGCCCAAGAACTCTCTGAATCTTTTAATTTCTTACACAACTCTGGAAGCAAGTTATGCACAAATTTATCAACAAATAACCGTTGACCACCTTCCGTACTCATGTCTTGACCACTGTGGTCGATAAATGTTTCTTCAAACCTGGTGAAGAAATCAAACACTGTTTCGTCTTTCTTTTGTTTGCATGCGGATAATTTATCCCAATTCACACGCATCGCCGGCATTAAAGTTTTCATATAATTAATTATTCTTCCAGGGAGTTCTGCTACCGCGGGCTCAGGCTTGGCACCACCAACTTGTCTATTGTCTGCATTAATGATATTAGCCCATGTGTCACCTAGTTCTGCAGCATGATCTGTATTACGAATCAATCCCCACAAAGGCTGCGGAACAACATTCCCGAATAACATGTCTATGTCAGCCAGATTCATGACACACAATTCTGCAGTCTGTGATAACTCCTTAGAATATCCTGCAGGGTTTTTACGGGGGTCAGGCAATGTCTGCTTAAGCGCTAAGACTTCTGATCGCTTCCAAGGAACATGTACCCAAACACGCTGAAAATGAGCTGGCATAGCAGCGATACCATTGGCGGCATCGGCCGCAACGGCGTCCTTCCATACCGGAGGAACTTCTCTCATAGGGTACTGTCGTACCTTTTTACCAGAAGAGTCATGCTTAAACAGTGACTGGGAAGGATCCTCAATCCTAAAAGACAACAATGTCGCTACTGCTTTCTCAACATCGCGACCCACAATCGTACCTTTTCCAAATTCAAACCGTACATGACACAACTCCTGCGGGCTTAAATCTAAACCATGATCTTCCAATTCCTCACAGAGGAATTCACACATTTTCTCAAAAACGTATCTCTGTTTTGTTGCTTCCCATTGATAAAAACATTTACAACAGATTCTACATCATATCTTGAAGGAAAAACAATCCATTTATATGCCATGCGGTCTAATACTTCCTTCTCTTCAGAACCAGGCAGCTGACTACGCAACTGCGTACATTGTGAACCAGGGGTCGTATTAGATGACCCGAAGAGAGGCGATATTAAACTAGTGACCGCACTAGCTATTCGTTGTTGTGTAGAAGGAGAAGTTGAGACAAGAACAGGGGGAAAAACAGAGGGAAGAAAAACGGGTACAGATACAGGTGCAGGGGTCGTATCAGGTAGAGCGCCAAGGGAGGCAGCTGATGTACTAGGTAAAGTCGCAGGAAGCACAGAAGAGATAGGCAGCGAAATCGGCGGCCCTTGAGAGGGCTGTACCGTAGGGGTAGGAGCCGGCTGAGGAAGAGCTGGCGGCTGCGGGAAAGCTTGCGGCGCATTAGCTGGGGGCTGTACATTTAAAGGTTGCGGAGGTGCTGTAGCACTCTGCGCATACGGGGGTGGCGAACTCAGCAAATGTGACATTAGGGGATCTTTCTCCTTTTCTTTTGACGCATCTTGCTGAAGGGGTGGCAAAACTGGGTAACATTTATCAATCACTAATTCACGTTGCCTGCGTAACTGCTCATTCATTTGTTCTTCTTCATTATCTTTAAACTGCAAGGCTGCTTGCATTATCGACATACCTCTCTCTTTTATTTTTCTTTGCCAATTTAATTTCTTTCTGTTTGGCTTCCTTTCGCCATAGGCGGAAAGAATCGAACATCGCCGGCCGGGCTTTTTTTAAAAATAATTTAACTTCCAAGTTATCTAGGATTTCTGTGTCGAAACTACCATTTTGGGGCCATTTTAAAACACCATCCTTCCTGGTGTATGGGATCCATACTTCATTATACGTAATAGGGCCCACGCCATGTTTCACATAAAGCTCATAAGTTGGAGTTCCAATCGGAGGAACCGGACACGAATCCTCTAATCGGGAGTCCCTATTGCAACCCAAACAAAACAAATTTCCAAATATACTAGAACCAGGCATCGTCGCTCACTAGTCTAGTTTCAAACTTCAAAGGATTATCGAATACGATCGTCTCGTGAATACACGAGTCCTTCGGCTTTGGCACTTGCAAGTTCCAAATCAAAGCGATCCCGAAGGGATACCAAACCAAGAACCAAACTAAGGACTGGGAGACGCTCCACTTATACTTAACTGAGGTATCGATGACTTCACCAGAAGACTCGTATAATCGTTTCGCTCTACCAAATCATCAAGAGTCCAAAACAGGGCGATAGTCAGGGCAGCAGTCCTTTGTAGCCGTCGGGACGCGGAGAACCTCGCAGTAAAGACTTTCGGACCACGTCGACATGCAGGGGTCGATGAAGTGGCGGCCTTCCTCCAGAATTTTCACACGAAGCTCCCCACGAACCTCTGGCTTGGACTGATACCGCTGAAATCGCCCAGCGTTGGGCGCCAACTGAAGTACTGGGTTTTTCAGAACCAACCCAGCGGTGCCAGGGGACACACCCGAAGACTTCGAGTTCTTCCTGTTTCAGACCACAGAAACACAGAGCCTTCTAAGTGAAGTCAAAGATCGTATTTATTGGCTGCAGACCAATCACAGGTATCCGAGAAGTACACACGGTGTATGTTCTCAGGAGACTGCTCTCTAACCAAAAACCAGTCTTTTCTTATATACAACAAATTACGCTCTGGGCAACACCGCCCCTATTTTACAAGTGGTCATTCACATATTTTCGCTTCAAAGAAACAGCAAAGTCATGATGATGATCCCACATTTCAGCTCATTCAGGTCACTAGTATTTACCCAGCGAGGCTCAGAACCCTCATCAGATATCAGCAGCCCCCAATAAATTCGGTACCTCCTCCTCGTAAAGCAAGCCATAAAGTAGGAAACAGAGTCAGGTGTGAAAGGGATTAGTCAGGGTTCGTGTGGGATGAGCGACTTTATGATGTGTCGTGCCCTGATGCTAATCCCATTTGGCCTCAGTAAAAGGAACCGGCCGGACAGGGCTGACCTCGGGCAGTGCAGTCAGTTGGCACAGGTCATAAAGAGGGTAAAGTAGGTATTCGTGTCCTTCAGGCCTAGGCATGGCCTAAAGCGCAGCCTATGTGAGGGCAACCACAAAATGGCTACCGCTCTAAAATGGAACCCGAAGGTTCGATATGTAGTATCGTATACACGGTGAATTCATCGGTGAAACATGCTGAAAACACTCATACATACCGCATTAGTCATTTGCGGTTCGCTGATACTAAAATCGGCATGGTGGGACCATGCCTCCAACATGGTTCCGAAATTTACAGTACCACAGAATTCCCTGTCCAACGACATTGTGTACTGTACTCACCTTCTCTTATAGCTTTAAAATAGCCTTTATTAACATTTATTCCTGTCCTGTAAGCTTTAGCCATGAATCCCGGGCCATCGACCAACTGAATACCTTCATTGCTACAGTCCCCATGAATATAAGGTTGGTTATCGGGGGTGATTGTAATTGTCAATTTGAGCCCCTTGCTGCTCCTACTTGTGCATTTTTCAGTGAGGAGGATCGGCATTGGTTAATTCCTGACCCTCAAATCCAACCGATAAAGGCCTGGGCCCTGTTGGCACTCCAGATCAATGCAGTAACACTGACCCACTCTCTGAGAGCGTGCAATGGCTGCACCAAATCAGATAGACCAGGGAAGTTAACCTTTAACAGAATTTGCCAATCCTCCCTGTTGGACTACATTCTAGTAGAAACAAGACTATGGCAAAGGGTTGTTGATTTTGCTGTTCTGCTGTGACAGGAAAGCGACCACAATGCCTTGACCATGGAGATGGAGTTCCCAGATTTTCAAAATCTCATTGCCAGTGGTACCATCGTAGATAGTAACTTAACACTCGCTAATAGTAGAAGGAGAATCAGATGGGGGACAGTCAAGCAGTCACCAGGCAAGGTAGCCACATTATACTCTCTAACCATTATGCCCTTATTATTAATGGGGGAGGCTGTCATGGCATTGGACTCTCCCCTAACCATCATCAGAATAGCGGCATTGCACGTAGAATTGACAACCAGTTTGACCAATATATTCTACACCATGTTACCTTCTAAGGCAAAAAGGGTGCCAAACAATCCTGGTTCAATGACATCTGCCCTAAGGCCAAGAGAGCCTTCTAAGATGCCATCAAATGTAAGGACAGGTACTTAATAAAAAAATGCAGGCGCTCTATTGAGACAGTATCCAACAAGCAAAGAAGAATTGGGAGATGGATAGATGGGATGCCCATAAAACAGCCCTATCTAACAGGGATATGAAGACGTTCTGGTCAATAGTGTGTACAGATAGTAGTGAAGGGAAGCCAGCCCTAGAGCCAAAAAATTGCAGCGGCTGTTTGGAAGACCCATTTCCGAGCTCTATACACCACTGAGGAAGTTTCAGACCCAAAGGACGAAACATCCTTAATAATCCCAGGAACTGTTCTTGAAGAGGCCAAAGGGATTACTCTAACAGAAGTTTTAAACGCAATAAGGAAGCTTCCTCTCGGCAAAGCTCCGGGACTAGACAAGCTACCAGGGGGCCTATTCTGGGCAGAACCAAAAATCTGGGGACCCTACTTATGGGCAATATTCAATGCTATCTTGAGAGGTATGGCGAACCCGGGAACTTGGCAAGGGGCCGAAATCTTTACAGTTTTTAAAAAGGGCTCACCTCTCCTGCCAACCAACTATAGGCCGATCAGTTTGATCAATGTCACCCAGAAACTGTTTGCAAGGATCCTCCTTGATCGCCTTCACGTGTGAATGGAGGAGCATGAAATCCTGAGTTCTTACCAAACCGGTTTTAGAAAAAATATCTCTACCATCGACCAAATCTTTAGACTCCAACTATTATACTGGAAGACGGTGTCAATAGAGGGTGGCAGCCTCTATTTGATATTTGTTGATCTGAAAACAGCCTTTGATTTGGTCCCTAGAGACAAACTGTGGGAGGTACTTAAACACCTGGGAATCCCCACCACCTTCTGACCTTGATCAGGAGACTGCACGAGGGCAACTTTGCCCAAGTAAGGTACGGGAAATTTGGGGAACTAACCCCCTGTTTCCCAGTCAATTGAGGAGTAAAGCAGGGGTGTGTGCTCAGCTCTACCCTGTTTTGCCTTTTCATCAACACTCTGGTTGCCCAACTAAACGAGGCGCGTAGTAAGGTGCCAGCAAGGATGTTTGCGGACAACACTTTGCTAATATCTAAGTTGTCCATGGGCATCCAGAGGGTTCTTGATAGCTTTGCTACATTCTGCAAAAACAAGGGGCTGGAGATCAACACATTGAAGACCAAATTCATGGTCTTCAATCCAGCTAAAACATCCAGCCCAAATCCCTCCCTAAATGGTACCTTGCTCGAGAGGGTGACTGTCTTGACTATCTAGGTGTTACGCTGTCCGAAACGTTTGAGTAGGGCCCGCAACTAGCCAAAGCAAGTCTCAAGCTAGCACAGACTGGGGGGGGAATTGCAAAAATATTAAGGAACTCCTCCCTCCATCTACAAAGTGCAAGCTAGGGGTGCCACAATGTATGTACTATTGGGCCATCGTCCCTTTGGCGGACTGACTAAAACAGAGAATAACTTTATGAGACAGATGTTAGGTCTTCCGCCAAGTACCCCCCTCATCCCCCTACGCCTGGACTTAGGAATCAGACCTATTGCAGAGGAGACTGGACTTAGGCCACTAACCTTTTGGCGCAGACTGTGGGTGACCCCGGAACTAGCAGTCTACCAGTCAGAGCTAAACGACTTACTGGGTCTCCCGGGTCTGGGTAAATTACCATGGCTTTCATTTATAAGGGATGTATGCTGTAGGCTGGGCAATCCAAGCTTATAGAGCAACCCTGAGGAAGCGTGGCCGGCAATCTCACGCTCAGAACTAGTAAGAGCCTATAGGTCGCTTAAACTAGCAGACATCCAGGGGAACTCTGGACTTGGTCACCTAACAGCTGATTTTTTAAGTATCAAAGCCGAGAACTTGATTGAGCCCTTTCTGGATGATATCCAACCCACCATGGCAAGGAAATTAAATATCCAGTTGAGAATAGGGACCTTGCCGCTCCGTGCCTTCACCAACAAATGGCTAAAAGCAACTCCCCTTAGGTGCCCCGCTTGCAATTGTGCCGATGAGTCAGAGCTTCATGTTTTCTTGTTGTTCTGGCTATAAAATAGCCAGACAACCCTGGCTCGTCCCACTTTGCAGGAATCTGGGGTGTATGCACTGTATGGAGGCATTTAGAATCTTGAAATCTGATACTCACCCACCCACCCATTGTTTTTGCCATATCACAATTTTTAAACTCCATGTGGTGTAGTCGTAGGGTGCTGTTAAACTCGCCACCGCAATTACAAAACTCCCATAGTGCATACATTGATACATTTTCACCCTTTTAACTCATTTTTAACCCCTTCTGTATTTTAACCAACAACATTAATGCTTAACTGAAATCTGATTACAACAAAATGGTATGTGTATATTTTTTAACATTGTTGTGGCTGTACTCAGGGTATTTGACTTGGTAGTTGGTCAGGTCGAGAAAAAGCTTTAAATCCCACGAACCTCCCACCCTGTGATGTACTCTAATGCTGCTAAATAAGCAATTTGTGTTTTTTCCTTATCTGTAATTTATTGGTTTTTGTTATCTTTTTTCATCACAACTGTTTTTACCATTTACTTTTTATAGTCTATATCGATCAAAATAAAGTTTGTTGGAATGGAATGGAGTAACTCAAATTGTATGTACATTTCCTCTTTTGATTGCCTCTTTCCGCAGTGTTATGCATTTTAACTCTATTCACCAGTATCTACAACTCACTTCATTCTTCCAAATCGAATTTAACTCTATTTTCATCACATTTCCAACACACTGTGCTGAGTTTGTTTATTTGTTTACCAATGGTTGGCTCCAGCACTATTTTTTGGGGACTCGTGTTTATTTTGACCAGAGCAAGAGAGAGAATGGTAGAACAGGGGGTACGAAGGAAGAACAGAATGATAAGTAAACAGTGACAAAGAGATAAAGGAGAGATGAAAAGGACCTGCAAGAGTGAGATAATGAGACAGGAAGTGTAGGGTGGTGCAGTGACTAATTTGAGCTTGTGGTCGCCAGTGGTGGTTACGGCGCTCATTTTTTGGGAGCGACACCTATTTTTCTGCATCAGACATTTCCCTGGAGCAAGAGAGAAAAAAGCACACAAGCCGAAAAGAAGGAGGAAGAGAAAGACAAAAGAAAAACACCACCAAGGGAGAAAGCAGGGACGGGCAGTAGCGGCCGGCATTGCCTGCGGGTGGGAGTGGGGGCGGGCGCAAGGGCTCGCGGGGGTGGGGGGATTCGCGAGGTGTGGCTCGGGGAAATCAAAGAAAGAAAAGTAATAAAATGTAACTTACCTTTCCGCCAGGTCCTGCGTCTTCTCTGCTCCTCCTCTCCACCCTCCAATAGGAACAGGAAGCAGACAGGCAGGCTCCCTCCCCTAAGCCAATCACAACGCTGCAATGCAGCATTGTGATTGGTCGGGACAGCGCCCAGCCAGGGGCAATGCAATGCAGCCTGCATGGAGAAGGGCAGAGTCCGCATGACTGGTTTGGGTGGCCCGAGAGGGCCGACCAAACAGTTTTTGCGCACTCGGGGATCGGCAAACCACTCCTCCCCTGCCCTGCTCAAAGAGCAGAGCAGCCTCCCCCACCCGCCCGCAATGCGCAAAGCAAACATAAAATGGTAATACATAAAAGTTAATGGAGGTCCTGGGTCGGGCAAGAGTGAGATAAAGGGGCAGGCAGTGTGTAGCAATGGATTAAAGAGGCCTGAAGTGAATTCACAACTACATTGCACAGACATTTAATAGCATCAGCCGGGCTTTTGAGCAGCACTTTGGGCACCAGCACTCATTATTTTACAAATTAAGCACTGGGGTGGTGGAATGACGAGGCAAGAGGTGAAGCCAAGACTAGGGTGCCTTGGTATTGAACAGCCCTGCATTCAGAAAAGAAGACAAAGAGTTCCTAAAAGACAAATTGCATCCCTGCACAAGCCAGGGCCGGGCAGAGAACTCCCAGCCCTGGCAGATTTCTGCTCGACCAGCTCTGGGAGCAGGGGGGGGGCACAGGAGGGTTGGCAGGGGGGGTGCTAGCAAGAAGCACCGTTCTAGCTTTTGTTCCTGGGGCGTATATTGCAGCATTGCTGAAAAAACGACACCCAGTGACAAAACCGGCCTCCACGGGCACAAAACCGGCTCCCACCCCTCTGGCCCACTGGGGAAATGCCCAGGCCCACTATGGCCAGTACGGCCCAGGCACGTGCACTCTCTCTTAAAAATCAATGGTGAAAGCCTACCTCTTCTGCATTTTGTCCATTCCCCAGGACTGTTGCTTCCACTCATTGCTCTTAGTGAGATTTCCAGAACTCATGAACAATCTGTCTCTGCCATTCTTTTATCCATGGTAAGAGCATGTACCTTTTTATTATTAAAATTGGGTAGGCTTAGAGTATCTAAGCACTCTTTTTTAAGTCTAATTTCAATATTGATATCTCTCTTATCTGTACTTAACAATCAATGGATTAATCTCATCAATTTCAATTCTGTAAATATCCATTATCCCCTCAATTACTGAAAGGAATGGGATTTCTGGAATTGTCTCATTATTATTGCTCTATGTACAAATATAATCCTACATATTTAGGACCGTCACCTATAATTTACTTTTTCATCCCGTTTCTAACAAATAACATTTAGCATATGGCATTTCTATTAAAAAAAAAATTGCAAAAGGAAATTAATAAACCCAGGCATCCCTTCTAATTCACACAAATCTACTGAATAAATCTTCGTATAGGAAGATAAAAAACACACAAAGCAATGTGACCTTATTGCTTTAGTCCATTACAATACTGAATTCTATCCAATAGTAACCACTCATTTACAAATACTTTTCCAACAATTAACAACTTTGTACGCCATGTTTCGGTTTGTCATTTGCTGTCCTCATTAGGATATGCATAGACTCCTGATGTTAATAATAACCATATCTCGTACATTTTACAGTGTCTTTATATTTGATGGGCCTGCTATGATTGATTTAATCTCGGAATCTTGTTGTTGATTTGCCATATATTGATATCAAATTATCCTGATAGGTGCAGTATGTAGCATTTAGTCATGTGATTGTGTGCCAACTCATTGTTACTTTGCAACTCCAGTAAATATTAGATATTCGCGTGGCATGTGAGGGGAGCTATAAAATTCCTTTCAAGAAGTTATTTGTATTCCATTGTTCCTATTTCTTCTCTATTGAGCTAGAGCTATATTGATTTTATCTCCATGCTCTTTGGTAATTTTCTTGTCTCATTGAAAAGGGGCGTAGGTCTCACTCCTCTCACTGCCTTTCATTCGCCTACGCAGTGGACACCCTGTGCATGAGGGTCCATGAATGTTATTTGATAGAAAAATAAGTTGAAAATGCAAATAATTTGTGACAGATTATAGTTGTACCTGAAGCAATAAACATAGGAACATGCCAAATGATTCTCTTCCTTTCACCCATGATTGAGCAACAACTTTTGGGCCCAACGTCCCAGAGGGGACTAAGAGATATGGGTGGGAGCATGGTCAAAAGGAGAATCATGGCTCTGTGGATGAGTGTCATGAAACCAAGAGGTGAGGTGAAGTTAAATAATGGAGTTCAGTCCTGACCTACGTTACTGACTACGCAAGCTCAAAAAGGCTTTATTTAACATAAATTTCTCCCAAAATCAGCCCCCTAAAACTAACTACGCAATGCTTCATCAAAAGTCACAAAACAAATGTGGCACACTTTTTCATGGGTGCTCGGGCTCATTTTTGGTTCCATTCCGACTCTACCAACAATCCCAGTGGCCTTCCTCCCGGGACAAAAGGGGTCACGGACACGGGTAACTGCCCCAATGAGATCAGTGCTACCAGGTCAAAGCCCTCAACTTCACGGCAACCCCGCCTAGGGTTGCAACTTCACCAAGAGATAGAACATCTTTCACAATAGTGGTCCCAACTGAACAGGGCACCTCTGACTCTCTCACTGGGATCCACTCACCAGGATCCCCGCTGGGCCTTGCTCAATCCAGGCTCACTCATCAACACAGTGCACACTGGTCTTGGCAAGCAGGCAGAAGGCTGATGCTCCATGCACAGGGCAAGTTTTCTTGGTTTCTGTGTGACAGCCCTCAGAGGAGAGACTGGAAGATCTTGGCTCCCAGCCCTGATGTCAAAGTCTTGGCGATTGTCCCTATTTTGATGAGACGGTACTGTTTAACAAGTATGTGGCACATGCTCCCTCTTTATAGTTCAAATCCAGACACATACGTGATATTTTCTGGCCTTTTAAATTTGTGCTTTGGGATCTCCTTTGAAGTGTTCCCTTGTCTGCACTGCCCTTTCACAAATGGACAGTCTCCCACAGCAGTGGTGGCTCCAATTCAGAGTGACCTTCAACAAGGCCCACGGAAGTAGGCACGGATCACACCTGGTTGTCAACCTCCATGGAAATAAACCTCATAAAGGTTCCAAGGACTGAGCCTTTCTCTCTATTAGATTCCCTGGAGCTCAGGCCATACTGACCGGGTACTCGTCCTGGAATCAAAGAGTCCTTTGATGTGCACAGAGGACGCTCTGCTACTCTCTCTTTAGTGTGTGTTGTCCCACCCGAGCACTAGTTAAAAGTACACATCCCCTAGGTCAGAGTTGCAGCCCTCACTTCTCCACCCTCTGTGCTTCCAAAATAGAAAAACCCACTAAAGGTGATGAGGGAATGCCTGCAATAAGTCTAATTACTGGCAATCACTCTGGATAGCATTCCAACCCATCATTTTTCGCTCACCGTGCCTCTTTATTTTGGACCCAGCCACATGCAAATCAGTCTTGACCCCGCTCCTCGTGGGAACAGTCCATCCCGAACTGCCAGGTCCTCCCTAAATTGGAACACAGGCAACCCAAGACCAGTTTCGCCCTGATTGGGGCTCTTCAGTCAGGTGCAGTTTGGTTCCAGTGGCACAGTGAGCTCGGGACCGACATCTCGGCATACCCTTGGCCACTTACGGCCTTACATCAAACACACAAAAGGTGATGGGAGGAATGCCTCATAAAGCCTTTTTGCAAGCATTCCTCCATTCATCTTTTTTGTGCTTTTCTTCCAAAATTGGACCTACAGGCCTCTATGGTATATACCATCCACAGACACACGCGTGCAACCCAGCAAGCACATGCAAGTGTCACGAGCTGTCCCAGCATGCACACACAAGTATCGTGCAGTGACAAGCACTGCGCACAACCTATTCAGGCCAAGGGTGAGTTAGGTACACAGTCACAGATCATTAGACAAGTGGGCCAGGAGGCCCCACTCCTATGACAGGTAAAAAGGCCTGTTCACATTATTGATTCCACTGAGCACAAAAACGTGTTGTGTCACTTGACTCCAGGTTAAGGGCAGCAGGCCCCACCTTCATGAGGGTACTGTTTGGTTCGTCCCTCCCAGTCTAAACAGACTGCAGTACCATGAGACAAGCCTAGGTCAAGGCACACACACATGATCCGTGTTCGCTCATGACCAAAAATCAGGGATCCAGATATTGTTGCAGCTGGGGCACTCAGGGAAATGGTGTATGTCCGACACCATGTAGGGGACTTTTCCATCTCAAAATATGTGTGTTCTGGAACTTAAAGGAATACTTGTATCCTTTGCATGCTAGAACACCTTTAGCTAAAAGTTGCTTCAATATTTTAGACTTCATAAATCAGGAGTCTCCCGCCTGAATCAGGCCTACTGGCATGTTTAACCGTTCTAAAGTGCAGTGTATTGGAATGGGGCTTTTTTTGTTGTCAAATCACCCATTCCCCTTTTCAAATATATCTGTCACTGGCCTTCAAACATTACCAACATTAGTAATCGTATTGGGTTTGACCCTGTGTTAGGGTGACCAGATTTTCAAAACCAAAAACAGGGACTGGCAGCACAAACATAGAAATAAGACTAGATGTTGACAAGCCATTCTGGATTTGTCAACATCTAGTCGCTATATACATAATCGCTATATACAGAAATAAATAGAAATAATTGCTGAATGACTTATCAACACTTATTAAAAGGAATCCAAATTTGTATATCTAGGTACGCAGTTCCTCCGAGGTTCCAACAGTCTCAGTGCTGCAATCTGATTGGCTGCCAACAGTTCAACCAGGAAGTGTTGGCAGCCACCTTGGGACTCGCTTCAGCCAAGTCCCCCAAATACCATTTAATACAAAAGAAAAGGGGTCAGAGAAAAATATATATATTTTTTTTAAATCTGTAAAAACGTGACATTCGCAAATCTGTGGGTCTGAGTTCCAATGGCAACCAGGAGTTGTTCCAGAGGGTTGTGTGGCTGCTGAAAATCAGCACCTTGGATTTATCCATGTCTAGCTTAAGGCAGTTGTCCTTTATCGAGGCTGAGACATTCTTCATGCAGTTGTTGAAGTTGGATTTTGTGATATTGGTGTCAGCTGAGAGCGAGAGGACGAGCTGGGTGTCATTGGTATAGGAGATGATGATGTTGTGGGTCCTGACAATGTGTATTAGCGGCATCATGTAGATGTTGAAGAGGGTTGGACTGAGGGACGACCCATGAGGGTCACAGCAGATGGTGAGCTATGATTGTAAGGTGAAGGAAGGGTGGCGGTTTCTCTGGGTGAGCTCCGTGAGGAATGAATCCATCATCTAAGAATGTCCTCTTTGATTCCAATCTGGTGTAGATGTATGATGAGAGTGTGGTGGGAGATGGTGTCGAAGACTGCTGAGAGGTCGAGGAGGATCAGGGTGGACGAATCTCCCCTATTGAGTACAGTGCAGATATCATCCATCGCAGCGATCAGGGCCCGTCTTGTGCTGTGGTTGGCTCTGAATCCTGATTGGGAGGGGTCCAGGAGATTGTTTCTCTCCAGGTTTTTGGTGATTTGGAGGTTGATGGCTTTCTACAGGACCTTGGTGGGAAATAGGAGGATTGAGATGGGGCAGTAGTTCTGGTGATCGCTGGGGTCTGCGGATGGTTTCTTGAGAAGGGGTCGGACCTAAATGTGTTTCCAGGTATCGAGAAAGGTGGCTATGGAACTGGAGGCATTAAGGATGGTGGTGAGCTGTTGGCTTATCTCATCACTTTTGAGGCTGAAGAGTCGATGGGGGAATAGGTCGGAGGGTGCTCCTGAGTGGATGGAGTACCTTAAGGCAGAAGTGTTCGGTGTGTTGAGCTATTCCCATGTGGTGAGGGGGTCACCGGTGGCCGTCTTCATAGGGGTGGGGAGGCTGGAGATGTCAGAGGGTTGGGATGAAACTTTCTGTATATGGTGGCAGTCTTGTTGTGGAAGTGGTCTGCAAGAGTGTCACAGTTCCTGTGAGGAGGGTATCGAGTTTTCAGTGGCTGATGGGCAGGTGAACTCTGACTATGGTGGAGAGTTCCTCAGTCTGGCTTGCGCTGGCCTCGATACAGTTTGCCAGTGCCTCCTTTTTAACATCTTTGAGTTGGTGGTGGTAGTTGTTGATGGTAGACTTGAAAATGGCTTGATCAGTGTTGTTTCTGCTAGTACGCCATTTTCTCTCTGGTTGTTTGCATATGCTCAGGTTGCTATAACTGCTGAATTTCACTGGTTTTGTAGGAGTGAAATCTGAGCCTAACTATAACGTCCCTGTAACCTTTGTTGTTTTTTTCAGTGAATATATATATATATTTGTGTGTATATAAGTGTACACACACACATATAATATATATATATATTTTCTTCAATGTGGTTGTTGCCGGAGAGCGCAGCAGCGGGTGCAGACTGGCTCTGTAATAAATTGCACATCTCAAGAGTCCAGAGTGCAGCGTCCTTTGTTTAAAAAAAATATATATATACATATATATATATTCACTGAAAAAACCAGAGGTTTCACACACGTTATAGTTAGCTGGACATTTCACTCGTACAAAACCAATGAAATTCCCCCGTTATAGTTAGTTCAGCTAACTATAACTCGTGCGCCCGCAATCCACTGATGATGACGTCACATATTACATCACTCATGACATGGTCAGTGACATCACTCATGACATCACTGATGACATCTCAAATGACATCAGTGATGTCACTGACCATGTCATGAGTGATGTAATATGTGACGTCATCAGCAGTGGATTGCGGGCGCGCGAGTTATAGTTAGCTGAACTAACTATAACGGGGGAATTTCATTGGTTTTGTACGAGTGAAATGTCCAGCTAACTATAACGTGTGTGAAACCTCTGGTTTTTTCAGTGAATTTGCAAGGTTTTTTAAATGCTAATTCCTAACTATAACGTGTGTGAAACCTATGTTTTTTTCAGTGAATATATATATATATATATATATATATAGCAGTGCACTAGTCTAACTGCATGCTTCAGGTAAATACCCTGGGAGTACAATAAAAACAGTGTACTCACCTATTTTGTTGGTACCCTTAGTGGTCATCTTTGATGACAGGGAGCGACATCATGTCTAGATGTGATTTTTAATGGTGTTTAGCTCAACACAAGGATTCATATTGAATAAAAAAATGTTTAATTCACAACCTAGGCACTTTAACTGGGGTAGGTCTGGAAATGCTTATTAAGGACACCTTTGTGCAATTGATGTCACTTTTTCCACAAACTGCCTTTGTATATTCTAATATATGCCAAAGGCAAAAGTGGAACTGGTCCAACCAATTTTGTCCGCAGATTGACAAAGCAAGAAAGCACGTCAATAAGTCTGTTTCTGCTTTCCTCAGAGACTATGGTATGGGTTGTATATACCACAACAACTTGTGTTACAACATGCAAGACATTTATAGAGGAGACGGTGTACATTTCAATGATGAAGGGAACAGAGTCTTCCTCTTGAACTTTAGACTCTGCATCGGTACTTACTTGTAGGTACCAAAAAACACTCAATGAACACAAGGGCTCTTTTTAGAGCCACCTAATATCTAAACACTTAAAAGTGATTTTTATTTCTATTTTTTTTTAAGGTTTTTTTTTGGGTGCGCGCTGAGTGCGCGCACCTCGTGATGTTTTTAAGGTTTTTTCGGGTACGCGTAGAGTGCGCGCACCTCGCGATGTTTTTTTAAAAATTAAAATCTTTTTTTTTGTCCTTCGTGGTCCTACTGTGCCCCCCTGACAATAGCTAGGGGGTCTAGAACTCCCTACCCTGCCCCCTGTTCACGGTCTCCACCTTTCCTTTTTAGTGCGACAGACAAAATGGCGGCCGACACTTCCTGATTTCGACCGATTCGAATGTTTACTGACATGTAACAACCAATCAGAATTACGCTCGCGCACGGCAGGGAGCGCGCACAGGGCTTGCTCAGTGCGCGCACGCTGCGCGCGTATAGATATTGATATGCTTTCAAATGCTATTTTCTCAGGAAATACTGAACAGATTTACACCAGACCTGCGAAAGGCACTTCCTTGACCTTATGGCTACCTCTCTGCCAAATTTCAAGTAATTCTGTTCAGCCGTTCGGGCTGTAGCTGTGTCTAAAGGTCCTATGGAAAAATGACCCCTTTTTTCTCGGCCCCCGCTTGACGAATCACCCCGAGACTTTCAGGGTAGGAGCTGAACGGAGCGCCCCATTAGTTTTGAAAATTTCGCAAGGATTCGTCAACCGGCGCCAAAGTTATTCAAAATAGAATTTTGAGATTTCCTATGGAAACACGATCCTAACTATAACTATCTACTGGCGACCGCCAGTAGATAATTAATATAAATATATATATATATTATCTACTGGCGGTCGCCAGTAGAAAGTTATAGTTAGGACCGTGTTTCCATAGGAAATCCGCAACATTCTATTTGTAATAACTTTGGCGCCGGTTGACGAATCCTCGCGGGGAATTTTCAAAATAGGTGGGGCGCTCCGCTCCGCTCCTACCCTGAAAGTCTCGGGGGGTTTCGTCAAGCGGGGGCTGAGAAAAAAGGGGGGTCCCAAAACGCGTTTTCCCCATGCAATTTTCCATAGGGACCTTTAGTCCAAGGTACAGCCCGAACGGCTGAACAGAATTACTTGAAATTTGGCAGAGAGGTAGTCCTCAGCTCAGGGATGTGTCTTTTGCATATATGGAGTCAATCTGTTCAGTAGTTCCTGAGAAAATCAAAAGTAAAATCATATATATATGTGGGCGGAGCCTAACCACACATCTCATCCTGAGATCTGATTGGCTGTCAGCACTTCATCCAAGAAGTGTTGGCAGCCATCTTGGGACCAATATACATGATAGCATCTCATTAAAAAGCATTGCAGTTAATAGAAGGTTTTAAGACTTTAGTTACATTATAAATCATTTGTTGATGGTACCATACTCATTTTAGGAATTGTGGTATGTTCTAAGGTGATTTCACCATGTGAAAAAGCCTTCTGCTGGGATATCATGATTGAGAGAAAAATATTTTCTCATGCTTTTCCCACAGAGGTTTGCAAGGTGATCTATAAGCTAAACTGAGAGCTTATTTTCTGTAAATTCACATTATCTTTCTCAGTCATGTGAGAATGAAGTCTGACATTCTCAGTAAAACATGTACATCCAACAAGGGCAGAGACTGTCAGTTGATTCCTTTGTGTTCTACTGCAGCTTCCCAGAGTGTTCCAAAGAACAACTAGAGCGCTAACAGTCCTACTTATGATAAACGTATGGCCCACCTGAAGCCATCTTGCTTGGATTAAAGTGGTAACTCTTAAAACATTTAATTTAAAAAGGAACAAAATGAGGGGGTTCATTTTTCCATAAAAAGTATGATTAGTGCTGCAGAAAGAAAAATGAGGGCACATTTTGAGTGACTTCTCAAATCCTCTTCTATTTCATTAAAAAATTCTGACATGCAGACTGAAACATGCACTTTCAATACCAGCAGCAGTTTTCCCTGGTGAGCAGTAGCTTTACTACAGTGATCTAATGAGCAAAAAGAGTGCTAACATTCTGAATTTAGGCAAATGTGTGACACATCTGAATGCCTTCTTGATGGAATCAAAGTAAAAAACTGAAAGTATTTCCTACTGAGGAGACTGCAGTAAATGAGGAAATTAGGAAACTTCATAACAAATAAGTCTCCCAAGATGGCCACCAGAGACAAAAGAGCCCAAATGTAGCCCAAATATCACCCAGATGTAGCCCAAGTATAGCCCAATGACAGAATGTCCCAGAGTGTTCTTAAAAACAACTAGAGCGCTTACTGTCTTCATTATGACAAAAGTATGGCACACCTGAAGCCATCTTGATTGGAATAAACTGGTAACACTTAAAACATTTAATTTAAAAAGGAACACAATGAGGGGGTTCATTTTGCCATAGAAATTATGATTAATGCTGAAGAAAGAAAATGAGGGCACATTTTGAGTGACTTCTCAAATCCTCTTCTATTTCATT
Source organism: Triturus cristatus (assembly GCF_964204655.1). Lineage (NCBI taxonomy): Eukaryota > Metazoa > Chordata > Amphibia > Caudata > Salamandridae > Triturus > Triturus cristatus. Next base: position 287,482,089 of record NC_140585.1, read on the forward strand.
AAAACATTCTGACATGCAGACTGAAACATGCACTTTCAATACCAGCAGCAGACTTCCCTGGTGAGCAGTAGTTTTACTACAGTGATCTAATAAGCAACTAGGGTGCTAACATTCTGAATTTATGGCAAATGTGTGACATATCTGACTGAATACCTTCATGATGGAATCAAAGTAAAAAACTGAAAGCATTTCCTACTGAGGAGACTGCAGTACATGAGGAAATTAGGAAACTTCATAACAAATAAATCTCCCAAGATGGCCACCGGAGACCAAAGAGCCCAAATGTAGCCCAAAATCACCCAGATGTAGCCCAAATATAGCCCAATGACAGAAGTGTGCAAAACACTTATTATTTTGTGTTTTTGCAGTGTTAAATAGTGCAGACTTGTCAGGTATTGGAGTGCTTTACATGAGCATTGGTTACATCACACAAGAACAAATTCATTTTGGTTGTAGACATGGGGAGACTAAGTGATTTGACCAGAATCACAGAATGTCGAGCTGAAGCAGAAACTCCAACCTGGTTCCCCAGTTGCAAAGTCTGCAGTTCTGGAAGTAACACCACATCCTCTCCCCTAAGTGCAACATTTAATCAAGTGGTCAACTGGATAAAAAAACATAAAGATAACAAATAATTTAAAAGTGATTTGTCGCTATTTGAAAACTCAGAAAAATGTCATTATTTTAGTCTTTTAGAGCACTAACCATAATTTTGATGCCAATAAGACCCTCTCATATATGTAATTTCTAAAGGAAATGCTCTAGGTATTACAGTTTTGATTACATCAAGATGACGTCAGGCGTTCCACACTTTCGTAATAAATATAGAATGTTAGCAATCTAGTTGTTCATTAGGATACTGTTGAGAGGCAGAGGCCAGGGGCACGGACTCTGAAAATTGAAGGCAGGTAGGAGGGTGCAAAGGCAACAATTTAACCACACTGAGCAGGCAGGAAGGGCCGTGGCAGCACAACAGACTATGGAGGGCAGTGGAAAGGGGGGCAGGGGCAACAAACCAACAATACAGGCCTTGCAAGAGAGGCTGTGGCAATGTAATAGACCATTGTGGGCAGAAGGAAGAGGCAATGGTAGTACAACCATACATGCCAACAGACCCGATTCAGCCAGGAAACGTCCAATGTTTTTAAGCTCAAATGGGCTTTATTGATCTGTCTCCTGTCTACAATCTCCTCTTTTTCAATGTAACTCAAAGGGGAAAATCAATACCCCAGTTTTTTTTCAAAATCTCACTGTTACCAAGTTCAAAATGTTCGCAAGTATGGTACATTGGATCATGGAAAGAAATGGGGTAGGGACATGGACTTGGATAACAGAGGACAGAAGGGACATGGAGAGGTGCACCAAACTGACCCTGCAGGGCAGGCATCAGGGTTTGCAGCAGCACAATACACCACACAGGGCATGCGGGACGGGAGTGCAGCACAACAATCCATAGAAAGCAAGAGGAAGGGGACAGGACCATGCACATGGACAACAGAGCACAGAGGGGCAAGAGGCAATGGTAGCTAGCTGACCATAATGGACAGACAGGAGAGAAAGCTGCAGCATAACAGACCATAAAGGGCAGGAGGGAGGGATCAGGGGCATTACAATGGAACAGACAAGCCAGGAGGGAGGGAGTAGGGGTCTGCACATGTAAACAGAGGGCTGGGGGCAAGGGGGCAGGGCAGGAGCAGCAAGATAGCCATGGAGGTCAGGCAGGATGGGCACTAGAAGCAAGACACACCATGAAGAGCAACAGTGAGACTGTGATGGCATACACTCAGACCATGGAGGGAAGGTGGGAGGGGGTCAGGGGCAGCTAACTGACCACACAGGGAAGGTGGGAGGGGCCATGGCAGCACAGAAGACCATGCATGGCAAGTGGGAGGGTTAGTGGCAGCACAATGGCTATGATGGGCAAGAAGGAGGGTGCAGGGGCATGCACAAAGGACGATGGAGGATAGAAGGGAGGGTCAGGACCTGTGCACAGACAAGAAAGTTCAGGGGAAGGGGCCTCACAACAGACCGCACGGGGCAGGCAGGAGGAGCAGTTGCAGCACAACCGACCAGGGAGGGCAGAAGGGTGTGGCAGTACAATGGACCATGTAGGACAGGAGGAAGAGGATAGGGGCATGGTATGTGGACAGGCAGGGTGGAGGTGGCAGGGACAGGTTACAGTCATCTGACAATGCTAGGCAGGTGGGAGGGGAGTGGCAGCTCAACAGAACACTCAGAGTAAATAGGAGTGGCAGGTCCATGGAACATGGTGGGCAAAAAGGATGGAGCAGGGACATGCACAAAGACATCGGAGGGCAGGGAGAAGGAGAATAGGGGCAGCAAGCTAAGCACAGAGTTTAAGCAGGAGGTCAATGATGGGGCATAGAATTGGGCAATGGAGGGCAGGAGGAGTGGACTGGTACATCATACTAAATTGAGGGCAGTGGCAGCACATCAGACCATGCATGGCAGGAGGGAGGAGGCTAGTCCATGGATTCACACAACAGAGGATAGGGAGGAGGGGGATGGGGCAGCAAGCTAACTGTTCAGAGAAGGCGGGTATTAGGAACTTTATTGTTTTTAAAACGTGTGTCTGTGCGAACTACTTAAAATATGAACAAGTATGCAGCATAATCTCACTTTTATTCAGGAAGAAGAGGACGTTTGTGACTGACTCCGGGCTCACTTGGCAGAAACACCCCCTGACCCTCCACCCCCTATCGCAAAATGTAATGCCCGTGAAAAGGGTAGGTGAACACAGTGTTATATAGAACATAGTCCTGAGAGCAGGATTGAAAATGAAAACTAGATATAGTGTATGGTATAAACTATGCACCAAAAAGTGTGATATAAGATGAACCGGGCGTGAAATATAATATGCAATACATTGTGCGCAATGACAGATTCATTGGAGAGCGCGAGATAGCACAGGCACTAGCGCGTGCTATGCGATATGCGCCTTGGAGTGTAATATGCTGTAACGCCCTGAACGTCTCAGGATCGTTTAACAGACACGATAATGAGGACGCAACCACTTGTGAAGGGTTAGTTGTTTTAATGAAGGCAAATATAATACAAAGAATAAACAAAAGTTATAGTCACTGGAATCCTCCAGGCTAAGTACGTTACCAGCCCACAGCACGGATGGTCCTAACCGTCCTCTGCATATACGCCGATCCCGGCGTATGCCAACAGAGGGCAGAAATGAAATGGCCGACAATGCCAATCGGTAGGCTGTGAGGGGCACGAAGAGTGTTGGGGAGAATCGAGGAGTCAGGGAAACACCCAGCCGGGGTCTCTACCTGAAGGGAGCAGCCGCTCAACCTCTTCCTCAGACTGCACCGGGACGCGGAGTCACCTCCTGGTGATGCGTCACCGATACCCCAATCAACAGCAAGAAGACTGAACCGAGAGCAGCCGCTCGATCGATCTTGTGGACTTCCGAGTCTGTAACGCGGCAAACACCTCCTGGTGTGCGTTACAGCTGGCAGTCCCTGTGTCTCTGGTCGGGCTGGGAGTTACGACTCCAACCAGCAAAAGCGCCACTGCGCTTGGACTCAGCCGAGTCAAAAAGCGAAGCTCAATGGTTGACCGGTAGAGCTTCCGGGTCCTTCACAGGTGACGATGGGGCAAGACACGGCCCAGGGAGTAACGACTCGACCTACCTCCGTTCTTGCCTTACTGGAGCACCACTCCGGAACACTGCTCTTCACGAAGCAGGTACGTCGGTGTAAACACAATATCCGACAGCGTTGTACCTCCCGGTTCCTCCCTTTATAGGGCGTGTTTTCCTTGAGTTATGTAACAGCTCTCCTGTTTACATAAGGGCGTGTTTTCCTTGAGTTATGTAACAGCTCTCCTGTTTACATAAGGGCGTGTTTTCCTTGAGTTATGTAACAGCTCTCCTGTTTACATAACCTCTCAACCGCTAAGCATCCTGGGAGATGTAGTCCGTTTTCGCTGGTTACCGTTTTCCTCCCCTCGCATGACAGGAATTCTTGACAGTACATCCTCCCTCTCAGCGGCTCCCCACGGGTCCAGCGCTGGCAGGAAAACGCCGATGGAACAAGGAGACCAAGCGCGGAGCATGAACCCCTTCAGCCGGTTCCCATGAATGCTCCTCCGGGCCATAGCCTTTCCACGCAACCAGGTACCACAGCTTCCCCCTGCGCCATTTGGACGCCCGTATGCCCGACACTTCATACTCCACCTCCGACTCCACGCATACCGGCCTAGGTGTCCCAGACGGCTTGGAGGGTGCTGGTTTGAGCAATGATACATGAAAGACAGGGTGTATCCGCAATGACTGGGGCAAGCACACCTTCACGTTCACGGGACCCATACACTTGGTAATTCGATAGGGGCCCATGTACTTGGGATGGAACACACTGTTCTTTCGAAACCTCATGTTTCTTGTGGATATCCAGACGTAGTCTCCAGTGCGGTACAGTGGCCCGGGCCTTCTCTTCCTGTCTGCCGCAGCCTTGTATCTTCTCTTGGCCTCTATTAGGACAGCCCTTGAGCGCATCAACGTGTCTTTTATGTGTGCCACCCTGTCCGCTGTGGCGGGAATCCTGTCCTCTCTGAACGGATGTAGAAATGGCAAGAACCTGGGATGTTGGCCATAGTTGCTATAGAACGGAGATGACTGTGTGGAGCTGTGAGTGGCGTTGTTATAGGCTATCTCTGCAACCCATAGCAAGTCGACCCATTCTTCCCTGCCCTGGTCCACAAAACATCGCAGATACTGTTTGAGCGTTTGGTTCAGGCGCTCGGTTTGGCCGTCCGTTTGAGGGTGGTAGCTGGTGGACAGGGCGGTCTTAACATGCAGCGCAGTGCACCACGTCTTCCAGAATTGCGCAGTAAACTGCAACCCCCGGTCCGACACGATCACCCCAGGTAATCCATGCAGTCGTACCACATTCTTTAGGAGTAGTGACGCCAATTCCCCGGCCGTAGGGACTCTCTTGCAGGGGATGAAGTGCCCCATTTTCGTCAAGTAATCCACCACCACCAGTATTGCCGTCATCCCCTGGTCTACCGGTAGGCCCACCACGAAGTCCAGTGATATGCTATCCCATGGTCTATCCGGGGTCGGAAGTGGATGTAAGAGCCCTTGGGTTCGGCCATGGTCGGCCTTCATGGTAGCACACGTAGGACACTCCTGTCCCCACCTCCTGACATCCACTTTCATGGTTGGCCACCAGAAATGCCGTCCCATGCTAGCCACCGTTTTTTCAAAGCCCAAATGACCTGCGCATGGAGAGTCATGGCACCAGATGAATGCTTGTTTCCTTAGCCTAGGCGTGGGTATCAATAGGCACCTGCCCTTCAGGGGTATCCCGTCCTTCAGCTGCCATTCTCTGTGACTGAGGAGCCACCTCCGCCATGCGAATGACCTGATCCCTCTCTTTATTCCCCTCAGGAAAGTATCCGGTTGGATAACCCCCAATACCATCCTCGGGGAAATAATGGAACGCTCGGTCGCAGGCAATGGTTCCTTAACTGCAGATTGACGGGACAGGGCGTCCGCCTTCCGGTTTTCCGTCCCCGGCCGATATGTGATGCGGAAGTTGAACCCCGCAAAGAAGATCATCCACCGCAGCTGCCTGGGAGAAAGGTGTCGTGTGGCCGTCATAAACTGTAGGTTCCGATGGTCCGTGTACACCGATACCACATGTCTTGCCCCCATCAACCAATGCCTCCATTCGGTGAAGGCGTCCTTGATTGCGAGAAGCTCCTTCTCCGCAATATGGTAGTTGCGTTCGGCGTCGTTGAGTTTGCGGGACATGTACGCAACGGGATGAAGCACCCCTGTGTCGTGGTTGCGTTGGGACAAGATAGCCCCCAGCGCCACATCCGATGCGTCCGCTTCCACCACGTAGGGGAGATCCGGATCGGGGTGAGCCAACACCGGCGCCTTACCAAAGGCGCTTTTCAGGGCCTCAAAGGCTTTGTTCGCTTCAGGGGACCAGACAAACTCCTTGGACTTCCTCAGTAGCTGTGTGATTGGGGCCACCAATCCCGAAAATCCATCTATAAACCGCCTGTAAAAGTTGGCGAAGCCAATGAAACTTTGGACGTCCTTCACGCTTTGGGGCACCGGCCATTCTTTCACCGCCTTGATCTTTCGTTCTGCCATCTCCTGTCCCTCTGGACTCAGCATCACTCCGAGGAATTCCACGGATGTGACGTGGAAGTCACACTTGCTGAGTTTACAAAACAGCATGTTTTCCCTCAGCTTTTGGAGCACAGCTTTGACGTGGTGTACGTGCTCCTCCACACTGGACGAATAGATGAGGATGTCGTCGATATATACGACCACGTAGATATCCAACTCCTCTCTGAATACCTCATTCAAAAAGTACTGAAAGGCTGCCGGGGCGTTGCACAGACCGAACGGCATGACGAGGTACTCAAAAAGGCCGAACCTGGTCTTAAAGGCGGTCTTCCACTCGTCTCCGTCCCTCATGCGCACCAGATGGTATGCCCCTTTCAAATCCAACTTGGTGTAGATACGAGCTTTCTTGACCTGTTCCAGAAGTACACTGATGAGAGGCAAGGGGTACCGATTTTTTATGGTTATCGCATTCAATGCCCTAAAGTCCACACAGGCTCTCAGCTCCCCATTAGCCTTCGGGATGAAGAAGAGTGGCGAGGCGGCCGGAGACTTGGACGGGCGGATGAATCCTAGCTTGAGGAGTTTATCCAGGTACCCCCGGAGATGCACGTTTTCAGGCTCCGTCAGGGCATACAGCCTGCCGCTGGGAACGCTGGCCCCTGGCACCAGGTCGATCTGGCAGTCAAACTGTCTATGTGGTGGTAGCACTTCCGCCTTCACCTCATCAAATACATCCTCAAAACTGTGATAAGCCTGGGGGAGAGCCACATCTTTTTCTGCCGCTGTAGCCACCGTCTGACTCCCGCTCTCATCTGCGTCAAGGGATTCCGTTCTTATTCCACAATGCAGGATGCAATACGGTGACGTCATTTCGATGCGATGTGTTGGCCAATCCACAGAGGGGTTGTGTTTCTGTAGCCACGGCAATCCCAATATGACGCCATATTGGGGCGCTCGGATGATGTTAAAATCGATTTGTTCCAAATGGTCCCTCCCATATCTCATCGGAAGGACCCCCGTGTGCTGCCCGATGGGCCCCGTCACCAATCGCCTTCCATCTACAGCATAGACGTCTTCGGGTACAGCTTTGGGAAGAAGCACTAGCCCTAGCCTGCATGCCTCGTTGTGGTCCATAAACATGCCAGTGGCCCCTGAATCCACCATGGCCACAACGGGTATCCACTGGTCATGCACTCCCACGTGCACCGTGAGAAACAGGTGTCGTTGTCCCTTAGTGACCGAGTTGAAAAGTGAAGGGATGGATGAGTGACTCCGAGATGCCCCTTCTTTGGTCTTGGAGTCCTCTAGTTTTCCGCCGGTATGTCCACCACGGCTGTTACCGACCGGTTGGCCCGATAACGTGACGTCTTCGGTTTGGCAGGGCATTCACGTACGTAGTGGCCTTTTTTGCCACAATATAGGCACAATCCTTGTTTACGGCGTGACTCTTTCTCCGTGGCTGTGAGGCTCGCTCGTATTGCGCCGATGTCCATGGGTCCTCCCTTGGATGCGGTGGAAGTTTCAGGACTTCCCACCGTCACATAGGATGGAAGGGATTTTCCTTTTCTCCCATGATCCCCCTTTCTTTCACTTAGCCTATGTTCCAGCCGTAATACCAGGTTGATAAGGCCCTCACATGTCTTGGGTTGAGGGTCAATATGAGCCACGGCGTCCTTGAGCTCATCGCACAGCCCTTGATGGAAGAGCGCCGTCTGTTTAGCAACAGGCCACTTGGTTTCCGCAACCAGCCTTCGGAACGCGTTGAGATACTGCACCAGGTCGTTGGATCCCTGTCTCAACTCAAGCATTTCACGGTCCGCCGTGTACGAGTCAGCCCTCCTGTCGAATACCTTCAGGAATTCCTCGCGAAAAGCACCCCAATCACATAAGATGGGGTCGTCCCTGCTTACCAGAGGTACGGCCCATTGTGCCGCGTTTCCAGCCAAATAGAATATAAGGAAAGCCACACGAGCCTGACTCGTGGGGAACGCCTTTGGTTTGCACGATAAATGTAGCGCCACTTGTGTGAGGAATACCTGCACTGTGTTAGGATCCCCACTGTACCTCTCTGGTGTTGCCAAGGGGATGGCTACCGGCATTTCCACTACTACCGCAGGGGTCTGGTTCGTGAGGGAGGTGCTGGGCGTGAGCGGGTCCAATTGGATAGCATCCAGTCTGGCTTTTACATCGGCTGTTTCTTGCCTAGAGGCAGCCACTTCAACTTGCATGGCCGCTAAAGCAGCCAGCACATCATCAAGTGTTGCCATGTCTGTTATCGACCGGGAGACAGTTAGTGTTATTAAGGTCGGATATTTTGTAACGCCCTGAACGTCTCAGGATCGTTTAACAGACACGATAATGAGGACGCAACCACTTGTGAAGGGTTAGTTGTTTTAATGAAGGCAAATATAATACAAAGAATAAACAAAAGTTATAGTCACTGGAATCCTCCAGGCTAAGTACGTTACCAGCCCACAGCACGGATGGTCCTAACCGTCCTCTGCATATACGCCGATCCCGGCGTATGCCAACAGAGGGCAGAAATGAAATGGCCGACAATGCCAATCGGTAGGCTGTGAGGGGCACGAAGAGTGTTGGGGAGAATCGAGGAGTCAGGGAAACACCCAGCCGGGGTCTCTACCTGAAGGGAGCAGCCGCTCAACCTCTTCCTCAGACTGCACCGGGACGCGGAGTCACCTCCTGGTGATGCGTCACCGATACCCCAATCAACAGCAAGAAGACTGAACCGAGAGCAGCCGCTCGATCGATCTTGTGGACTTCCGAGTCTGTAACGCGGCAAACACCTCCTGGTGTGCGTTACAGCTGGCAGTCCCTGTGTCTCTGGTCGGGCTGGGAGTTACGACTCCAACCAGCAAAAGCGCCACTGCGCTTGGACTCAACCGAGTCAAAAAGCGAAGCTCAATGGTTGACCGGTAGAGCTTCCGGGTCCTTCACAGGTGACGATGGGGCAAGACACGGCCCAGGGAGTAACGACTCGACCTACCTCCGTTCTTGCCTTACTGGAGCACCACTCCGGAACACTGCTCTTCACGAAGCAGGTACGTCGGTGTAAACACAATATCCGACAGCGTTGTACCTCCCGGTTCCTCCCTTTATAGGGCGTGTTTTCCTTGAGTTATGTAACAGCTCTCCTGTTTACATAAGGGCGTGTTTTCCTTGAGTTATGTAACAGCTCTCCTGTTTACATAAGGGCGTGTTTTCCTTGAGTTATGTAACAGCTCTCCTGTTTACATAACCTCTCAACCGCTAAGCATCCTGGGAGATGTAGTCCGTTTTCGCTGGTTACCGTTTTCCTCCCCTCGCATGACAGGAATTCTTGACATATGCACAGGGCAGTGTTGTGTAACCTAACTAGTCTCTAAAGTTGTAATATAAAATATGTGCTGGGGAGTGTAACGTTGCATATGCACTGTGACAAAGATATGGATCCCAGATTGTAATATGTATGGCATAGCACTGTGCGTTATAACATAGGCATCGAGGAAGGTACGTTAGATAGGGCAATATAACCCGTGCGAAGACAAGTGTGGCATGACATATTCACGGGGTGGTGTTACAGTGCACATGGGCTAGAGAGTGTCTTAGCATATGCACTAGCTAGTGGAATACAACACAGAGGTGTGTGGCACTCAGCAGGCTATGGTGGGTGTAACACAGCATTGGGCTCTGCCAGGAGCGCGCTGTGACTCTCAAGTGATGTTCGTCCCCTTTCAAGAGAGTAAAATAAAAAGTATTACACATCCGGCAGTGGATGTGTGTTTTATTAACCGTGAGGGGGGTTTCATGCATAGTTTTGGTCGAATTTTTGTCGAATCCCCTTTGAATGGCTTGGTGTGCATGTGTATTAAATGTGCCCGTCAATAGCTACCCATGTTTGTATAAATAAACGACAAGGGTGTCTACCGGGATCAGGCACGGTAGGGCATCAGACATGTCAGAGCTTCACTAGTGGTGTAAATACATTCCACGTGGATTCATTGTATGCATAGTCGCCTTTCAATGAATATCACGCAAATCGTCATGGTGATAGGTACGTACGGTTTGTCCAGCATGTCCTAGGTGTTTCTATAAATATATATTTTTTAAAAATAATAAAAAAACAGTGGCCGGCCCTGGGGATTGGGGTCAAAAAAATATAATTAGGAGACAGGCCCTGGGGGATGAGGTCCTCAGGGCCAATAAATTAGAATAAGAAGGGGAACCACACAGCCCCCCTTCTTAAAAAATTAAAATAAATAAAAGACTGGCATCGCGCCGGAGGCCACGCCCCCTCCTTGCAGCACTCTGCAAACGCGCCCCCTGGCGAGTTGTAAGTTTGGGAATTAATTCCTCTTCAATACTGAGGGTCCCTGAGGGCCAACTAGCCCAACAGGCATCTCCAGTATGCGCCAGGGAGCTGCGCTGCAGACAGGTGTTCTGAGGCCAAGCCCCTTTTTACACCTCTCTGCAACGCAGCTCTGTGGCGCTTACTGGAGGTACCTAGTGGTCTAGTTTGACCCTAGGGACCCTTAGGATTCAAGGGGACTTAATCTCTCAACTTAGAACAGCCACAGGGCGCGTTTACACAGTGGTGAAGGGAGGGGACGGGGCCTGAGGTGACGTGTGCAAACACGCACTATGGCACGTTTTAAATTGGGGATATAATTTCCCTTCAATACTGAGGGCCCCTGGGGGCTAACGAGCCCACCAAGTACTTCCAGTAAGCGCCACTGAGCTGCATTGCAGAGAGGTGGTCCAGGCCGTGCCACTTTTTACACCTCTCTGCAACGCAGCTCTGTGGCACTTACTGGAGGTACCTAGTGGGCTAGTTGGACCCTAGGGACCCTGAGGATTCAAATGAACTTAAACTCCCAACTAAAAACGGACACAGGGCGTGTTTACACGGTGGTGAAGGGAGGGGACGGGGCCTGAGTTAACGTGTGCAAAAACGCCCTGTGGCCTGTTTTAAGAGGTAGTTTTAATCCCCCTGCCCTATTATATACTAGGGGCTTACAGAGGAGGCCATGCTAATCACAGGGGGACCCCAACGCATAATGTTCCCTAGTGTATGTAGGTGTTTTCACTGTATTCTAAGTGTCTTTTAACATAGCACTGGCTCTAGGACTGGTTAGTCAGACTCAGTTACCACCAGTATCCGTCTGAAAAAGTTGAGGGTACAGGATGATTTTGCAACAAGGCTTCTTTCTGCTCTTCTTTTTGTTCTTTCTGCACGTTATCCTTCTTCCTGCACTTTTCTTCGTCTTTGAGGACTTCTGTTGCTTCTTTCTGCACTTCTTTTTTTTCTTTCTGTGAATTTTTTCTTCTTTCTTCACATGTCCTATCTCTGTAGGCATAGTTAGAAATTAGCATTTAAAAAACCTTTGAAATTCACAGAAAAAACCATAGGTTTCAGGCACGTTATAGTTAGGAATTAGCATTTAAAAAACCTCAGAAATTCACTGAAAAAAACCTAGGTTTTGTAATGACTGTTTGCTGTTCCACAGGAGCGTCAGGAACCTGAAGCGAAGTCCTCAGCCTTCCCCAACGGTCTTCCGACTCTATCAGACTCTAGAGACTCAGAAGACTCGCTAGGGAAAACAGGGAAACAAAACAAGGGAAGGAGGGTTGCACTTCTTTGGGTCACCGTCGTCCGGTTCCTCAGGAAAAGAGACCTACACCTGGCATACACCCTGTAAGACAAATACTACTATGTAAACACTGCCACATACAACCCACTCCCTGTGTACAACTCTGCCCTTGACTGTACCTACCCCTGTGTCGTGTTTTCTAAGTAGGCAATGAGAAGGCTTCAAGGGCTCATAGTAAGATCCTGTACGAAGGAGAACACGCTGTTAGCATGAAGTAAGAACCATGGAATAAACCAACCCCACGCCTAATCTCACTCTGCTGTCTGCTTACCCCGTAGGATGGCGTGGAGGAATTACCAACTCCCTGGACTCTGTAAGCCTGATAACCACTGTGGAAGGTAGTCTACTGAAATAGATATACAATATGTCAGAACAAATCTACATACCCACTGAGATCACTTTAGCTATCATACAGTACTTGAAGGAACATGTGGCGCAAAAGCGCTTTTACCTTGTATCTGTCGAGAAGATCATCAACACAGTGATTCACGCAAAACCCCCAGAGAGTACCAGGATATTGATGGAGAATGAGAGGACTGAAAACACCAAACTAGAGCGGGTTACGGTGGAAGCCTAACAGGGAATTAGGCACTATTCACAACTTTAGATGGCTGACAGGAACGGTGTCAGTCAATGAAGTGCGTCACATAAGGAGGGGAAAAATAGGGAGAAAAAGGAAGATAATAGGGACTGGATATAACTGCGGAAATGAGCAGAGAACGACCCCAACTCGATGTTTTGGGAGGCACTGGAGAATGCCTAGCAGGAAGGGACAGTACGTGCTTAACAAGCACACAACTCTTAATCCATGCACTTACAAGGAGGAGAGGTTCTGAAATACCAGAACGACACAGAATTACCGTGGCACCTCTCGTTGGATTATGAAGGGGAAAAGGAGCAAAGTCCGCCCTGCTCGAAGAGGTCTGGAAGCAGGCAGGAACAAGCTGACACGAGGAATGGCAGGACGCGGCGTAAGGCAGCCGGCTTCGTTCACCAGCGCGAAAGCCGGAAACAGGAAACAGCAGTACCGGAAGTCAGGCAACTGAGCTTAGGGACGAAAACGAATCTCGAGACAAGAACGCTAAGCGCGTTTCCTTGTCTCGAGAGTTCTTAAATACTGCTGCGCCGGGAGCCGCGGACCGTGGGGCATGACAGCACACTCCCCCCACAAAGTCCCCCCGACCGTTTGGGTTTATCAGGGTATCGTTGATGAAAGAGACGGATCAACCGAGGAGCGTGCACTGCACTAGCCGGTTCCCACGTCCGTTCCTCTACACCATACCCCTTCCAGTGCAATAGGTATTGGAGAGTTCTCCCCACCATACGGGAATCCACAACAGACTCCACTTCATATTCCTCGCTACCTTGGATGACAATAGGCGCGGGCCTTTTCGGTACAGAAGTGCCTGGCTCAACTGGTTTGAGCAATGAGACGTGAAAAACAGGGTGAATCCTGAAGGAGGCAGGCAACTCTAATCTCAGGGCCACCGGGTTAATCACCTTTAAGACTCTGTAGTGGCCTATAAATTTGGGATTGAACTTGCGTGAACCACTGAGCATCAAATGTTTGGTGGAAAGCCACACCCTATCCCCCGGTGCATAGATGGGCTCCAATCTTCTATGTACATCCGCCCCCTCCTTGTAACGCACTTTTACCATATCAAGAGTCTCCAAAGTCACTTTGTGCAGGTCTACCAGTTTGTGCACCAGATGGTCTGCTGCTGGAATAGGACTGTTTGGAGAACACCCGGATGGCAATAACTTAGGATGAAACCCTGCTGAACAAAAGAAAGGAGAGTGCTTGATGGAAGAATGTGGGCTATTGTTATACGCTATCTCTGCCAGCCACACCCACTCATCCCAATCCGACGGGGAATGCAAGACCTGGTTTCTGATGTACTGCTCGAAACATTGGTTAACTCTCTGTTTGCCCGTCGGACTGAGGATGATGGCTAGAAGATAATCTGACGTCTATTTGAAGCAATGAACATAAGCCCCTCCAGAACCTAGACACGAACTGGGCCCCCCTATCGGAAACCAAAACAGAAGGGAATCCATGAAGCCGCACCACCTGATGTAAAAATACCGAGGCCAGTTCTATGGCGGTGGGCAATCCATTCAAAGGGACGAAGTGAGCAGTTTTCGTGAATAGATCAACCACCACTAAGACAGTATTGTTTTTTCTCCTGGTAACAGGCAACTCCACTATAAAATCAAGTGAAACCGTGTGCCAGGGACCTGGCGGGGAGGCCAACGGTAGGAGGAGTCCCACAGGACTTTGGCGGGACACCTTGGTTTGGGCACATGTAGAACAAACCTTGACATAAGACTCAATATCCTTTAACATGTTAGGCCACCAAAACCGTTCACGTATCGTCTTGGTGGTTTTCTTTATGCCTGGATGACCGGCCAAAGGATGGGTATGATACCATTTCATGACCTGTTCTTGTAACTCGAGTGTAGGCAACACCACCCCACCGTGAATACAGACATACCCATCGTTTTCCACTGTCTCGTGGGAGCCCACCACCTCATGCATCTTGTCTGAGGATTGAGCCAGTCGAATCCTGTTACAGAACTCATCTTCAGTGAACACCCCCCCTACAATAGCGTCAGTGGGTATGATATTTGGTATTTCTATGGGCTCTTCTGGTTGCGTGAAACCTAGGCGCGATAAGGCATCAGCTTTGCCATTCCTTCTCCCAGGCCTATATTGAATGGTAAAGTCATATTCCCCAAAGAACTGAGACCAACGTAGTTGTCTCATTGACAATGCTTTAGCTGATTTTAGGTACTGGAGATTGCGGTGGTCTGTGTACACAGTAGCTGGAAAACGTGCACCCAAAAGATACTGTCTCCATTCCTCAAAAGCCTTTTTTATCGCAAGGAGTTCCTTGTCCCCCACTGCATAATTGTATTCCGCAGATGTATACTTGTGCGAGAAATAGGCTACCGGATGACCGTGTCCTAAAACAGGGTCCGTTTGACTAAGGACACCTCCTACTGCCACTTGTGAAGCGTCCACTTCCACCACATAGGGCAAAGCCGGATCCGGATGACGTAGGATGGGAGCTCTCGTGAAGGCCAATCGCAGTCTTTGAAAAGCATCCTCGGCTTCCCTAGACCAGTCAAATAGAACCCCTTTTTTCAACAAAGCGGTCAGTGGACTTGCCAATTCCGAAAAATCTCGTATAAAACGTCTATAGAAATTGGCAAAGCCCAGAAAGCTCTGCAATTCTTTAACCGAACATGGCGCAGGCCAAGAAAGCACTGCCTTCACCTTGCCGGGATCCATAGCTAGGCCCCATGGGGATACAACAAACCCTAAAAAAGGCACCTTTTGTGTGTGAAAGGTGCACTTTTCCAACTTACAGTATAGCTGATTATCACGAAGGCGTTCCAGCACCTGACGCACATGAAGAACATGGTCAGACATAGATGATGAAAAAATCAACAGATCGTCAATGTAAGCGATCACGTAATCATCAAGCATATCACGGAGCACCTCATTAATAAAAAACTGGAACGCTGCTGGAGCATTACAAAGCCCAAAGGGCATCACGAGGTATTCGAATAATCCATACTTCGTACAAAATGCAGTCTTCCACTCGTCTCCCTCCCTGACACGCACTAGGTGATAGGTGCCACGCAGATCCAATTTCGTGAAAAACTGGGCACCACGTACTCTGTCAAGGAGGGAGGCAATCAGGGGCAGAGGGTACCTGTTCTTAACGGTGACAAGATTCAATTTCCTGTAATCTATACAGCAGCGGAGACCCCCTTCACGTTTGGGGATGAAAAATAAGGAAGAAGAGGCAGGAGAGCGTGAAGGGCGGATAAATCCCTTCTCCAACATGGTATCAAGGTATTCTCTCAAATAGATGTTCTCTTTTTCAGTAAGGGAATACACCCTACTGCAGGGTATTCTGGCTCCTAGTTCTAAATCTATCCGGCAGTCATATGCCCTATGTGGGGGAAGGACTTCCGCCTCTTTGGGGTCAAACACGGTAGCTAAATCCTGGTAAGAGGAGGGCAATGCGGGAACGACTTCTGATTCGTTCGCCTCACTAGTGACATGAGTGCTTGCTATCCCTACGTCTTGTTCCTGACGAGAACGAAATATAAGGGTGGATTTCTCCCAGTCTATAAGAGGGTTATGACGTTTTAACCATGGTATGCCCAATAACACAGGGATCTGAGGAGAACAAATCAAATCAAACTCTATTTCTTCTTGATGGCCGGGGTCTATAACCATGTGTAGCATGATTGTGTGATGAGTTACTGGCCCTGAGACAAGGGGACGCCCGTCAATGGTGGTGACCCTGTTTACTGCATCTTTCCTTCTACGGGGTATCAGATTTTCTCTAGCCCACTCTGAGTCCATATAATTCCCTGAAGCACCAGAATCAATCATTATTGCCACCTGCAACCCGATGTGTGCGGAGGATAGCAAGGCGGATACGTATAGATGTGTACTGGGATTAGCTGGGTGAACAGAAGAGACAAAACCATCTGAACCACCCGGGATCCTTGTCTCACAGGTCCCCGGGCTCCTTAGTTTCCCGCCTTATCCGACTGAAGGGGTTTAATCGGACAGGACCTCAAGAAATGACCGGCTTTCCCACAATACAAACAGAGTCTATTAGCGCGCCTTCTCTGTCTTTCTTCCGGTGTCAAGGGACCCTTCAACACCCCAATTTGCATAGGCTCACTCTCATCTGCGACTTTGGGACGTTCACTCTTCTTTTCCCTAGAAGGCACATATCGGTGTTCTACTTTTCCCTTTTCCTGCTTTCTCTCTTGCATCCTATGTTCAATCTTGACTACCAAATCGATGAGTTCCCCTCATGCCTCAGGTAATTCTACAATTTGAGAAAGAGCATCTTTCAAATCATCACGTAGTCCCCTATAGAAGAGAGTGCTACGCTTTTCTTCTGGCCAGTTAGATTCCACCTCTAGTCTACGAAAGGACGTGATGTATTGTACTAAGTCATGATTGCCCTGCTTGAGTGCTAACAACTCAGTATCCGCAGAGTGAGTGTATGTGTGCCGATCGAACAATTTACGGAACTCCCTTTTAAAGGCTGAATGATCAAGCAGCAAAGGGTCATTTCGGTCGACCAAGGGTATGGCCCAATCTGCTGCGGGGCTGCTCAAATACGAAATCATAAACGCTACCCGTGATTGATCAGAGGGAAAACAAGTACTCTTACAAGAGAAGTGTAATTGGCACTGACTCAGGAACGCGGCACAACGTGCAGCATCCCCCGAGAACCTTTCTGGTGGTGCTAAAGGAATGGAAGGAGGCGTGGTGACTTGAATAATCGGTGGCGTAACATCCGAACTTCCACCTGAAGCTGCTCCAGCGTGATGACGCTGAAGAGCATCCACTCTCGCCGCCAAGGCCTGAGTTTCTAACTGCAAGTTCCCTATCATGCCGGCTACATCGGCTAGGGAGACCGCTCCTAATTCCATGACGCTCGGGCAGAACACACCACTAGGGCTTGGCGTTCTGTAATGACTGTTTGCTGTTCCGCAGGAGCGTCAGGAACCTGAAGCGAAGTCCTCAGCCTTCCCCAACGGTCTTCCGACTCTATCAGACTCTAGAGACTCAGAAGACTCGCTAGGGAAAACAGGGAAACAAAACAAGGGAAGGAGGGTTGCACTTCTTTGGGTCACCGTCGTCCGGTTCCTCAGGAAAGGAGACCTACACCTGGCATACACCCTGTAAGACAAATACTACTATGTAAACACTGCCACATACAGCCCACTCCCTGTGTACAACTCTGCCCTTGACTGCACCTACCCCTGTGTCGTGTTTTCTAAATAGGCAATGAGAAGGCTTCAAGGGCTCATAGTAAGATCCTGTACGAAGGAGAACACGCTGTTAGCATGAAGTAAGAACCATGGAATAAACCAACCCCACGCCTAATCTCACTCTGCTGTCTGCTTACCCCGTAGGATGGCGTGGAGGAATTACCAACTCCCTGGACTCTGTAAGCCTGATAACCACTGTGGAAGGTAGTCTACTGAAATAGATATACAATATGTCAGAACAAATCTACATACCCACTGAGATCACTTTAGCTATCATACAGTACTTGAAGGAACATGTGGTGCAAAAGTGCTTTTACCTTGTATCTGTCGAGAAGATCATCAACACAGTGATTCACGCAAAACCCCCAGAGAGTACCAGGATATTGATGGAGAATGAGAGGACTGAAAACACCACACTAGAGCGGGTTACGGTGGAAGCCTAACAGGGAATTAGGCACTATTCACAACTTTAGATGGCTGACAGGAACGGTGTCAGTCAATGAAGTGCGTCACATAAGGAGGGGAAAAATAGGGAGAAAAAGGAAGATAATAGGGACTGGATATAACTGCGGAAATGAGCAGAGAACGACCCCAACTCGATGTTTTGGGAGGCACTGGAGAATGCCTAGCAGGAAGGGACAGTACGTGCTTAACAAGCACACAACTCTTAATCCATGCACTTACAAGGAGGAGAGGTTCTGAAATACCAGAACGACACAGAATTACCGTGGCACCTCTCGTTGGATTATGAAGGGGAAAAGGAGCAAAGTCCGCCCTGCTCGAAGAGGTCTGGAAGCAGGCAGGAACAAGCTGACACGAGGAATGGCAGGACGCGGCGTAAGGCAGCCGGCTTCGTTCACCAGCGCGAAAGCCGGAAACAGGAAACAGCGGTACCGGAAGTCAGGCAACTGAGCTTAGGGACGGAAACGAATCTCGAGACAAGAACGCTAAGCGCGTTTCCTTGTCTCGAGAGTCCTTAAATACTGCTGCGCCGGGAGCCGCGGACCGTGGGGCATGACAGGTTTCAGGGGTGTTATAGTTGGCTGGACTTTTCACTTGTACAAAACCATTGAAATTCCCCGTTATAGTTAGTTCAGCTAACTATAACTCGCGCGCCCGCAATGCACTCCTGATGACGTCACATATTACATCACTCATGACATGGTCAGTGACATCACTCATGACATCACTGATGACATCTCAAATGACATCACTGATGACATCATCCAGTGAATGTGTGTTTTTCTGAAAATTAAATATGTTTTATATATGTATATCTCAAGGTCGATGGAAGAATAAATGGGTATATAAGTGTCTAAATGGATGATTTGTTTTTGAAAAATTGATTGTGTAACTGACTGATTAAGTGTATCATAGTGAATACATGGCTTAGTGAGTAATAATACTAAAATCTTTGCCAAAATCCTTGCTAATCGGGTGGTTCCTCTCGCTCAGACTCTTGCAGCTCCTGAACAGGCTGGGTTTATCCCGGACAGGAACCTCACCTATAATTCATGCACGGTCTTTGGGGCCTTACAGCACATTCGGCAAGACACGAAGGCGGTTGCGGTTTTCCTCGACATGGAGAAGACCTTCGATTCTGTCGAGTGGCCCTTCATGCGCCACATCTTGACCAGGGTGGGTCTAGGACCGGTTTTCCTCCAGTTGATTAGGGTGCTGTACAATCACCCCTCCGCCAGAGTCAAAATAGGCAATCTGGTGACGGACCCCATTGCCATTACCAGAGGGACGAGGCAGGCGTGCCCGCTGTCTCCTATATTATACGCCTTAGTGGCAGAACCACTGGCCTGTGCATTACATGAATACCACAGTCACAAGGGTATTAGATTTCTGAAGTAAGAACAAATAGTGTCTACCTACGCTGATGACACATTATTATACATCCGCAATCCGCAAAACAACCTCTCTTCAGTCTTATGTGAAGTTGTGCACTTTGGCGCCCTCTCGGGACTGCGGGTCAATTGGTCCAAGTCAATAGCCGTTTCACTCATGTCCAACACAACTCCTCACAAACCAGACTATCCGTTACAGTGGTCCCCAGACTCGATCAGGTATCTGGGCATACAGGTGCACCCTGACTCAGAGGCGGTCTTTAGGGAAAACTATGGTGCTGCTGTCAGTAAGCTGGAAGACGACGTGGATAATTGGATCAGGCTGCCTCTGTCCCTGCTAGGCAGAATTTCAATTATGAAAATGGTTGTGTTACTGCGATTTGTGTTCTTATTTACGAATATCCCTATGGTATTGCCCAGCTCTTTTTTCAGTCGGGTCACAACGTTAATGATAAAGCTAGCCTGGGCAGGCAAGCACGCTAGGGTTAAGTGGCAGACGCTAACCTTGCCGTATCACATGGGGGGGCTGGGTGCCCCGGATTTAAACATATTATAGAGCTGCGCAGTGCGCGCGCGCCTATCACTGGATTCACGGTCCGCCGGACGCCCCCCACCTCCGCATAGAGACGATCATTGCGGACCCGCTGCCACTCCCGGCCTTGATATTTGATGACACAGACAGTAGGACAGGCATACTTGATTCCATCAAGCGACACAACATGCTTGGCACTATCTACTACAGCTTCAGGCTGGAGCTCTTCTGTATTCCCCAGCCATGCCACTCGACTGGACCCGCTGGCTGTCTCCATGTAGAGACAGAGGGGTGATACGAGCATTTAGCTCGCTGAGCATCCAGACTGCCGCGATCTCTTCCTTAACGGCGTGGTAAAAAAGTGGGAGGAGTTAGAACACCAAGAGCACCCTCGCACCCTGCTGCAACAGTTTCAATTCCACAGGACGAGGCATGCACTACACAACATATTGGGGGAGGACCTCCTGAGGTCTTGGAATTAACTTATGCTATTAAAGCCAAATCACCCCGCAAGATAGTTTACAATATGTATAAGATGGCTATGTCCCACAGGACAAATCAGTACTCCAAGGCCAGGTTGGACAGGCAGCGAGACTTGCAGCAACCGATTGATGACTCTATGTGGGCTCACTGTTGCACCACTACACGTCGAATCTCTTTAAATGGCAGGCACAGGCTGATCCATTTTAAATATTTAAACAGGGCGTATTACACACCGGAGAGACTACACAAATACGGGTTGAGGGATAATCCAGCCTGTAAAAGATGTACCGATCAATCTGCAGACTTCTTACATTTAGCCTGGTTATGTCCCAGGGTTCGTAAATTTTGGGTATTGGTTTTTTGTGAGCTGGAGAAAATTACTAACTTAGCTCTTCACCTGGACCCTGCACTGGCTCTGCTGGGATATTCCAAAAAGATCCCTAGAGGGGGGCGTAGACTGATAGACATGGGACTTCTCAAGCAAAACGTAAAGTAGCGATTAATTGGCTCCACGGCCCTATCCCCACTATGGCGCAGTGGTCACACGACATGCTTTTCTGCAGTACGCAGATGGAAAACTTCAGTGATCTCCTCCCCCCTAGGAGTCGCCTGAAAAGTTTTGGGAGCTTTACACGACATACATTTCTACTAGAGGGACTGCTATGCCTGAGACTGACCACGACTCGTGGGAAGGCATCATCACTACACCAGTTAATTGATTCCCCTTGAGACGTTATTAGGCAGACACAAGGACTGTTGAGTCGAGTCATGCCTGCATATATGTTTCTAATGTAACGCTTTGGAGATGCCGAAAGTGAAGATATCACGGTCACCAGTATGGAATAAGGTATTTGCTCACAATGACATGTTAATTTGCAATTGATCTGTATGTATTGTGTCTCATTGTACTCCGCTATGCACCATGTGCACAATTCATAGCTGTCAGATGTAACATCTTGCTTCTTGTATGTTATGTTTAAGTTTCCCAAATAAACTAATTAACTTTTTTTTTTTTTTAAACACAGACTGCATTGTGGCGCGATCTCCGTTATTAAAAGAAAGTCTTTCTATGTGCACCTCTAAAAACAATTAGATATGTTTTTAAATGCAGAAGAATTTCCTGTTTAATAAATATAAGTTATACTTAATTAATGGATGTAGTGGTGTTAAAAACATCTGATTTCCAAATTCATAGCACATAACCTCACATTAAATGGGGCAATAAATAAAAAATGTCTAACTGCTTGAATGCATTGATGTTAATATACTCCCATATACCTTATATCCACCAGTCCTTATGTTAGCAAATCTAACATAATTATCTAGAGAGTCTTCAATAATTGTCTCAGCGCGTTCATCATGTGCAAAATTAACCTGATTGTCAAATATCAAAGTGCAAATGTGCTAAATTACTATTTCATAAGTGCATAAAAAGTGCTTGGTGCATAATAGTGCAAATATACAATTGTGTCACAAACTTACTAATAAAATATTTTTTTTGTTTTTTTGTTAAGTTTTGTTGTAGTTCAAAAAGTGTCTGGCTGGCTGTTACGCTGTTGTGCTCTATTTTGTGCATTGAATTTAAAATTCTAATGTTTAAACTAGAAGTCTGCCTCTGCTATAATAGCAAGATGTTTGGGAACCAAAAGTTTGCACTTAATATTTGGACTTGTGCTGTTCAATGTCCCATATCATTGGATTTCATCATAAAAGCAGGTTTAATAGAAAAAGTGCAGTGGTGATTATAAAAAATTATGAAGGTCTTCATTGTTGTTCAGACCTGTTGGTGCTTTGCAGTCTAGTTCTAATATTATCTGGGACTCGAGCTGCCTGAGCATACGCTCCCTATTGCCTCCACGACGGAGAATTGGGATGGCATCAATGACCTAATATTTCAGGCAATTAAGATCGTTCTTATGTACAGCTCCAAATTGGCTTGCCACTGGATATTAGACATCATTGTTTACTATGGCTCGTAGGTGCTGGAGGATTCTTACATGTACCTGCAGCATAGTACTCCCAACGTGTCTCAAGCCACAGGTACATTCCTGCACTGTGGTTTTTTCAGTGAATTTCTAAGGTTTTTTAAACTGCTAATTTCTAACTAGAACGTCCCTGAAACCTATGTTTTTTTCAGTGAATTTCAAGGGTTTTTTCTTTTTTTTTATTAAGCCAGTAAACCGATACAGGGGAATAAGGCAAATCAAAGGGAAACACACGGCATGTTCAACATGACAATAAATTAAGACATTGTAAAATCATATAAGATCAGCAGAAGAGCAAACGACCATTGTAAAATCATACAAAATCAACAGAAAACAAAAAGGAAGAAGTAGAGCAAAAGAGATGTACATATATAACATCGTAAAACAAAATACTGCTGAGTACAGTGCTAATGCAAAAACCCAAATATATATCTGTCTGTTTGACGTCCCCTCTGGGAGGCCCGACCTCCTATATATTGTTTACTTCCAAATTTCATCTACATCTACACATACTAATTATCCAATAGGCCTCCCGTAAAACTATAAAGAGTGGCTATTTTTGAGTGAGAGAGAGGATAGAATCTCTACCAACCCAACGGGGCTTAACTGAGATCATATGTTGTCGGTGAAAGATATTCCGTTAAAGCCCCCCAAATCTCCTCACCAAGTTTACGTTTACGTGGGCTTTTAATGGCATATAAGCTAGTCTCAAGTTTGCAGATAGGAAATAATCTGCCTCTCCACATCTCAAATGTAGGGGGTTCTTTCTGACGTCACAATGAAGCTATACACAACCTTACTACTGCAACTGCAATATATATAAAATATCTATATATCTATACATTCCATGTGTGGGTGTTTTATATTCTATAACCCCCAGCATCATAACTAATGGAGTTATCTCAATATGTACTCCTGTGAGTTCAGTTAAAAATATCTGTATCCTATTTATCAATAATTTCAGCTCTGGACATGTAAAAAACATTTGAACTATATCTGCCTGTTCCCCCCCACATCGAGTGCATTTGTCCTCATTTACTCCACCCCAGCGTGCAATTTTAGCCGGTGTATAATATAGATTAAACATGGTTTTGTATTGTTGCGTTTTCAGATTTGAGGATATTAAAAGTTTTTCAGCTAGATAAATAGATTCTTGCAAAATATTCCCTTCTGCCACCACTCTCAATTTCCATTTATCGTTCTGTGCCTCAACATCGTCCTTTTGTGTGTCGATAAGTGCCTGATATATATTCCCGATTTTACCCCGGGCCATCACAATTTCTAAAAGATTGTTTTTCTCAGCTAAACAGGAGATATCCCTCCTTCTGCACAGGAAGTCCCGGATCTGCAAATATTTAAAGAAATCCGCTTCAGGAAGATCATAGTTAGTGATCAATGTAGCTTATGTTTTAACACCGCTAGTGTCTACCAGCTGGCCCAAAGTTGTAATACCTTTACTTCTCCATTTATTCATAATCTAAGAAGATAGATGGAAGTAGTGCCACTGCGTCCATGGGTGTATAATAAAATATTTTACCCATATTTAGCTGCCTCTTTATTTGGTGCCAGGCCTTATAGGCTGCCTGGAGGACTTTAAAGCGGGTCTTCTTATAGTAACTTGGCTCTAGAATTTTAAAGAATGTTCTCTCTGTCCTTGCACCTAATAGTAGCTGATATATATGAGGCACATCCCTTAGGGTTTCACCATTAGTTCCCACCAAAAGGATTCCAATGTGCTGTAATAAACAAGCCCAGTAATAAAATTGAAAATTTGGTACTACCCACCCCCCTCTATCCCGTGGTAGAGTCATACATTTTAGTGCTCGCCGGGGTTTCCCCGGTGCCCATAGAAAACTATTGCAGATAGATTGTAGTCTCTACATTTGTTTTCTTGTAATTTCCAGTGGTACTGCCCTAAAGAAGTATGAGACCTTTGGAAGCACATTCATTTTGAGGACATTGCATCTTCCCAACGACGACAAGTGCAAGTTTTCCATCCTATCCAAATCTCTTTTGATCTTATTAAGAAGAGGTTCCCAATTGAGTTTAACCATCGTATCTAGGCAAGCATTCAGGCGTATTCCGAAATATACGGCCTCCTTTAGAATGCTCTGATCCCTAAATTGCGTTTATTTAGTACAGATTACCTGTGTCTTAGTTAAGTTCAATTTATAACCCGAACTCCTCCCAAATATTGCTGCCAATTGTTCCGTCTGCTCCAATGTAATTGCAGGAACCGGTGTAATTATTGCAATATCATCTGCATAAGCAAGTATATTAACCCGCTCCAACCTAGGGCCTGGCAGCTGTTCGTTTAATCTATGCTCTAATAGGTTTAAGAACGGGTTGATATATATCGCAAATAACAGAGGGTAGCACGGGCATCCTTGACGAGTGCCTCTTGATATAATTAATGGTTTTGATTCTAACCCTAGTGTGCATATTCGTGCCTTTGGGGATCTGTACATTGTCCTAATGGCTTGAATAAACCCTGCACCAACACCATGCAACCTAAGTGTGGCCCATAGAAATTCCCATGAGACACGGTCAAACGCTGTTTCTGCGTCTAATAATATCACCCCGCATGGCATTTTACGTGTGTTGGCAATATCTAGCAATGTTGTTACTCTGCTTATATGATTAACCATGTCTCTACCTGGTACAAACCCATGCTGGTGGACTGAAACCAGGGCCTTAATAACATGAGATAGACGTGTTGCTAAAATTTTTGCGTAAATTTTACAATCGCAGTTTATTAAAGACATTGGTCTAAATGGCCCTGGGAGTGTAGGAGGCTTTTCTTTTTTTAAAATACAATAATGCTTGCCTCATCCCAGGATAGCGGAGCAGCGCTTTTTTGTGCCTCCCGACACACCTCAAGCATATCTGCCTGAATTTCAGATAGTAATAACTTATATATTTCTAATGGGAGTCTATCTGGCCCGGGCAGCTTTTCCCATAGCCAATGAGCCCACAGCATCTATCAACTCCTGCATTGATATTGGCTCCTCTAGTGTCCTCTTATCTTCTTCATCCAGGATTGTCCTGTATGGGTCTTTATATAGCTCCTTAAATGTTCTGAATACTTCTAGAATGCCCTCTGGTGTTCCTATTGTGTTCTCGATTGTCTCTATAATGTTTTTAACCTCCTTGCATCTGATCTTTTTCGCTAGGCATCTGCCGGTTGTTTCCCCAAACTCATAACAGTCTTTCCTGAAAAGATGGTATCTTTTGGCAATATCTTTAGCCCATTCCTCATTAATCTTAGATTTACCCCAAGCCACCTCTGTTTGTGCCTGTGCAATGTCCGCCTTATCCCGTACTGCTTCAATTAGTCTACATTCTAAACAGCATAACTCCTCATATAGTTGCATCTGATGTTGTCTAAGTTGTTTCTGTATGCGTAGACCAAAACCCATTATCTCTCCCCTGAGTCCGGCTTTCATCGCATCCCAGACCATCCCTAATTTAGTAGAGCCTCGATTTATAGCCAGAAATCCTGTCACCCATTTACGAATGTGAGCAACAAACTCCTTATTTAACAATAATTTTTTATCAAAAGAAAATGTGCTTCTAGGTTGCATTAAACCAGATATTGCAAGTTTCAGTATAATTGGATTATGATCCGAAGTTATACGAGGATATATCGATATTTGGGCATCTTTTAGGAGCGTTTTAGCTATAAAAAAATAATCTATTCTAGTGAGCTTTTGGTGGGGGCATGAGTAATGCGTATATCCTGGTTCGGGATGTTTTAACCTAGGCCACACATCAACTAGACCATGTTCCTGGAGAAGCTGTTGTAGAGCTTTATAAACTCTGGGTTTTTTACCAATATATTTATCACCTCCGGATCCTTTAATGATATCTTCAAGTTGAATGTTAAAATCACCAGTCAGAATCACTGGAGTTGCCCAATTAGCTAATTCCATATTAAGATATTGAATTACTTGCTCCTCATCATGATTAGAACCATAGACAGAACATATTGTGTAATTTTTGTTAGCCACAAAGCATTCCATCATGGCCCTTCACCCATATTTATCTGCAGCAATTTTAGTTGTTTTTAAAAGACCCTTTTTAGAGAGTATAGCAACCCCACGAGTAGTGGTCCCTTGTGTAGTGCATGCCTGCATCTCCAAACCAAGCTCTCTCAAAAAATGGGGTTTGTTCCAAGGGATACGCGTCTCTTGGATACAAACTATATCAGGCGACATGTTCTTTATTTCATAAGCTACTCTTTGCCGCTTCCCCCTATCATTAAGACCCCGCACATTAAATGTGCACACTGTTAACCCTGCCATCAACCTGATTTAAATCAATATATAACCTTTCCTGCCCTTCTTGGTTGCCTCTCTCTCTATCTTTCCCGCATAAATCCTAAAACGGTTACTGACTTTTATCACCATTTTTACCCCCACACACCCCCCCTGGCAGCCTCCCCCCTCCCCAACACTGGAACACCATCCCCCTCCCCTTTCCTGCCTCCCCTGCCAGCGGAAGGCAATCCCCCCCTTGCCCAACATGTAGGCTACTAGACCCCATGGTCTACTATTATGGATAGCCTCGCTGCCACCCCTACCCCCCATGTCCCCCCCAATGCATTCTACCTCTGTCTCACCAAAAGCCCCAATTCACAGTCAATTATCTTGGAGAGGTGGCGCAAACAATTTGTAGATTATAGTTTCTGCATATGACCTTTTCTTACATGTGCATATATTCTTTCCCTAGTGCATAATCTCTTGCAGATACTCCTTCGCCTTCAATTCAGAGGAAAAAAATCTTGTTTTATCTTTATAGATCATTTTTAGTTTGGCAGGGGCTAACAGAAATGCTTGTGCCCCCTTCTCTTGAAAAGGGGCAATTAGTTGTCTAAATTGCCATCGTTTTTCCACAGTAGTAGGGCAAAAATCTGGAAGAACAAAAAATTCAACTCCTACTGCTTTCCGCTGTCTATCTGGCCTCGCTAGGTCAAATACTGCCTTTCTGGCCAAATAGTTAGAGAGGCATATCAATATAGCTCTGGGTCTTGTATTGGCCTGATTATGTTTTACTTGAAACGGGAATCTATGAGCCCGTTGTATCTCAGTTTCCTAGGACCATTGGGTTAGCTCAGGGAATGCCTCGGTGAAAAGTTTGCCAACAAATTTGCGGGGGTCTACCCCCTCAACCACTTCGGGTATGCCCAAAATTCTTAAATTTTTCCGCCGCAGGCAGTTTTCCATGTCCTCAATCTTCCAAACGAAGTCATCCCTGTGAATTGTGAATGCCTCAGTGATCGCCCTCTGCGCCACCATTTCATCCTCTAAAGTGGAGATACGAGTCTCTGCTTCTGTTATTCTCTTCCCAATTTCAGAGCATGTTTTAGTCATCCGTCGGACAGAGTTCTGTAGTTTTCTGCAAGCACCTTGTGTTTTTAAGCTTTCTGCCCGACTTTCTTCCCTGTGGGCCATCATTGTCTCGTAAATAAGAGTTAGGGAGATCCCTCCCGATTGCTCAGCAGCCCCTCCTACAGAATGCTGGCTTGAATCTTCTTGATCGCTAGCTTGATCTAATATCTGTGGAGTTGTACTCTTGCGTATAGTCCCGGTAGTGTATATTTTATCACTACCTCTCAGAGTTTCTTCTTCCAAGCATATACTGCTAGTATCACTCCAGCGTCTGTTTGATAAATTAAGGAGATCCTCGGATACCTGTAGGGATTCATCCCCCGAAGAGCTCAAGTGATCTGACAATGAGAAAAAGGGATCCTCTATATCTTGTATATTGATTGCCTCAGTCTCTAGCCCCCATTAGAGCTTCCTCTCTGTTCCTGGGATAGTCCATGGTCAGCTGCTGTCACCACTCTAATTTCCGGGGGAACCCAATTTATTCGGGTTTGCCAGGCCCTCATTTTTCTGTCTATTTATTAAACCATCAGAGAGACCCTCGGATCTTAACACTGTGGCCCCATTCAGCATCGTGCTCACCTCCACGGATTTCTCCAAAATCTCCCCGCTTTCAGTGTTGTTGATGTTCTGATTCTGCTTCCCTCTTCGCTTTGGCGCCAAAAATATTGCAGGAGTAATTTTTTTTGAGCTTCAGAGTTAGTTGTTAGAGCATCTTTTGCAGTCGATCCACCTTGTTGTTTATTTGGATCGTTTTGGTCGATTTGGTCACTTCCCATAGCTTTGGAGGGTAGCGGTGTATTCCCCACAGCAGCTCGGGCCTTCCCCGCTCTCGTACTCTTCGGTGGCATCCCCTCTCGTACCAGACCGAGGGTGTGCACACGCAGCGCCAGGAACCGCAGCAAAGCACTCCGAAGGTCAGAGGATCGGGACCGTAGCAATCGCGGTAAGCCAGTCAGCGAGGAACGCCGCGAGGTAAGGAGCGCCCACAGCATACCAAAATAGTGAATTTGAAATATTTCCTTCCTCCTGCTTGCTCTCCTACCAATGCACCACTAAATATCCATATGTTCATATGCCCATATAACCACTAATTACAGCATCAGGGGAAGGACACGGAGAGTAGGCAGCAAGCGCGTACTCAGCCGAGTGACCGGCCGCCATCTTACTTACTTCATCTTCAAGGGTTTTTTCAATGCTAATTTCTAACTATGCCTACAGAGGTAGGACATGTGCAGAAAGAGGACGAAAGGCGCAGAAAGAAGCAAGAGAAATGAAGAAAGAGGCAACAGAAGTCCAGAAAGACGAAGAAAAGTGCAGAAAGAAGCAAGAGATACGCAGAAAGAACCAACAGAGGTGCAGAAAGAGGTCTTGTTGCAAAGTCATCCTATGCCCCCAACTTCTTGCTGACTGGTACTGTGGTAACTGACTCTGACTAACCAGGCCCGGGGCCAGTGATATGCTGAAAGACACTTAGAATACAGTGAAAACACCTACATACACTAGGGTGCACTATGGGTTGAGGTACCCCTGTGATGGCGTGACCTCCCCTGTAAGGCCCTAGTACATATTAGGGCAGGGGTATTAAAACAACCACTAACTCAGTGGTGCCGAAAGAGGCAAGAGAAGTGCAGAAAGAAGCAACAGAGATGCCGAAAGAGGCAAGAGAGGTGCAGAAAGAAGCACGTAAAGTCCAGAAAGTGGCAAGAGAGGTACAGAAAGAAGCAAGAGAGGTACAGAAAGAGGCACCAGAGGTGCATAAATACGCAAGAGAAGTGCAGAAACGAGCAAGAGAAGTGCAGAAAGAGGCCAGAGAATTGCTGAAAGAAGCAACAGAGGTGTAGAAAGAAGCAAGAGAAGTGCAGAAAGAGGCATGTGAGGTGCAGAAAGAAGCAAGAGCAGTGCAGAAAGAACAGCCAGAGGTGCAGAAAGAGGCAAGAGGGGTGCAGAAAGAGGTAGGAGAGGTGTACAAAAAGGCAAGAGGTACAGAAAGAGGCAGGAGGGGTGCAAAAAGAAGGAAGAGAAGTGCAGAAAGAGGCAAGAGAATTAATGCAAGAAGCAACAGAGGTGTAGAAAGAAGCAAGAGAAGTGCAAAAAGAGGCCAGTAAGGTGCAGAAAGAAGAGCAGTGCAGAAAGAACCAACAGAGGTGCAAAAATATTCAAGAGGGGTGCAGAAAGAAGCAGGAGAGGTGCAGAAAGAAGGAAGATAAGTGCAGAAAGAAGTAACAGAGGTGCTGAAAGAGGTGCGAAGGGTGCAGAAAGAGCAAGAGAAGTGCAGGAAAAAGCAAGAGATGTACAGAAAGATGCAAGAGAGGTGCAGAAACAGGCAGGAAAGGTGCAGAAAGAGGGAACAGGGGTGCAGATATAGGCAAGATAGGTGCAGAAAGAGAAAAGAGGGGTGCAGAAAGAGGCAAGAGATCTGCAGAAAAAAGCAATAGAGGTGCTGAAAGAGGCAAGTGAGGTGCTGAAAGAGGCAAGTGAGGTGCAGAAAGGGGCAAGAGATCTGCAGAAAAAAGCAACAGAGGTGCGGAAAGAGGCAATAGAAGTGCAGAAAGAAGCAACAGAGGTGCAGAAAGAGGCAAAAGGGGTGCTGAAAGAGGCAAGAAAAGTGCACAAAAGTGCAACAGAGGTACAGAAAGAGGCAAGAGAGGTGCAGAAACAGGCAGGAAAGGTGCAGAAAAAGGGAACAGAGGTGCCGAAAGAGGCACTAGAAGTGCAGAAAGAAGCAACAGAGGTGCAGTAAGAGGCAAAAGGGGTGCAGAAAGAGGCAAGAAAAGTGCACAAAAGTGCAACAGAGGTACAGAAAGAGACAAGAGAGGTGCAGAAAGAAAAAAGAGGGGCGCAGAAAGAGGCAAGTGATGTGCAGAAAGATGCAAGAGATCTGTAGAAAAAAGCAACAGAGGTGCTGAAAGAGGCACGTGAGGTGCAGAAAGTAGCAAGAGAGGTGCAGAAAGAAGGAAGAGAAATGCAGAAAGAAGTAACAGGTGCTGAAAGAGTCGAGAGGTGCAGAAAGAGAAAAGAGATCTGCAGAAAAAAGCAACAGAGGTGCTGAAAGAGGCAAGTCAGCTGCAGAAAGAAGCGAGAGAGGTGCAGAAAGAAGAATCAGAGGTGGCAAAGAGGCAGGAGGGGTGCAGAAAGAGGTTCAGAAAGAAGCAAAAGAGGTGCTGAAAGAGGCAAGAGGGATGCAGAAAGAGGCAAGAACAGTGCAGGAAGAACCAAGAGAAGTGAAAGAAGCAACAGAGGTGCTGAAAGAGGCACGAAGGGTGCACTAAGAGTCAAGAGAAGTGCAGAAAGAATTAACAGAGGTGCTGAAAGAGGCGCGAAGGGTGCAGAAAGAGCAAAAGAAGTACAGAAAGAGGCAACAGAGGTACAGAAAGAGGCAAGAGAGGTGCAGAAACAGGCAGGAAAGGTGCAGAAAGAAGGAACAGGGGTGCAGATAGAGGCAAAAGAGATGCAGAAAGAGAAAAGAGGGATACAGAAAGCGAAAAGAGGGGTGCAGAAAGATGCAAGAGATCTGCAGAAAACAGCAAGAGGTGCTGAAAGAGGCAAGTGAGGTGCAGAAAGGGGCAAGAGATCTGCAGAAATAAGAAACCGAGGTGCTGATAGAGCCAACTGAGGTGCAGAAAGAAGCAAGAGAGGTGCGGAAAGAGGCAATAGAAGTGCAGAAAGAAGCAGCAGAGGTGCAGAAAGAGGCAAAAGGGGTGCATAAACATGCAAAAAAAGTACAGAAAGAGGCAACAGGGGTATAGAAAGAGGTAAGAGAGGTATAGAAACAGGCAGGAAAGGTGCAGAAAGAGGGAACAGTGGTGCAGAAAGAGGCAAGAGAGGTGCAGAAAGAGAAAAGAGGGGTGCAGAAAGAGAAAAGAGGGGCGCAGAAAGAGAAAAGAGGGGTGCAGAAAAAGCAACAGTGGTACTGAAAGAGGCAAGTGAGGTGCAGAAAGAGGCAAGAGATCTGTAGAAAAAAGCAACAGAGGTGCTGAAAGAGACAAGTCAGCTGCCGAGAGAAGCAAGAGAGGTGCAGAAAGAGGCAATAGAAGTGCAGAAAGAAGCATCAGAGGTGCAGAAAGAGGGAACAGTGCTACGTAGAGTAGCGAATAATTGGCTCCGCGGCCCTACCCCTCACTATTCCGCAGTGGTCACACAACATGCTTTTCTGAAGTACGCAGACGGAAAACTTCAGTGACCTCCTCCCCCCAGGAGTCGCCCGAAAAGCTTTGGGGGCTTTACACAACATACATTTCTACTAGAGGGACTGCTATGCCTGAGACTGACCACGACTCGCGGAAAGGTATCAAATAAAAAATAAACAGACTGCATTGTGGCGCGATCTCTGATATTAAAAGAAAGAATTTCTATGTGCACCTCTGAAAACAATTATATATGTTTTTAGATGCAGAAGAATTTCCTGTTTAATAAATATAAGTTATACTTAACTAATGGATGTAGTGGTGTTAAAAACATTTGATTTCCAAATTCATAGCACATAACCTCACATTAAATGGGGACAATAAATAAAAAATGTCTAACTGCTTGAATGCATTGATGTTAATCTACTCCCATATACCTTATATCCACTGTTAGAATCCAGATTCTCTAGTTGGCACCAGTGGGTACTAATGCCAAGCAGGGAACCTTTCTTCCAGTCAGGGTAAGGGGTTCCACTCCTTTAATAACCCCTGCTCACCCTCTAGGTAGCTTGGCGCGAGCAGACAAGGCGTTATCGCAGGCGTAATGGTTAAGCAGTTGTGATCACATACATCAATTCAATGTTACCCCCACAAATGGACTCCACACGGGATGTATCAAAAATAGACTTCTTTATATAAGCAGACTTAATCACAAGACCCAATAACGTGTAAAACGGGCCCACAATACTATTTGTCAAAAGAGTTCTTAGTTCAGCGTATGGTTACACGGTCCGTGCACTTCGTTCCCGGTTCGGATGGGAAAACGGGTCGCACTTGCTCGGCGGCGCTCCAAGGGGGAGCGTGCACCTCGAGGTGCGATCGGGCACAGTACCTTATTCTTTGGAAGTCGGCGCGAAGGCAGCGCAGCTTTCAGTGCGGGGATGCGAGGTTGTCCAGGCGATGCGTACTACGGTACTCGGCGACCTTGGGTTTGCAGGCTCAGAAGACGGGCATCCGGGGGCACTCTTCAGCTGGGGGCGGCGTTCGCGCCGTGCCGGTGGTGGGTCACTTGAAGATCACGCTCCGGGGCACTAACACTCGTATGTTCCTCACCGGGGAGACGCACGGAATCGCCACACGCGCCGCAGCTTTCCCCAAAGCAGAGGGAAGGCGCGTACGCAGGCAAATGTGGTTGGTAGGGGGCAAAGCAAGTACGGTCACAGGCCTTCCTTCACGGTGCGAGTTGCGACTCGTAGGGGCCAATAGTCACGATGCTCAGGCGGGGTGAGACCCTCCTTTGCAGTGCGAGCTACGGCTCGTAGAGGGGCCACAATCACGTTGTTTGGGCCGGACAGTGGGTGCAAGCTTCAGGGAAAGTGCGCTTCGGTTGGGAAGCGCCGGCAGCAGCAGTTCTCTTCCAGATGGCAGGGAAAACGGTCCGTTTTCCTGCTCTCCCACACGGCGGTGAAGTCCACTGGTCCTGGGACTTCGTTCAGGGGGCAAGCTCCGCACAAGCCATTGGAGATCTTAAACAGCACAAGTTGAAGCAAAGTTTATCAGCAGTCTTTCTCCTCTCCTTCAGCAGCAGGGCAACCACTGTAGGCCAATCCCCCAGGTCAGGGACAGTACTCCTCCTACAGTTCCTTGGTTCCTTCTCCTCAGGCAGAGGTTCGTCTTGTAGCAGGATCTAATTTCTTAGGAGCAGGGCTCCTTCATTTATACCATAATTCTTTTGTTCTCTCAGGCCAGGGGGGCCCTTGCCTAGCTCATTCCAGTTCTGGAGCACTTTGTTTACGCGATGCAGGCTCTTTCATTCAAGGTGCAGGGCAGAGTCCTCAGACGCTCCACAGGTTTTTCTCTTGTTCCGCTGAGTCGAGTGAAGCACAAGGGGTCCACCTCCCGACGTCCCCGGCTCTGAATAGGGAAACAGAGTGCCAGGGCAATCAGGCGAGGGAAAGGGATTTAGGATGGGAACAGCAGGGATAGGGATACCTGTAACATAACATAAATCATAACACACGTTACGGTACACATAAGGCAACCTACTCTCATTCGGTCTCGCTAGGTATGCCTTAACAGTGTGTCTATCCAAACCATACTCGGGCAACAATAACCATGCCTTCAAAACCAATGTGACATAACAGAAGATCGCTCCCCTTCCAGCAATTTACAACCGGTAGGACAGTGCTACTTGACAGCCCCCTATGTTCCCTGCAAAGAAAAGGTGAAAAGCCAGGGACCTCTCTCGCCAAACTAAACCTGAACCTACTCAACTCTAAGGTCCTCGAGAGTAGGCCCCAACTGATAGCGTGAAGTGCGCGGGGAGTAAAGATACAGTCACGCTCTCCCCTTGAACCCTACACTCGTGGTATCTTCCAACCACCGACTATTGTCCCGCACAGTGCAGCCCCTCCTTCCTGCTGAGCTACCTGAACGTTGCGGTGGTGGTGTCTCCGGTGATCCCACCTCACAGGTCCGTATTCAGAGTAGGGAGCGTCCGCTCCTACTTCTTCTTTGGTCCAGGGTTTAGACAACGCGGCAACGCTCATCCAGCGTTCCGCGAGTAGGGATTTGTTCGCACCCAGAACCTTCAAACGCGGTGACGCTTACGTCAGCGTCCCGCAAACCAAGTCGTGTGGAGACCGATACTCGGGCCTCTCGTACCCCCCGACGAATCCTCTGTCCAGCGGGGCACACGGCTGTTTCCCTCGTACTCGTGCGAGCTCCGGCGTTTCTTTCCTCGCCGCTTCCAGCCTCCACCAAAACAAATCCAACTAGGCAGTATTACGCGCACCGATTGGTCCTCGGTGCCCGTACTTAACAGTTGTGACCACGCCTCCGTCCCGCCGAGATGTCTGGGAGTTGTGGTCCAACTGTAATTTCGGTAGGCGCCTTGCTCAGCGCCTGACAGAGCCGGCATCGTGGGGGCAGAGCACAGCCCTATTCAAAGCTCAGGGGCACTCCTCCCACCCATCTACCTGGCGATCGTCCTATTCTTTACTGGCCTACCTGGCCCCGCCCATCTGGGTGCTTCCAGTCCTGTCACTCACGCAGCCAGACAGCAGATACACATCGCGCAGAGGCGGCTGAAATGGTTTAGGCAAGCAAAGGCCAGCTTTCTAAAAGCGGCATTTGCAAACGCGGAAAATTAAAATAAACCTCACGAGAAGGTGTACATTATTATTCTGAGTTCAGGCATTCTAAACTCGATCTCCTACCATGTTCCCTGGGCCTGTTAGGATCATAGGATGTAACGATCTTAACAGCCCATTCTGACCTATGAGAACAGGGTAGCCTTACATAGTGAAAAACGAATATGGCGGTAATTCACTATGAGGACAGGCCATACATCAGGGCTTGTCCTACCTTATACTTACAACGCACCCTGCCCTTGGGCCTACCATAGGGGTGACTGATATGAAGTTAAGGGAAGGTTTAGGGACTGGCAAGTGGGGGCACTTGCGCAGTCAGCGTGACAGTACCAGACTGCACGCGGGTTCTGCAGTGGCAGACCCTAGACACATCTTACTAGGCCGCTTCTGTGGGTGGCACAACCAGTGCTGCGAGCCCACCAGCGGTATTTGTATTTACACGCCCTGGCACTCCTGGTGCACTTTACTGGGGTCTGATAGTAAACCAAATAAGCCAATCATGGATTTCAATCAACATATACAACTTACATAGGGAGCACTTGCACTGTGGCACTGGTTGGCAGTGGCACAGTGCTCTGAGCGGCCAACACCATAAAAACACATGAGGCACAGCGACAAAAAGAGGAAGGGAGACTCACGCCAAGGTGCCAGGTCTAACATCCACCAGTCCTTATGTTAGCAAATCTAACATAATTCTCTAGAGAGTCTTCAATAATTGTCTCAGCGCCTTCATCATGTGCAAAATGAGCCTGATTGTCAAATATCAAAGTGCAAATGTGCTAAATTACTATTTCATAAGTGCATAAAAAGTGATTGGTGCATAATAGTGCAAATATACAATTGTGTCACAAACTTGCTAATAAAATTAATTTTTTGTTTTGTTTTGATGTAGTTAAAAAAGTGTCTGCCTGGCTGTTGTTACGCTGTTGTGCTCTATTTTGTGTATCGAATTTAAAATTCTAATGTTTAAACTAGTAGTCCGCCTCTGCTATAATAGCAAGATGTTTGGGAACCAAAAGTTAGCACTTAATATTTGGACTTGTGCTGTTCATTGTCCCATTTCATTGGATTTCATCATAAAAACAGGTTTAATAGAAAAAGTGCAGTGGTGATTATAAAAAATTATGAAGGTCTTCATTGTTGTTCAGACCTGTTGGTACTTTGCAATATAGTTCTAATATTATATGGGACTCGAGCTGCCTGAGCATACGCTCCCTATTGCCTCCACGACAGAGAATTGGGATGGCATCAATGACATAATATTTCAGGCAATTAAGATCGTTCTTATGTACAGCTCCAAAGTGGCGTGCCACTGGATATGAGACATCATTGTTTACTATGGCTCGTAGGTGCTGGAGGATTCTTACATGTACCGGGAGCTTAGTACTCCCAACGTATCTCAAGCCACAGGTACATTCCTGCACTGTGGTTTTTTCAGTGAATTTCTAAAGTTTTTTTAAATGCTAATTTCTAACTATAACGTCCCTGAAACCTATTTTTTTTCAGTGACTTTCAAAGGTTTTTTCAATGCTAATTTCTAACTATGCCTACAGAGGTAGGACATGTGCAGAAAGGTGCAGAAAGAAGCAAGAGATACGCAGAAAGCGCCAACAGAGGTGCAGAAAGAGGCCTTGTTGCAAAGTCATCCTGTGCCCCCAACTTTTTGCTGACTGGTACTGTGGTAACTGACTCTGACTAACCTGGCCCCGGGTCAGTGCTATGCTGAAAGACACTTAGAATACAGTGAAAACACCTACATACACTAGGGTACACTATGGGTTGGGGTACCCCTGTGATTGGCATGACCTCTCCTGTAAGGCCCTAGTACATATTAGGGCAGGGGTATTAAAACTACCTCTAACTCAGAGGTGCAGAAAGAAGCAAGAGAAGTGCAAAAAGAAGCAACAGAGATGCTGAAAGAGGCAAGTAAAGTGCAGAACGAGGCAAGAGAGGTGCAGAAAGAGGCAACAGAGGTGCATAAATACGCAAGAGAAGTGCAGAAACGAGCAAGAGAAGTGCAGAAAGAGGCCAGAGAATTGCTGAAAGAAGCAACAGAGGTGTAGACAGAAGCAAGAGAAGTGCAGAAAGAGGCAAGTGAGGTGCAGAAAGAAGCAAGTGCAGAAAGAACAATCAGAGGTGCAGAAAGAGGCAAGAGGGGTGCAGAAAGAGGTAGGAGAGGTGCACAAAGAGGAAAGAGGTACAGAAAGAGGAAGGAGGGGTGCAGAAAGAAGGAAGAGAAGTGCAGAAAGAGGCAAGAGAATTGCTGAAAGAAGCAACAGAGGTGTAGAAAGAAGCAAGAGAAGTACAAAACGTTTTGAGGCAACAGCAACATTGCCTATCAAAAAACGTTTTGGGCCCTTCCCTATCGCGGGTACTTGGGTCTCCCACATAAGTGAGCCACCATTTTTATCGGGAGACCTGGGGGAACGCTGGGTGGTGGGAAATTTGTGTGAGCCCGGTGATGCCACAACTTTCCCACACAAAAATGTGTGAAAAAGGTGATTTTTTTCCAGCTAAAAATGAGGTTTGCAGGGAATTCTGGGTAAGGAAACGTTGGGGGATCTACGCAAGCCATACCTCCCTGGAAGCCCCCGGGTGTCTAGTTTTCAGAAATGTGTGGGTTTGGTAGGTTTCCCTAGATAGCCGCCGAGCACAGGGCCAAAAACTCAGGTGACCCCCTAGCAAAACCAGGTGGTTTTGAGATTGGCAATTTTGATGTCGCCTCACTACGTTTTGGGCCCTTACCTGTCACGGGTACTTGGGCCTACCACACAAGTGAGGCATCATTTTTATCGGGAGACCTGGGGGAACGCTGGGTGGTGGGAAATTTGTGTGAGCCCGGTGATGCCACAACTTTCCCACACAAAAATGTGTGAAAAAAGTGATTTTTTCAGCTAAAATTGAGGTTTGCAGGGGATTCTGGGTAAGGAAAAGTTGGGGGATTCACGCAAGCCATACCTCCCTGGAAGCCCCCGGGTGTCTAGATTTCAGAAATGTGTGGGTTTGGTAGGTTTCCCTAGATGGCCGCCGAGCATGGGGCCAAAACCCCAGGTGACCCCCATTGCAAAACCAGGTGGTTTTGAGATTGGCAAATTTGATGTCGCCTCACTACGTTTTGTGCCCTTGCCTGTCGCGGGTACTTGGGCCTCCCACACAAGTGAGGCACCATTTTTATCGGGAGACCTGGGGGAACGCTGGGTGGTGGGAAATTTGTGTGAGCCCGGTGATGTCACAACTTTCCCACACAAAAATGTGTGAAAAAAGTGATTTTTTCAGCTAAAATGGAGGTTTGCGGGGGATTCTGGGTAAGGAAACGTTGGGGGATCCATGCAACCATACCTCCCTGGAAGCCCCCGGGTGTCTAGTTTTCAGAAATGTGTGGGTTAGGTAGGTTTCCCTAGATGGCTGCCGAGCCCCGGGCCAAAAACTCATGGGACCCCCATGCAAAGCCAGGTTGGTTTGTGATAGGTAATTTTGGTGTCGCCTCAATAGATTGTGGGTCCTTCCCAGCCGCGGGTACTTGGCCCACCCATACAAGTGAGGTACCATTTCTATTGGGATACTTGGAGAAATGCTGGGGGGTGGGAAATTTGTTGTTACTTTCCGCCGTGTGAAAATTTGGGCACAATAATGCAAGGAAAATGTCACAGTCACATTTTGAGGTTTGCAGGACATTGTGGGTAAGATAACTTGTTGAGATCCACAAGAGAGACATCACCATGCACTCCCATGGGTGTTTAGTTTACGACAAAAACTACAGTTGTTAGGTTATTCTTAAATGAAATGTACAGCTTGTCAGAAAGTCAAAACAGACAAAGATTACTGCACAGCCATCTATTCCTCAAGCACACACACATACTGGTTGGATTTGGTTCCACCCTTTAAGTGGCCCTTATTGCTGCGCCTGTAAAGGTTGGGCTCTGGCCCCTCCCGCTCCTATTCGCCAGAAGCCTGCTGCTGTTTCTTCTCCGAGTTCGACGAACGCCCTGCGGATATTTAGCCTGAATGTTAAGTCATTGGTATTGCACCATCAAGATATCCTTGACCTTATGCATGATGAGACCCCGGATATTCTCGCCATTACTGAAACTTGGCTGCAGGAGGATGATGCAGCGATTATTAATCTTGCCTTTCCTCCGGAATATTCTATTTTTACCCTTAATCGCCCTACTAGAGGGGGGGGCATCGCACTTGCGGTGAAGTCCAATTTCTCCTGCATTTGGAATGCTTTACATATTGCTGGGTGTGAGAGTGCCTCTTTTAAGATCAGGATTAGCCCCCAGTATTCGATCTCGGGGATGGTGGTCTATCGCCCCCCAGGTAATGATGTTGCGTTTAGAGAGGCTTTCCCTGACGCTGTCAGCACTCTGGCAATTGGTTGTGCCAACTTCTCTATATTGGGAGATTTGAATCTCCATTTTGATAATCAGAGTACCCCGGCTGTATGTAACTTTCTTGCGGATCTTGAGGCCCTTCAGTTGTTCCAAAAAGTCTCCCAACCCACCCATATAGGAGGGCATATATTGGACCCTTTTTTTACAAATTTAATGGAAGCCTCAATTCTTTCCGTTTCACCCCCTGGATGGACGGACCATTTTCTAGTGGATATTCGGATTTTGTCACCTGGAATTATTCCAATTCCCTTAGCCCGATCAATCCCTAGAAGACACTGGAGTAAGCTTAGGTTAGAGGATTTTCATCTTGCTCTGACTACTGATCCGCTTGAACTTTCGGATGATGTTGAATTGGGCTATGACCAGTTCTGTAATTGGATTACCAGGGCGCTTGACTCCTTGATTCCCATACTGACTAGTAAAATCAGTCCCAGAAAGTCTAACCCCTGGTATGACAGCGCACTACGTGCACTGAAAGGGAACTGCAGGCGTGCCGAGAGAGAATGGCGGAGATCTTATGATACGGTGAAGAAAGCGCTGTATCTGGCCTCAATTAAGATCTATCACCGTGCCATATGTAGAGCTCGTGCGACGTTCTACTCTCTGGAATTCCGTAACAGCCCAAATCCATCTAAAACTATTTTCAAAGCTCTCAAGGATCTGCTGTCTAAGCGCACTACCTCTCCAGTTATGGCCTCTATCTCGCACTGTGAAGCCCTAGCATCTTTCTTTTTGGAAAAAGTGCAGGGCATTTATCGTGCCTTTCCTAGTATGGGACCCTCCCAGAAGGCTGTGGTGGTCGTCCCTGCCTTTCCCATGCTGGATTCTCTTCCGCAGCTTCTACCTGAGGCTTTTGACACACTGGCTCAGAAGGTCAAATCTGGCTCACCTTTGGATCCGGTCTGTCCTGCTCTGTTTAGGAACCAGTCTTTTGTGGGACGTCCTACAGTTTGTTCCTTGATTAACATTTCGCTGGCTACGGGCATGGTCCCAACCAAATGGAAGCGTGCAGTGGTTTCTCCTATTTTGAAGAAGCCAAGCTTGGACGCTCTGAGACCGGAGAACTACCGGCCCATCTCTTTGCTCCCTTGGCCGGCCAAGCTGATGGAAGCTCATGTCAATCAGGCTCTTACCGACCATCTCACCCGAGCTAACATTCTGGACGACACCCAGAATGGGTTCCGGGCTGGGCACAGCACGGAGACTGCCCTTCTCGCCATGGTTGAACATCTGCGCTCGGTGCTGGATCAGGGACAGACGGCGGCGCTAGTGTTGTTAGATCTGAGCGCCGCCTTTGATACGGTCTCGCACCGTATCCTTCTGCACCGCTTGGAAGAGATTGGCGTCATGGGGTCGGCACTTCAGTGGTTCCGTTCCTTTCTCGACGATCGGTCTTTTTGCGTTGCTACACCTCCCTATCAGTCCAAATTCCATCCCCTGGACTTGGGGGTGCCGCAGGGATCCTCACTGAGCCCCACCTTATTTAATCTTTACGTGAGACCGCTGGCTGATGTCGTCAAACAATGGGGCATGTATATGGTCTCATATGCGGACGACACTCAGCTGGCGGTTACTATCAGTGGGGATGCCGATGTGGACGCCCCCAAGTTCCAGAACGGGCTGAGGGAGGTGGCTAGCTGGATGACTGTCAACTGTCTCCAGCTTAACGCTAAGAAGACCGAGGTTATGATCGTCGGGAAGGGTAGGGATCTCTGGGGTGACAGATGGTGGCCGCCGGAACTTGGTGTGGCTCCAACTCCGGTTTTGGAGTTGAGAAATCTGGGAGTGGGGTTGGACTCTACTCTCAGCTTTGTGGGGCACACCAAGAAAACCGCAGCATGCTGTTTTGGAGTCCTCCGAGGCTTAAGGCCTGTCCTTAAGTTTTTTGACCCCCCCACCAGGCAGATGGTAGTCCAGGCAACAGCGTTATCTCGCCTGGACTATGCCAGTTCGCTTCTGATAGGGAGTAATCAGGCAGAAATTGTTCGTCTTCAACGCGTGCAAAATGCCGCTGCTAGAGCCATTGTCGGCCTGCATAGGTCATGCTCGGTTTCCAGCACTCTTCGAGCATTACATTGGCTGCCGATTAAGTCGAGAATACATTTTAAAGTTTTATGTCTGGCTTTTAAAATTTTGAAAGGTTCTGCCCCCCAGATTCTTTCGAATCTCTTGTCCGGTTATGTACCGACCCGCTCGTTAAGATCTTCGGGTCAAGCGCTTGCAGTAGTCCCGAGGTTCAAGCTTTGCCGAGTTGGTGGGCGCTCTTTCCGGATAAAAGCTGCAACGCTCTGGAACTCACTTCCGCTTGAGCTCCGCGCAATCGACGATCTTCTGTTGTTTCGGAAATCATTAAAAACTTTTTTGTTTTAATTGCTCCCTCTGTCTCGGTTCTGTGTTAGTATCTGTTGTGTTATATCTTGTCGCGCACCAGGACGCCCCTTAGCTGGGGCAGCTGTGCGCGTTATAAATACTATTAACATAACATAACATAACATTTGGCACGAGGGCGAGTAGTGATGGTTCAGTATATAAAATTGTATTAACAAGAGTGTAAGCGACACAGTGACCCGGCGGGTGGAAGAGAGCACGGGACACACACAGTAGGCATTTTTCAGGGTTTTTCTTTTATTGTATAGCCGTCTCTTATGGGTACGTCTTTTGAAATGTTCATCAAGTAAAGGGCTATGTCCAACAAGTGAAAACAAGTAACAACAAAAAATAGGAGATGGTCTTCTCCGTCTTGGCCGTCTTCGGGGCTTGTATTCGGTGTCCGTGGGTCTGGCTGCCTCTTGCGCCCAGGTGCACCACAAGAAGGAAAAAGAAATACCGGGATTAACACAGGGCCTTCTGTTAGGGACTTTACGTGCCACCACCACCACGCTTTGTGTAGGAAAAGGGGGGTCGAGGAAAATACCGGGTTACAGGTGATTCGGGAAGTGCGTCAAAACCACGTGTGTCCTAACACCCTCGAACACTCCACCACCCCCACCAAAACGATCCCTTTAACGCTACTTGCCTTGGGCCACGACCCGGGATCAGGGCCGTGGCGTAGGGACCCGGGGCGTCCTCTCCCTTCTCTGGGCCGCCAGGCTTGTCCACAGGGTATGCTGTGACCAAAGACCTCGAGCTCCCATCTGCTGCTCCGCTGGGCTCCTCTCTCGAGTCCTCCCAGTTTCCTGCTCTGCTGGGCTCCTCTCTTGAGTCCTCCTGCTCCGCTGGGCTTCTCTCTCGGGTCATCTCTCGATCCTCCTCGCGCTCCACTCTTCAGGTCCACCTCCTTTACTCCTCCGTCTTTCCCGCCGCTCTCCTCAGTGCACGAAGCTCCGCCCTTAAGTCTCCCTGCTCGTGACGGTATCCGGACATCTTCTCTCCCCAGCGCCACTAGACCGCAGGGTGTTTCCGGTCTGTTTTTAGCGTCCCGGCCCGAGTTATTCCTTTTCTGGTCCGGCGTTTCCCCGACGTCCTCACACAGAGATTTCACAAAAATGAAATGCACTGTCAATAATTGAATGGACAAAAAACTGAACCAGTGACTCACAGCTCGTGAGCTGTAAAGCCACTTCAAGGCACCAACCGCTTTACAGGCCAATCACACACCTTTCATACATGATACACAAAAGACCATTTACACCACCAGGCACAAAACCAACACATTACAACATTCACAAAAAAGGACAAGGTACACCCTGCTTGACAAAAACAGAAGAGACGCATTTTTATGCACAACCACCAATTCCTCAAGCACACATACATACTGGTTGGATTTGGCATGAGGGTGAATGATGGTTCAGTATATACAGATGATGCACTGTTAATTGAAAGGACGAGAAACTGAACCATTGACACACAGCTCGTGAGCTGTAAAGCCACAACAAGGCACCAACCTCTTTACAGGCCATTCATACACCTTTCAAACGTGTGACACATACAAAACCATTCACAACGCCAGCTGCGAGCCCAGCACATTACAACACTCACACCAGCAGACAGCGCCATTCAAGGGCCCATCACTTTCACACGCCCACATTCCTGACAAAGCAACCACACCAGCTCACGGATTACGTTGAGTGGCGTTTGGCTAGCAGTGTGTGTAGTGACCAGCAGCTAGTCACTACTCACACACCGCCAGCCAAGCGCCAGTCCATGCACACCGCCAGCCAAGCGCCATTCCACGCAC
The DNA here is from genome assembly GCF_964204655.1 of Triturus cristatus. Taxonomy (NCBI): domain Eukaryota; kingdom Metazoa; phylum Chordata; class Amphibia; order Caudata; family Salamandridae; genus Triturus; species Triturus cristatus. Next base: position 287,525,765 of record NC_140585.1, read on the forward strand.
ACCACACCGTGAGCCATGCGCCAGTCCACGCACACCGCCAGCCAAGTGCCAGTCCACGCACACCGCCAGCCAAGCGCAAGTCCACGCACACACCGCCATCCAAGCGCCAGTCCACGCACACTGCCAGCCAAGTGCCAGTACAAACACACCGCCAGCCAAGCGCCAGTCCACACACACCACACTGTCAGCCATGCACGTGTCCACGCACACCGCCAGCCAAGTGCAAGTCCACGCCCACTGCCAGCCAAGCGGCGCCAGTCCACGCACACTGCTAGCCAAGCGCCAGTCCACGCACACCACACCGCCAGCCAAGCGCCAGTCCACGCACACCGCCAGCCAAGCGCCAGTCCACGCACACCACACCATCAGCCATGCGCCAGTGCACGCACACCACACCACCAGCCACGCGCCAGTCCACGCACACCACCAGCCAAGCGCCAGTACAAACACACCGCCAGCCAAGCGCCAATCCAAACACCGCCAGCCAAGCACCAGACCACGCACACCGCCAGAGAAGCGCCAGTCCACGCACACCACACCACCAGCCAAGCGCCAGTCTACTCACACCACCAGCCAAGTGCCAGTACAAACACACCGCCAGCCAAGCGCCAATCCAAACACCGCCAGCCAAGCACCAGACCACGCACACCGCCAGACAAGCGCCTGTCCACGCACACCGCCAGCCAAGCGCCAGTCCACGCACACCACACCGCCAGCCAAGCGCCAGTCCACGCCCACCGCCAGCCAAGCGCAAGACCACGCACACCGCCAGCCAAGCGCCAGTCCACGCACACTGCTATCCAAGCACCAGTCCACGCACACCACACCGCCAGCCAAGCGCCAGTCCACGCACACCGCCAGCCAAGCGCCAGTCCATGCACACAGCCAGCCAAGCGCCAGTCCACGCACACCACACCGTCAGCCATGCGCCAGTCCACGCACACCACACCACCAGCCAAGCGCCAGTCCACACACACCACCAGCCAAGTGCCAGTACAAACACACCGCCAGCCAAGCGCCAATCCAAACACCGCCAGCCAAGCACCAGACCACGCACACCGCCAGACAAGCGCCTGTCCACGCACACCGCCAGCCAAGCGCCAGTCCACGCACACCACACCGCCAGCCAAGCGCCAGTCCACGCCCACCGCCAGCCAAGCGCAAGACCACGCACACCGCCAGCCAAGCGCCAGTCCACGCACACTGCTATCCAAGCGCCAGTCCACGCACACCACACCGCCAGCCAAGCGCCAGTCCACGCACACCGCCAGCCAAGCGCCAGTCCATGCACACAGCCAGCCAAGCGCCAGTCCACGCACACCACACCGTCAGCCATGCGCCAGTCCACGCACACCACACCACCAGCCAAGCGCCAGTCCACACACACCACCAGCCAAGCGCCAGTACAAACACACCGCCAGCCAAGCGCCAATCCAAACACCGCCAGCCAAGCACCAGACCACGCACACCGCCAGACAAGAGCCCCTCCACGCACACCGCCATCACATTTAGGATTTTTTTTTATATAAATAAGAAAACACAAAACAAATTGCAAATAGATACAAATCTACTAACTCAAAAACTGAAACTAAATACACTACACAAATGCCAACCTTGAAACTGAACAAAAATATTAAACAATAGAGGCCAGGCAGTTCACTTTACCACTCATGGATGTTCCCAAAAATTATTTTGCATGTGGTACATTCTAAAACAAGCAGGCACACACAGCCCAGGGTTAGAAGGACACTCATGGCAGTTCATACGAGTCTCCTTCCGCATACCTCTTCGCCAACAGACTCTACATCTCCTACTGGGAAAGTCTTTTGAGGGTGTGGGAGGAATGTGATCAGGAAAGTGGCGATCTTTCAATCTAGCAACATCCTCCACCACTCCAACTCTAGGAACACTTGCCTGTTCCACTAAAACAAGGCTGCCTATTACAGACTCCTGAAACTTAGCAAAAGTAATCTTTGACTCAGGACAAGAATCCTGGAACACAACAAAAGCATTAAAGGTTGCCAAATGGAAAAAATGGATAGCCAACTTCTTGTACCAAATGTAAGCCTTAGGAAGAGCAGCGTAAGCTTCCAACCTCTGATCTACTCTGTCAACACCACCCATGTGCCTATTATATTCTAAAATGCACACGTTTGCGCGCTTCAGCAACCTGACCCCAAACAGTCACAGGTGCAGTGCTTTCATCATGGATGGTAGTCAGCATGTAGACATCTCTCCTGTCTGAAAACTTCACAGCTAGAAGCTCCTCGCAACGCAACGCACTGCACTGTCCCCGCACAAGCTTTTGACAAACAAGTTCTTTTGGGAAACCTTTACGGTTAGAGTGGATTGTGCCACAAGCAACAGTGTCCACTTTGGCGAATTCCCTGAACAACCGCACACCAGTGTAGAAGTTATTTACATATAAATGGTGGCCTTTGTTAAAAAATCCTCTACCAAGTTCCCACACAATTTTCTCAGTCACCAAAGCAGAAGCAAATACCTATCACGACTCATGACTGCCGGAAAAATAGCAGTTGCCATCAAGGGACTAGTAGACCAATATGAAGACATTGATGGCTTCCTTAGCAAGCCCATCAAAAAAGTTAAACCCAAGAACTTCTTCATCTCTTCCAGATTTGTGGGAGTCCACCGGGTAGCTCTAGAGTGGGGCTTAAGACTGGCACTGTTGTCCCTCAAAAACTGTTCGGCATACAATTAGTCTGCTCAACAATCTCTGCCAAAAACACATCGTCCATAAACAACTGAAAAAAATATATCGGCCAAAAGTTTTCAGTATTCACTCTACACCCTGGAACACCAGTAAAGTCTGGCAATGCCGGCTTCACCATGCCTGGGGCAACCCAGAGGTCAGCACTTTCAACGGGAAGCCTTCAGCCGCAGGCTGCAGCCCTGATGCCTCTTGCTGCACTATACCAACGGGAAGCCTTGCAGCCCCAGGCTGCAGCCCAGATGCCTCTTGCCGCACTATCGGCACATCAATCTCCTCCTCTAACACAGGCACTTCATCCGCACTAAGAGTATCTTCATCATCTGATGATTCCATGTGGAGACAAAACTCACTGCCAGAATCGTCCCTGCCTCCTCTGCCTCAGATGCAGAGTCATTTTCTAAACCATGGTCAGAGGAAGATTCAAAATTCATACCAACAACCTCCTGAGCAGTAATCCTGCGGCTAGCCATTATCCTTACTAAGAAAGGAGACTGCACAAACAAGTAGACAACAACCAACACTGTGCAAAACAAGTAAAAAATGTGTGCCTTTATCACAAAGATCGATATACTCAAAAACTATACAATTCACTTACAAGAGACAGCTACACTCACCAGCACCTACTCTGCAGAGACACAGCAAAAAACAACGATATCCCACTAGAAAGAAAAAAACAAAACAAATTACTCACAAGACAACAAAATACACATCGAGCACAAATGCAAAAAGTTTTTGACACTCAAAAACCAGAAGCCAAACATACTGCTATTATTACACCATTTGCAAAAAACTAATTTATGCAGAGAAATGAAACTCATTTACATTGTACAAAAAAAAGTCTTGTACCAAACACATGCAACTACACAGCAGAACCACCAGTAACGAAACCGCAACCTGGAACAGTCTAAAGAGCAAAAGCCTTCACTTAGAGCAAAAAAGGAAAAATAAAGCATTGTAATTCACAAAAAATAAAACAATTAACATTATAACACGCTATGTTACTACCCAAATGGTCAATGGGCCAGATGGGCCTTCACATAGGGCTGAGAAAAGTAGGGAGTGATCTTGCCCAAGGGATCGAGTGAGGTTGTCTGCCAGGCCAATCTGCCCCTCAGGTGGGGCAGAAAACAGCAGACAGAAATGTGCCCCCTTGCAAAAGTAGTAAATCCCTAGTGCCTAGTAGGTTTTCTGCCTCCCCCCTCCCGCCTAGGGCAGAAAGGCCAAAAAAGGGGCAGATCTGTACCCAGGAAGCAACCATGTTGCTTCCATTACTCACAAAACAAAATCCCTGGTGCCTAGTGGGATTTTCTGCCCCTCCCGGGGGCAGAAAGGGCACAAAAATAGGCTGATCTGCCCCAGAGGGGGCAGAATACACATATAAAACATTCTGCCCCCTGAAAGTGACCCTTGGCCAAGGGGTTGCTTACATTTTAATTTAAAAGAAGTCCCTGGTGTCTAGTGAGGTTTTTTTCCCCCCCCCTCCCCCCCCCCCCCGGCAGAAAGGCAAAAAAAAAACCAAGCTAATCTATCCCCGGGGGGGCAGAATACGCATACAAAAACAAATTGCCCCCTGGAAGCGACCCTTGCCCAAGGGGTCGCTTCCATTTTTATTTAAAATAATTCCCTGGTGTCTAGTGGGGGTTTCTGCCCCCCCCGCCCCAGGGTCCAGAAAAATGACCGATCTGTCCCCATGGAGGGCAGAAAAGTCTTAATTCCAATTGGTTCCCATAGGAAGCGACCCTTGCCCAAGGGGTCGCTTCCTTTAAAATAAATTTTAAAAAAGAAACATCCCTGGTGTCTAGTGGAACATTCCTGCTCCACTATCGCGACGCTCAGGGGGTGGCAGCGGAAATTCTTCCGCTGCCATCCCCCTATGTGGTGCCATAATCGATGACCCGGGGGGCTGAGCTCATGACGGAGCGGTTCTGTCATAAGCACAGCCCAACCGTTGCTCATTATGGAACCGCTCCGTATGAGCATCGAAGGGGTTAACTAGTAGTCGCGTTTGCAGAGTCGTGGAGAAAGGGTGCTGGGCCTCCGACCAGCGCTCAGGAATTCCTCTGCGTAGGACTTACAGGAGGTACCAGGATGGCTTCTTGGCCCCCAAAGTCCCTCAGAAGTAAATTGGACTTCATCCCCCATCCCGTAGTCTGCTAGGAGGCGCGTTTGCAGAGTGGTGGAGAAAGGGGGGCATGGCCTCCGAAGACGTCTTACCAATCCCACTGTGTGGGACTTACTGGAGCTAACAAGAGGGGTAATTGGCACCCAAGGACATCCTTGGGGGCCAACTACCCCTCCTATAACCCCCAGTAACTTCCACACAGCAGAATTGCTAAGTTCTCATAGCAGGCCATGCCCCCTTTGCCCACCACTCTGCCAACGCGCTCCCTGGCACGCTCTTGGATGGGGATTAAAGTCCCCTTCTCTGCTGGGGGTCCTTTATGGGCCAACTAGCCTACCTCTCACCTCCAGTAAGCCCCACACAGTGGGATTGCTGAGAGGTGGAGAAAGGCCACGCACCCTTTCCTCACGACTCTGCAAACACGCCTCCTTTTTAAAATGTATTAATAGGGACAGGGGGCCGCGTGACCCATCCCTAGGCCACTATTGGCCCCGGGGCTGGTCTCTTTTTAAAAAAAATTAAAGGGGGGCCCAAGTGACCCCACCTCCTGGGCCACTAATGGCCCCGGGGACCCCATCCCCCGGGGCCTGGCCTCTTTTTTTTCAATTTTTAATTAGGGGAGGGGGGCCGCGCGGCTCCCCTCCCGGGCCACTTCTGGCACCCCCAGGGCCGGCCCTCAAGTTGGGGGACCGTGGGGGAAGCCCCAATGCCCCCATGGTCCCGCCGGCTGTAGGAAGGTGGAATCTGACTGCATGGTTACATATATTTTTTTCCTGGTGTTTTTTTCCTGGACTTTGACTACTCTTACTGGGATCCTGCTAATCAGGACCCCAGTTTATCTGCTTTCTCCCTAAATTGGTTGCATGTACTTTAGGTACTCTCCAAATTGGATTCTGGGGTACTCTTATCAGTCCCCAGTGTATGGTATACTATGTACCCAGGGCATCGGTACCCCAGAGGCCTCCCAGGGGCTGCAGCATGTATTATGCCACCCCTGAGAGACCATTCAACCTGACACCACAGGTCTGCTACTGCAGCCTGTGCAAGGTGGTGCGTGCACCCCTAACTTAAATATAGGTTCACTATATCTATTCTAAATCACTGCACATATAAACCTATCGGTCACCCCATGGCAGGCCTTATCAATCCTGAAGGCAGGGTGCTGGGTTTTATGTGAGAGGGTGATACGGCATGAGCAGAGCCCCTCTGCAGCCTTCGGAACCTATTTTACGGGGCTGTCTGTGATGCAGCCAACCATATATATTTAAGTGCATTATAACCTCGCGGTAAATGCTAACTTTAAAATGGCTGCTTAGAAACATGTCATGTTTGGTGTCAAACACCTTGGAATCCTACATCCACACCAGTAACTGGTGTGGGAGGTATGATTCCTCCCTTGTAGATCCACTACTGTGGGTCACCAGGCCACCCGGCACCAGCTTTCTTGACCTGGGCATCACAAAATGGATGTTGCCAGCCACAGACACGAGTCTGCCCTCCTGCTGCTGAGTTAAGCTCGAGCAGGGGAAGGGTTGACAATAGGTTTCCTGTCACAGGGAGGTGTGACCACCTCCCAGACAGAATTTAGTGTATTGGGGCTGGGTGGGTGCACTCTGAGAGTGTTTGAAGTCTGCACTGGGGGCACATTTGGTGTCCCTGTGCATAGTCCAGTTCAAACCGGTTGCAGGAGCCAATGTCTCCTGCTCTGGCGCGAAACTGGACAAATGACATGGGCGTAGTCACCCCTCTGTCCTGACCCTCCCATAGGTGGGTCCGCAGAGTTTGTCCCACCCCTTCCTTGGGTATAAAGTAGGAACCCTTATTACAGGACTTTAGATTTTACCTGGACTAAACTCGGCTACAGAAACCAAGTACTTCGACGATCTACACTACGCTGGATGACTGAAGAATCTCCCTTGGAGTAAAGGATTTACTCCCCTGCAAGGCAGGCACCTTTACTTAACGCATCTGACCGGTTTGCATCTCCTGAGCTCCTGAGGACTCCGAAGATTTCTGCAACACAGGAGGTGGGTTCCCGAGGTGTCTGAGGTCGATCTGCTCTCTCAGCAATTCTGATACCAGTATCCCGGGGACCGTGCAACCCGAACCCCTGTGCACCGTGTACTTTTGCAGCAGCATATGCTTTTTGTCGATCCCCGAGGCTGTGATTTGGGCTACTGTAGTCCTGACCCTGAACAGTAATTCCACTAAAGATTTCCGGCCTACACTCCACGAGTGTTCCGTGGGCTGGTATTTTGTGATTCAGCTCGAGGTCCCTTCGCGATCCCTGGTCCGTTGGCCTGTGGGTCCCTGTGAAGGTAACTTTGACTTTCCTTGGGCTTTCCTGGTTGCTCCAGACATGCCCTGACTCTCCATAGCTTGGAGAGTCCCCAGGAGAATATGACTCGTTACTACGCAAACCAATACTTCACATGCTTTTAGTACAAAGTTTTAACTTCACAAATACCATTACTACGCAAGTTTTTAGTGCGCATGTTTGCGTAGTAAAGAGTCATATTCGTTGATAGCGCCCTGCTGGCTTCCCTCCTACCTCGTTACGCTCATTCTCCTTTAAAGACCCCTGCCAGGAGATATCCAGGGACCGGTTCACAGAACAGCGTCTCTTAGACAGACTCCACCGACACCTGCGCAGGGCAAAGAAAGGGACTGTTTCTAACACACACGCACAGGCGCCGGGAAACCCTCCGGTGTGTCCCGGCCCACCACGCCTCGCCCAGGGTTCCGCAAACACGCTAAGGTGGGGGCGACCTTCGGGATGCATGACGACGCCAGGTTAAAGAGACATACACACCAATTGGCAGGGATGCTAGGCACATCGCACGTAAACCCGTCTGCCCAAGAGAACACAATGACCTTAAAGACCTATGAGCAGCACTTAATTTGAGCCAGTGGGGGCTAAAATAAATAAATATATAAAAAATGTATTAAAATAATATTAATATTAATATTGGAAGAGTTAATTGTTTCAATTGTAAAGTGCTCATTCACCAATATAGAACTTTTGGCGCTATGGAATGCTAGAGGTGCGTTCAAAGCTATTTTAACAAGGCCTTACTAAAGAGAGATGTGAATAAATATTTTTTATATATAAAGGTCGATTGTTCTAGATTTGAGGACCGAGCTGTCAGAGTTTAAGTGTTTTGGTCCATTTTGTGCAAATTGCGCACTTTTCATACTGGAACATTCTGAATCTATTCCTTTTCACAGAGGCAAATGCATCGCTCTGTTTTGAGCACTGTTTTTGAGCCAGGCATAATCACATTACATGGTCTCTCCATATTAACTGGATGATTTAATGCTTAGCAAGTTCACGTCCCAGACAAATAATATTACGCAGCCTGCTCTATGTATTGCATTTTAATGAAAGCCCGGCATTCTCTGTCTGGAACAGCTTACATCGAAGGCGCGCACCGAAAACTTACACCGAAAACCATCGCACTGTGGGATAGCATTGCAACGCATGCGATGTAACAACTTGCGTAGTAAAGGCTACGCGTTGTTACATCGCATGCGTTGTAACGCTTGTGAAGTAATGGTATGCGGTGTAATAGCCGCGTACTAATGGCTGGTCACCTCCCCAGGACTTTGCTGGTCCTCACCGAAGCTTATTTCCTATGCCCGCGTGGGTTGCAGTTGCCAAGGCTTGTTAGTGTTCAATCCGGACACTGACCCCCACAGCATTCGACATCCTTCATGGGATTGCTCACCTCCGGACTTTGGTCATCGTCGACGTCTCCTGGTCCCCGGATACAGCAGCGTCAAGCATCGCATCATCTCACCTGAGCACCTGACATCAGTGGGCATTCGTCTATCGTGCCCTGGGTCACCCTGACGTGACCCAGACTCTGTCCCCTCTGCTGTCAGGTTCTTCTCATCTCGGATCCAGGCTTGGATCCCACCGGACACTTTTCATCTTCCCGGCAGCAGCACTTTTTCAAATCACGCCATTGAAAACGACTAAGGTTTCCGACACCACTTGACCCCTATGCACCCGGCTCCTCTGGGATGGGTAACACGGGTCTCTTGGTACTCTCAAGGGTGCTGGCCTTAGAACCTTCTACGTTCCAAGGGGTTTGCTTAAAGTACTCTCCGAAGTGTCCTTAATCTTTAACCCCTTCGCTGCTAGGCCTTTCCCCCCTGTGCTAAGCCTTTTTTTGGCTATTTGGAGTAGTGTGCGCTTAGGCCCCTGTAACTTTTTGACCACATAAGGTATCCACGCCAAATTTGCGTCCTTTTCTTCCAACATCATGGGGATTCTAAAGGTACCCAGGGTTTGTGGATTCCCCTGGAGGGGTCCCAGAAATTACTCAAAATACAGCATAATTTTGATTTTTGGGGGGAAAATGGGAAAAACGGGCTGCAAATGAAAGCGTCTGGATTTTTCCCTGCAAATGTTATCAAAAAGGGTTTGTGGGGCTGAAATCACAATTTTCTCAGCTTTTAGGGAATGACAGACTTTTGTCAGAAAAACAACATTTTTCCAGTTAATGGCAGAAATGGGTGTGAAAGCAATAATGGATCCTGGAAAGCTATACATTTTAGAAAAGTAGACAAAATTCTGAATTCAGCAAGGGGTCATTTGTGTTGATCTAGCAAGGTTTCTTGATTGAAACTAACAGTTAAATATAGGAAAAATTGAAAATTAGTTGAAAAAAACAGCCTTTTGTGTCAACGTTTTCACCTATAACTAGCTCTTTGAAAGCAATATACCGTTACATCTGCTGGACCTTCCTGGTTGTGGGGATATATAAGACTTGTAGGTTCACCAAGAACCAGACGAACCCAGAGTCAAAAACTGAGCAGCAATTTGCAATGGCTTTTTATTATGTACCGGGTATATAGCAATAATTGTGGGAAAATGTATACATGGAAAAATCGGTATGAAAGACACCTATGTATTTCTGAAATGGGAACAAATTATAGAGTTTAGAAACAGTACATATTTGCACATTTTCGAAATTCGGAACACTCATACTAGCATGAGAATTATCGGTCATTTTTCAAAATGACTTCTTTTTTACACAATGTCTTTCATTTGGAAGGCAGAAATGCATAAAAAAATCAATAGGTAATAACAGTTGTTTTACACATCTGAATTACCCTAAGTCTCCCGATAAAAATGGCACCTCATGTGTGTGGGTAGGCATAGTGCTCACGACAGGAAATGGCTCAAAACTCAACGTGAACACACCACATTTTCAGAAGGAAAATGTACCCTTTTTTTTTGCAAAGTGTCTAGCTGTAGTTTTTTAAAACTAGCTCTGTCGGCACCTAGGGAAACCTATACATTTTTGAAAACTAGACACCCAGGGGAATCCAGGATGGGGTGACTTGACTGCCTTCAATGAGGTCGTGTTACCAGAATCCCTCGCAAACCTAAAAAATTGTCCAAAAAAACACATTTTCCCCACATTTCTGTGGTGGAAAGTTCTGGAATCTGCGTATATCCACAAATTTCCACCCACCCCGCGTTCCCCAAAGTCTTCCGAGAAAAATGGTACCTCACTTGTGTGGGTCGGCCTAAGGCCCGCGACAGGAAACGGCGCAAAACACAACGTGGACACACCTCAATTTCGCAGTGAAAAATGACCCTTTTTTGGCAAAGTGCCTAGCTGTCGTTTTTGAACCATAGGTCTGCCGGCACCTAGGGAAACCTAGCAAACCTATACATTTTTTAAAACTAGACACCCAGGGGAATCCAGGATGGGGTGACTTGACTGCCTCTCACCAGGTTCTGTTACCCAGAATCCCTTGCAAACCTAAAAACAAAGTGCCCAAAAAAACACATTTTCCCCACATTTCTCAGGTGGAAAGTTCTGGAATCTGCGTGGATCCACAAATTCCCACCCACACCGCGTTCCCCAAAGTCTTCCGAGGAAAATGGTACCTCACTTGTGTGGGTCAGCCTGATGCCCGCGACAGGAAAAGGCGCAAAACGCAACGTGACCACACCTCAATTTCGCAGTTAAAAATGACCCTTTTTTGGCAAAGTGCTTAGCTGTAGTTTTTGAACCCTAGCTCTGCCAGCACTTAGGGAAACCTAGGAAACCCATACATTTTTTTAAACTAGACACCCAGGGGAATCCAGGATGGGGTGACTTGACTGCCTCCCACCAGGTTCTGTTACCCAGAATCCCTTGCGAATCTAAAACATTGTGAAACAAAACACATTTTACCCACATTTCTGTGGTGGAAAGTTCTGGAATCTGCGTGGATCCACAAATTCCCACCCACCCCGCATTCCCCAAAGTCTTCCGAGAAAAATGGTACCTCATTTGTGTGGGTCGGCTTAGTGTCCGCGACAGGAAACGGGGCAAAACGCAACGTGGTCACACCTCACTTTCGCAGTGAAAAATTATCCTTTTTTGGCAAAGTGCCTAGCTGTAGTTTTTTAACCCTAGCTCTGCCAGCACCTAGGGAAACCTAGACAAACCTATACATTTTTTAAACCTAGACACCCAGGGGAATCCAGGATGGGGTGACTTGACTGCCTCCCAGCAGGTTCTGTTACCCAGAATCCCTTGCAAACCTAAAAGAAAAGTGTCCAAAAAAACACATTTTCCCCACATTTCTGTGGTGGAAAGTTCTGGAATCTGACTGGATCCACAAATTCCCACCCACACCGCGTTCCCCAAAGTCTTCAGAGAAAAATGGTACCTCACTTGTGTGGGTCAGCCTAGTGCCCGCGACAGGAAAAGGCGCAAAACGCAACGTGACCACACCTCAATTTCGCAGTTAAAAATGACCCTTTTTTGGCAAAGTGCCTAGCTGTAGTTTTTGAACCCTTTCTCTGCCGGCACTTAGGGAAACCTAGGAAACCCATACATTTTTTTAAACTAGACACCCAGGGGAATCCAGGATGGGGTGACTTGACTGCCTCCCACCAGGTTCTGTTACCCAGAATCCCTTACAAACCTGAAACATTGTGAAACAAAACACATTTTACCCACATTTCTGTGGTGGAAAGTTCTGGAATCTGCTTGGATCCACAAATTCCCACCCACCCCGTGTTCCCCAAAGTCTTCCGAGAAAAATGGTACCTCACTTGTGTGGGTCGGCTTAGTGTCCGCGACAGGAAACGGCGCAAAACGCAACGTGGTCACACCTCACTTTCGTAGTGAAAAATTATCCTTTTTTGGCAAAGTGCCTAGCTGTAGTTGTTTAACCCTAGCTCTGCCGGCACCTAGGGAAACCTACACAAACCTATACATTTTTTAAACCTAGACACCCAGGGGAATCCAGGATGGGGTGACTTGACTGCCTCCCAGCAGGTTCTGTTACCCAGAATCCCTTGCAAACCTAAAAATGTTTTTAAAAAAACACATTTTCCCCACATTTCTGTGGTGGGAAGTTTTGGAATCTGCGTGGATCCACAAATTGCCGCCCACCCCGCGTTCCCCTAAGTCTTCCAAGAACAATGGTACCTCACTTGTGTGGGTCGGCCTAAGGCCCGCGACAGGAAACGGCGCAAAACACAACGTGGTCACACCTCAATTTCGCAGTGAAAAATTACCCTTTTTTGGCAAAGTGCCTAGCTGAAGTTTTTTAACCCTAGCTCTGCCAGCACCTAGGGAAACCTACCAAACCCACACATTTCTGAAAAGTAGACACCCTGGGGCTTCCAGGGAGGTATGGTTTGCATGGATCCCCCAACGTTTCCTCACCCATAATCCCCTGCAAACCTCAATTTTAGCAGAAATAAAATCACTTTTTTCAGACATTTGTGTGTGGAAAAGTGTGGCATCACCGGGCTCACACAAATTTCCTACCAACCAGCATTGCCCCAGGTCTCCCAATAAAAATGGTGTCTCACTTGTGTGGGAGGCCCAAGTATCCGCGAGAGGCAAGGGCCCAAAACGTAGTGAAGCGACGTCAAAATTGCCTATCTGAAAACCACCTGAGTTTTCCAAGGGGGGTCACCTGGGTTTTTGGCCCCGTGCTCGGCGGCCATCTAGGGAAACCTATCAAACCCACACATTTATGAAAACTAGACACCCGGGGGCTTCCAGTGAGGTATGGCTTGTGTGGATCCCCCAACGTTTCCTTACCCAGAATCCCTTGCAAACCTCAATTTTAACTGAAAAAAATCACTTTTTTCACACATTTTTGTGTAGGAATGTGTGGCATCACCGAGCTCACACAAATTACCTACCACCCAGCATTCACCCAGGTCTCCCGATAAAAATGGTGCCTCGCTTGTGTGGGAGGCCCAAGTACCCGCGACAGGCAAGGGCCCAAAATGTAGTGAGGTGACATCAAAATTGCCTATCTGAAAACCACCTGGTTTTGCAAGGGGGGTCACCTGTGTTTTTGGTCCTGTGCTCGGCGGCCATCTAGGGAAACCTACCAAACCCACACATTTCTGAAAACTAGACACCCGGGAGCTTCCAGGGAGCTATGGCTTGCATGGATCCCCCACCGTTTCCTTACCCAGAATCCCTTGAAAACCTCAATTTTGACAGAAAAAAATCACTTTTTTCACACACTTTTGTGTGGGAAAGTGTGGCATCACCCGGCTCACACAAATTTCCTACCACCCAGCGTTCCCCGAGGTCTCCCGATAAAAACGGGGCCTTACTTGTGTGGGAGGCCCAAGTACCCGCGACAGGCAAGGACAAACCGTTTTGAGGCAACATCAACATTGCCTATCAAAAAATGTTTTGGGCCCTTCCCTGTCGCGGGTACTTGAGTCTCCCACACAAGTAAGGCACCATTTTTATCTTGAGACCTGGGGGAACGCTGGGTGGTAGGAAATTTGTGTGAGCCCGGTGATGCCACACTTTCCCACACAAACATGAGGGTAATATAACTTTTTGGAATTCACAAGCGAGACATCACCATGTACTCCCATGGGTTTACGACAATATCTACAGTTGGTAGGTTAATCTTAGATGGAATGTGCACCTTGGCAGAGAGACTAAAAAGAGAAAGATTCCTGCACAGCCACATACTGGTTGGATTTGGCATGAGGGCGAGTGATGGATCAGTATATAAAATTTTATCAACAAGAGATTTCACAAAAATGAAATGCACTGTCAATAATTAAAATGGACAAAAAAATTAACCAGTGACTCGCAGCTCGTGAGCTGTAAAGCCACGGCAAGGCACCAACCGCTTTACAGTCCATTCACACACCTTTCATACGTGATACACACAAGACCATTCACACCACCGGGTACGAAACCAACACATTACAACATTCACAAAAAGGGACAAGGTACACCCTGCTTCAGAAAGACAAAAAAGACAAATATTATTGCACAGCCATCTAATCCTCAAGCACACACACAAACTGGTTGGATTTGGCATGAGGGTGAGTGATGGTTCAGTATGTACAATTGTATTAGCAAGTGATTTCATAAAAATGAAATGCAGTGTTAATAATTGAAAGGACGAGAAACTGAACCATTGACTCACAGCTTGTGAGCTGTAAAGCCACGACAAGGCACCAACCTCTTTACAGGCCATTCATACACCTTTCATGCATGTGATACATACAAAACCATTCACACTGCCAGCCGCAGGCCCATCACATTACAACACTCACACCAGCAGACAGCGCCATTCAAGGGCTCATCACTTTCACATGCCCACATTCCTGACACAGCAACCACCCAAGCTGATGGATTGCGTGGAGTGGCGCCCAGCTAGCAGTGTGTGTAGTGACCAGCAGCAAGTCACTACTCAGACACTGCCAGCCAAGCACCAGTCCGCGCACACCGCTAGCCAAGCGCCAATCCATGCACACCGCCAGCCAAGCATGAGTCCACAGGCATCGCAAGCCAAGCGCCAGTCCACGCACAATGCCAGCAAGCGCCAATCCACGCACACCGCCAGCTAAGCACCAATCCACGCACACCGCCAGCCAAGCACCAGTCCACGCACATCGCCAGCCAAGCGCCAGTCCACGCACACTGCCAGCCAAACGCCAGCCTACACACACCGCCATCTCATTTAGGATTTTTTTTATACAAAAATAAACACTAACAAATTGCAAATAGATACAAATCTACTAACACAAAATCTGAAACTAAATACATTGCACTAAAGCCAACCTTGAAACAGAATAATTTTTTTTAAACAATACAGACCAGGCAGTTCACTTTACCACTCATGGATGCTCCCAAACATTATTTTGCGTGTGGTATGCTCTAAAACAAGCAGGCACACACAGCCCAGGGTTAGAAGGACACTCGGGGCAGAAAAGACGAGTCTCCTTCCACAAACCTCTTCACCAACAGACTCTACATCTCCTAGTGGGAAAGTCTTTTGAGGATGTGGGAGGAATGTAATCAGGAAAGTGGCGATCTTTCAATCGAGCCACATCCTCCACCACTCCAACTCTAGGAACACTTGCCTGTTCCACAACAACAAGGTTGCCTATCACAGAGTGCTGAAACGGAACAAATGTCAACTTTGACCCAGGAGAACACTCCTTGAACACAACAAAAGCATTAAAAGGTGCTAAGTTGAAGAGATGAATGGCCAGCTTCTTATACCAAATATAAGCCTTACGAATAGCAGTGTAAGGTTCCAACATCTACTCTGTCAACACCACCGATGTGCTTATTGTGGTCTATAATGCACACAGGTTTGCGCACTTCAGCAACCTGATCCCAAACAGGCACAGGTGAAGTACTCTCATCATGGATGGTAGTCAGCATGTACACATCCCTCCTGTCCACAAATCTTATAGCTAGTAGTTCATCACTACGCAAGGAACTGCACTGTCCCCTCTGAAGTTTTTTGCAAACAAGCTCTTTTGGATAACCTTTACGGTTAGAGCGGGTTGTGCCACATGCAAAAGTGTCCACTTTAAACACTTCCTTAAACAATTGCACAGCAGTGTAGAAGTTATCAAGGTACCAATGGTGGCCTCTGTTAAACAGTCTTCTAGCAAGATCCCAAACAATTTTCTCTGAAACTCCAAAAGTGGAAGGACAACCAGGGGGGTCAATAGTGGAATCTCTACCAGTGTACACACGGAAATTAAAAACATATCCTGTCCTACTCTCAGACAACATATACAGCTTAATTCCATAGCGTGCCCACTTGCTGGGGATGTACTGCCTAAAAACCAAACGGCCCTTGAACAAGACCAAAGACTCATCAATAGATATTTCTTTCCCTGGAGTATATATCTCTGAAAATCGATCTACAAAGTGATCAAGAACAGGCCGAATCTTAAAAAGACGGTCACAGTCAGGGTGAATACGTGGCAACGCCAAAGAATTGTCAACAGAATGCAGCATACGTAGCAAAAGTAGATACCGATCACGAGTCATAACTGCAGGAAATATGGCTGTTGCCATCAAGGGACTGGTAGACCAATATGAAGCCAGGGACGGCTTCCTTATCAAACCCATCAATAAAGTCAAACACAAAAACTTCTTAATCTCTTCCAGATTTGGGTGAGTCCACCCGGTAGCTCTAGAGTGGGGCCTAAGTGTGTCACTATTGTCCCTCAAAAACTGTTCAGTATACAAATTAGTCTGCTCAACAATCTCACCCAAAAATACATCATCCATAAACAACTGAAAAAACTGTATAGGCAAAAAAATTTCACAATCCACTCTACACCCTGCATCACGCTAAAGGCAGGCAACACCGGCTGCACCATGTTTGGATCAACCCAGGGTCCAACACTTCCAGTAGGAAGCCTAGCAGCCTCAGGCTGCAATCCAGATGCCTCTTGCACCATCGGCACAGCAGTATCCTCCTCTAAAACAGGCACTTCCTCCGCACTGGGAGTTGCTTCATCCACACCAAGAGTACCTTCATCTGCACTGAGAGAACCTTCATCATCCGATGATTCCATGTGGAGAGAAAACTCACTGCCAGAATCTTCCCCTCCCTCCTCTCCCTCAGACGCACTGTTAGTCTCATAATCCTGCTAAGAGGAAGATTCAAGAAGCATACCAACCACCTGTTGAGCAGTCATTCTACAGCTAGCCATAATGCTTACTAATAAGGTAACTTGTCAAACAAGTCAACAACAACAAACACTTTGTAAAATAAGTAATAAACAAAAAGCACCTTTATCAAAAACACATATATACTCCAAAATGATACCACTCACTTGCCAGAGGCAGCTAAACTCACCACCACCTACTCTGCAAAGACACAGTATGGATCAACAATATCCCACTAAAAAAGAAAGAGAAAAGAAATAACACATAAGACCATGCAAAACACATCGCAAAGAATTTCATTCTCAAAACACTAACTAAATATGCTGCCATTTGACACCACTTACAAAAACATTCATTCATACATTACAATATTACTCATTTGGAGTAAATACAACAAAAATGTTTTTCTTACCAAAAAATGCAACTACTCAAAACTGCAGAACAACCACTGTCGAAACCGCAAACAGGAATCAAAAGCTTTACACTAGAATAAAAAAGAGAAAAAAACATTACAATCACATATGCAAATAATGCACCAGTCCACACACAATCCACCAGCCAAGATAAGAGGTAGGTGGACCTAAGAGTATAAATTAAATATTCACCCCCGTAAAAGGGGAGCAACCATTGCGGCCACTCCCCAACACAGAAGTTTAAAAAACCCTGGTTTCTAGTGGCTTCTGCCCACCTTGGGGACAGTTGGGCCTAAAAACATACTGCTATTCTGCCACCCAAAGATGGCAGAAATGGCCACAATCATCCTCCCATAAAGGGGAGCGACGCATGTCCAAGGGGCCGTTCCACAACATAAAAAAAAACCCTGGTGGCCTAGTGGGCCTACAAAAAAACAAATCAGCCGATCAGCCCCTCAGGGTGGCAGAAATGGGCAAATGAATGCTCCCCAGAGGGGAGCAACCCCTGCCCAAGGAGCCACTCCCCACAAACAAATCCCTGGTGGTCTAGTGGGCCTAATTGTTTTTTTAAACATGGCGATCTGGACCCCTGGGGGCCAGAGACGGCCACAAATATTGACCCCAAAGGAGAGCGACCCTTGCCCAAGGGGTCACTCTCCACAAATAACTCCCTGGTGGCCCCTAAATTAAAAAAGTGCGAAATCTGCCCCCCATGGGGGCAGACAACCAAAAACATAGCCCCCAAAAGGAAGTGACCCTTGCCCAAGCGGCCACTCCCCACTAAATACTCCCTGGTGGTCTAGTGGGCCGTTTCTCTACAAATGTATGCACAATCTGCCCCCCCAGGGGGGCAGACAAAGCCAAAATATTTCCTCCCATAATGGGAGCAACCCTTGCCTAAGGGGCCACTCCCCCAAACAAAACTGACTAGCATAAACAAAAAAACATGCCCCCCAAAGGGGAGTGACCCTTGCCCAAGGGGCCACTCCCCACTAAATAAAACCCTGGTGGTCTAGTGGGCCGTTTGTAATACAATTTATTGAAAATCTGCCCCCCCCCCCCCCCGGGGGCAGACACATCCAAAATTAATGTGCCCATAAGGGGAGCGACCCTTGCCTAAGGGGTGCGCTCCCCCAAACAAAACTGACTATCAAAACCTAAAAAAGATGGCCCCAAAGGGAGTGACCCATGCCCAAGGGGCCACTCCCCACTAAATAAAACCCTGGTGGTCTAGTGGGGTGTTTTTAATAAAATTGATTACAAATCTGCCCCCCCCCCGGGGGGCAGACACATCCAAAATTATTGCACCCATAAGGGGAGCGACCCTTGCCAAAGGGGCCGCTCCCCCAAACAACAAAATCACTAGACAATTCAACAACAAAAAATAAATCCCTGGCGCCAGTGGGCATTCCTGCTGCACGATCGCATGATCGTGCAGCAGGAATGCACAAAAGAGGCATCGGGGGAAAGGAAAATCCTTTCCTTTCCCCCGATGTCTCTTTTAGTTAAATCACCCCGTCCCCAGCCCCAAAACTTACCTGTTTGTTCTCCGATGCGCAGGAAGCAAATGGCTTCCTGCGCGTCGGAGAACAAAGAGGAACCTCCAATGACATCAGCACGCTGATGTCATTGATGATGTTTACGGGGGGGGGAGGCAAGGGAAGGACTTCCCCTGCCTTCCCCGGTAAAAATACCAGGATCGAAGTCCCACGGGGGCAGCGCCAGTGCTTCCCCCATGGGTGGGTGTCATGACGAGTTGGGCTCGTCATGAGCACACGCCCACTATGTGCCATGACGAGTCCAGCTCGTTATGAGCACCCAAAGGGTTAAAATTCCAAATGCGCCTTTCCCATAGGATTGTACGGAGCTTTCGCCTGTGTTCCCACACAGCACCCGTCCTCCGTGGGTCCCCTGTGTCACTACTTTGGGTGGTTCCTTGGTTTCACAGCGATTCTACGTGATCTAGTCACTGTGTCTAGTTAAGTCGTGGTTGTTATACCACTTTCTTAGTGTATGGTTCGGTCTCCCCCTGGAGGCCGCTGTGTATTGTGCTATTTACTGACATTCTAGTGATTTAATATTGTGTGCTTTGTGCTCTAATCTCATAAAGAGGTTAGTAGAGAGTGTTTAGTAAGAAATACATATATTTCGGTTCTCCTTTCATTTGGTCATTCAGGAGGTTCTGATCTGGTATAACAAGCAGATTTACATTCCTGCGAGACAGTCTGAAGGCTGCTCTCCATAGCTACCACTAGGATAGCTTTCAATAAAGGTTGTCTTTAACCTAATCATCAATAAGGGTTGCTTGGACTGGTACAAGGTGCCCACTTTAATTAGTGGACAGCATATACCAGGCCAACTTCTCACACCGGCTCCTCACCTCCTGCGGGAGCTGGCATTTTTTTTGCACAAGTGGAGCTGCTGACATGCAGCTCCCCTTGTGCAAAAGCAATTCTGCTTTGCTTTAACCTGCACTTGCTTTCAAAAACCAAAGCAGAGTTTGCTAGGGCAGGGCGAGAGCCGTGGTCCCACCCTGCCATAGCAAACAGCAATGTCCCGGGGGTGGGCAGCCCGGAACAAGGCAGGGGCCAGCCCTGGGGGGTGGTGGTCCCCAGGGCCATTCAGGGCTCTGGGAGGGGGGCTGCGCGGCCCCCCCTCCCAACATTTACAGAGCCCCAGGGAGGTGGTGATCCCCGGGGGTCACAACGGACCCCGCATTCAAATAATTAGTGCCCCGGGAAGGTGGTGGACCCTGGGGCAGTGTGGGTGGGGGGCAGGAGCCCCCCCCACTTTAATTTTTTAATTAAGCACCGGGGAGGTGGCGGTCCCCGGGGCTGCGGGGGGGTCGTGTGCCCCCGCATATAATTAAAGAAAGCCCAGGGGAGGTGGCGGTCCCCGGGGATGCAGGGGCCCTTACAGGCCCCCGCTAATTTACTAGGCATAGACCCTGGCACCTGGCCCACCCGGGGGCATACAAATAACGAAGCGCGGGAGTCTGCACTTTTTTTTTTTTTTTTGGTCGGCCGGATTCGCACACCGAGCGCGAATTCGGCTGTTTTTAAAAAAACTTTTTTGGGCCTGGGGGTCTGAGCAGGCTTAGTGGGTCAGGGTGTTTTTACCTTGCCCCCTTTTCTTGTTTTTTATCTTTTTTCTACTGTTTTCTTGTGACTCTGTTACCGAGTCACAAGATGGCTGCCAACACTTTCTGGTTTGGAGTGCTGACAGCCAATCAGATCTCACGATGAAATGTGTGGTTAGGCTCCGCCCAGATAGCGATATTTTTTTATTTTTGAATTTCTTAAACTACTGAATAGATTTACACCATTTTAAAGAAAAGCACACTTTCTAGACCAAGACCTACCATTTTGCCAAATTTTGGGTAATTCCGTTCAGCAGTTCGGGCTGTAACCGGTTTCAAAATTCCTATGGAAATTAACATGGGGATATCGCGTTTTGGGACCCCCCTTTTGTCTCGGCCCCCGCTTGACGAATCACCCTGAAACTTTCAAGACAGGAGCTGACCGGTCCGCCCCCTCAGTTTTGAAAATTTGGCGAAGATTTGTCAAACGGCGCCAAAGATATTAGCAAATCAAAAAACGCTTTTCCTATGAAAACTAGGTCCTAACTATAACTACCTACTGGCAACCACCAGTAGGTAACATATACATATATTATATTATATAAAGATAAACATCCCTCCTCCGACCCCTTCTCCATTGCTGGCAAAAGTTCCAGGGTCAGACTGTTGATGAGCTGGGCCTGGGCTCTCCAGACGCATTTAGCCCTCAATTAAATCCTGCAGTGCTGCTTGAATAAGGCAAGGGGGTACAGCAGGTGACTTTGTGTCTCTGGTGTGATTAGAGGGCCGGATGAAACACTTTCGCCTCAGCTCCGGACCACCATCTCTTCCCAGGTCTTCAAAACGGACCTCAAAGTTCTCCTCCTTCAAAGACACTTCCAAATTTAATTCACGCCCTCTCTATTGTCTGAAGAAAGTCCTTCCATTATAGGAAATTCTGTTCTCCATGACTATAGAAGTGCCTTCCCAGTGTATTCTTGTGGTTTGAGTGCCTGCCATTTATTGCAGTATTATACTTCTACTGTATTTTGTACTCTATTGTAACATGCACACATCACTTTTCCTCTTGTAACGTATCGTTTGCTACCTCTTGTATTTTATTTGCTTTTGATACATGCACAATTGCCACCATTGCCTCATGTAACTTAATGTTTGTTCTTGTGTTTTGAGTGTCTGCCATTTATTACAGTATTATACCTCTACTTGTACTTTGTACGCTTTTGTAACATGCACATGTCACTTTTTCCTCTTGTAACGTATCGTTTTCTACCTCTTGTATTTTGTTTGCTCTTGACACATGCACAATTGTCACTATTGAAACAACGAATAACAGAGCCAACCGCACTCATGTTCTATTATAGGACTATGAAATCCGTTGAGTGTTTGAGTTTCAAAGTGAAAACCGTAAACCAACGTATGTAAGAACTACGGTCTGGGTCACGTGTACTTGACATTTTCTGGTCATAGGACCAATCCAAAAAGAGCTATAATATAACTTTATCAATACTAACTGAGTCAGACACAAGTGAATTGAACGGAGCTTAAGATGTCACGCAGATAGTCTGAATGAAGAGCAAGTGACTGTGACTGAGGAAAGGTTAAGAAAGTCAATAGAGCGTGCGTAATGCGCTGATGATTTATACTGGAAGGACTACTTGTTGGAAATTCACAAGTTCCATACCATTAAAAATAAATGACAAGGTGCAACTGAATATTAACAGAACGATAGATGCATACAGAAATTGGGGGCAAGCACAAACTTACAAGTGTATATGCAAAAGTGACAGATTAACAATGTGCACGACAACAGTAAACATGGCCACAAAGTACCAGAGAGAGTATCACAAAAAGAAGTCATTTGACCAAGAGAGAATTATTAAAAACAGAGCATTTCATAATGATCATTCAGCCCATCTGTCACCAGCGGACAAGGGAGGAGCCCTAGTTGTCATGGATAAATCATTCTATGATCGCAAGGTGGAGGAACATGTACAAGATACTAACACTTATATTCTATTGACATCAGATCCCACCAAAGAATTTGAAAAAACATTGGAATGCATCTTAAACCATGCATTAGACACGGGGGTGATCACAGACAACATCAAACAATACTTAACAGCCTCAAACCCTCATGTACCTCACCTTTACATGCTACCTAAGATGCACAAAGATGCAACAGACCCTCCTTTCCGCCCCATTGTTGCAGGGTGCGGCTCTATTCATGAACCCATTGGTCGATTCATTGACTTTTATCTACAACCTTTGGTCCAAACTTGGAGTTCGTATGTGAAAGACACCACAGACTGTTTAATCAAATTACAGAGCATCCAACATCAATTCAATAGAGATGTCCTGTTATGCACCATTGATGTGGTATCTTTATATACTTCAATCCCACATGGAGAGGGATTAGAAGCAGTAGAATGGAGGATTCTCAATAGTGACTTGGAACAGGATTTCGGAGTCGTCTTGTTGGAATGGTTATCATTTAGTTTATATTACAGTTATTTCTCATGGGAAGGCAAATTTTACCAACAACGCACCGAATCATCAATGGGCTTTCCCGGGGCCCCCTCGTATGGAAATACTTTCATGGCGGCATTTGAAGACAAATACATTCTACACAATGAGCTTTGGAAAGATCATCTCATCATGTACATGAGATACATTGATGATATTTTGATTATCTGGCACGGTAACCAAGTACAATTGGAAAATAACATTGCTAAACTCAACCTATGCAATCCACGCATACAATTCACATTCAACATCAACGCAAACAAAATTCAATTTCTGGATATAGAGATTAGGAACACAGATAAAGGATTGGAAACTTCAGTATACCGCAAACCTACAGACAAAAACAATGCCTTACATTTCTCTAGCTTCCACCCGCTCACGTTGAAAAAACATCTACCGGTTTCCCAATTTATTCGCATTAAAAGGATTGCCTCTAATGTGGAAGAATCTGAAATACTGATTCAAGATCAAGTGGAAAAATATCGCCAACGTGGTCACCCATCTAAAATTCTTGATGATGAAAAAATGTCAGAACACAATAAGAGCAGGGGAGACCTGTTGAATAATTAACCGAGGACAGAAAACAAGCGTGAAGTAATCGTTTTAAAACATTCAGCGCAAGCCGTAAAAATCTAAATCATCATAAAGAAAAGGTGGGAGATTATTGAACAGGAACCAGATTTCCAAAATGTATTCATGGGGCAACCACTTTTTGCACACACTTGATTGCAAAACTTAAGGGAAATACTGAAACCTAGAGAAAAACAATTGTTCCAAACACTGAAAGGCATGAAAAAATGCTTCAACTGTGGACAGTGTGGCAATGTTATAGTGGGTAAAATTTTTCATCACCCGCACACAGGCAAGCCCGTAAAACTAAAATACAGCGGAGATTGCAACACTGAATGTGTAATATACACAATTCAATGTCCATGTGGATTAGTTTACGTAGGAAGGACAGCACATAAAATCAAGACAAATTATTGAACATAAAAGTAGGATACGCAATCTTAATCAACACTCATGTTTAGCCACACATTGGGCGGATGCCAAACATAGCATTCCACGAGTTAGATTCACTATTTTAGAACACATCACGCAAGCAGTAAGTTTAGATATCACCACTAAGTTAGCTCAGAGGGAGACATTCTGGATCAAATACCTGAACACCATCATTCCAAAAGGGCTGAATGATCATTATGAAATGCTCTGTTTTTTATAATTCTCTCATGGTCAAATGACTTCTTTTTGTGATACTCTTTCTGGTACTTTGTGGCCATGTTTACTGTTGTCGTGCACATTGTAAATCTGTCACTTTTGCATATACACTTGTAAGTTTGTACTTGCCCCCAATTTCTATATGCATCTATCGTTCTGTTAATATTCAGTTGCACCTTGTCATTTATTTTTAATGATATGGAACTTGTGAATTTCCAACAAGTAGTCCTTCCAGTATAAATCATCAGCGCATTACGTGCGCTCTATTGGCTTTCTTAACCTTTCCTCAGTCACAGTCACTTGCTCTTCATTCAGACTATCTGGGTGACGTCTCAAGCTCCGTTCAATTCACTTGTGCCTGACTCAGTTAGTATTGATAAAGTTATATTATAGCTCTTTTTGGATTGGTCATGTGACTAGAAAACATCACGTACATGTGACCCCGACCGTAGTTCTTACGTACATTGGTTTACGGTTTTCACTTTGAAACTCAAACACACAACGGATTTCATATTCCTATAATAGAACAGGAGTGCGGTTGGCTCTGTGATTCGTTGTTTCAATAGTGACAATTGTGCATGTGTCAAGAGCAAACAAAATACAAGAGGTAGAAAACGATACGTTACAAGAGGAAAAAGTGACATGTGTGCATGTTACAAAAGCGTACAAAGTACAAGTTGAGGTATAATACTGTAATAAATGGCAGAATCTCTATTGAATTGATGTTGGATGCTCTGTAATTTGATTAAACAGTCCGTGGTGTCTTTCACATACGAACTCCAAGTTTGGACTAAAGGTTGTTGATAAAAGTCAATGAATCGACCAATGGGTTCATGAATAGAGCCGCACCCTGCAACAATGGGGCGGAAAGGAGGGTCTGTTGCATCTTTGTGCATCTTAGGTAGCATGTAAAGGTGAGGTACATGAGGGTTTGAGGCTGTTAAGTATTGTTTGATGTTGTCTGTGATCACCCCCGTGTCTAATGCATGGTTTAAGATGCATTCCAATGTTTTTTCAAATTCTTTGGTGGGATCTGATGTCAATAGAATATAAGTGTTAGTATCTTGTACATGTTCCTCCACCTTGCGATCATAGAATGATTTATCCATGACAACTAGGGCTCCTCCCTTGTCTGCTGGTGACAGATGGGCTGAATGATCATTATGAAATGCTCTGTTTTTAATAATTGTCTCTTGGTCAAATGACTTCTTTTTGTGATACTCTCTTTGGTACTTTGTGGCCATGTTTACTGTTGTTGTGCACATTGTTAATCTGTCACTTTTGCATATACACTTGTAAGTTTATACTTGCCCCCAATTTCTGCATGCATCTATCGTTCTGTTAATATTCAGTTGCACCTTGTCATTTATTTTTAATGGTATGGAACTTGTCAATTTCCAACATGTAGTCCTTCCAGTATAAATCATCAGCGCATTACGGGCGCTCTATTGGCTTTCTTAACCTTTCCTCAGTCACAGTCACTTGCTCTTCATTCAGACTATCTGCGTGACATCTTAAGCTCTGTTCAATTCACTTGTGTCTGACTCAGTTAGTATCGATAAAGTTATATTATAGCTCTTTTTGGATTGGTCATGTGACCAGAAAACGTCACGTAAACGTGACCCAGAACGTAGTTCTTACATACGTTGGTTTACGGTTTTCACTTTGAAACTCAAACACTCAACGGATTAGTCCGCTGAAGCCATGTTGCACCGTTTGCTCCTTCACTTTTCGGTAAGTGCACTGGAGACTAAAAGAAGAAGCAGATTGTTACTTTTTATTCCGATAGGTTTCACAATCAAGCATATTGTTTTTACTCACACAATACCCTTAATTTTTCACCGCTTTGGGAAATCAACGGTCCGAGTCATTTCGATAAGCGAATACCATCCGGTGACTGCTTTTAGCACTTATATATTCATTTGATCCTCTGATACAGCTGATACAACACTCTCTCGTATTACAGATTCAGTCCACTAATAGAGGAGCCAGTTGATGATGACACAAATGCTTAATCATTAGAACGGCACTCACTATTTTATCCGGGGATTATCCTCTCCCGGTCGTCAATGTGAGAAGGTATGCATTTTCTTTTTCCAGCATACCATGTAACACCACGGGTTTCACCTGCCACCCTTGGATCTTAGCAATAATTGACTTCGGCATTAATACACTCAGTTACGTTTTTCAAGCTTTGGGGTCTTGTATTGACTTTATTGTTCACTCGAGCCTTCGGTACTGAGCAATTGCACAAGGGTGATCTACGCACTGATGCTTCACCTGCATTTCTTCACTTTAACTCTTACTCTCAACTTTACGGGCACTCTATCATTCGTTCTTCTTTATTACACAAAATGGCAGCAAGTACAAACACATGATGCTGATATGTAATTTGCACACGCATTGTATATATGGAAGTAGCACAGTTTGTATAGTCGACTTACATATTATTTCTGACATTTACTGTTCCAGCAACTGGTTGGGAAGATAAGCCTGAACAGCAGAACATACTGTGCAGTTTAATCACAAGCCCCTGAAGAAGGGACCTGTCCCGAAATGCATTGGGCGTTTTTCAGTTTCTGATTTGTGATTTGTCTGTAACTTCTGAACAAATGTTCTTGACGAAGCAGATACAGCATATGATGTAATATGTTTCTGTTTATATGGAATTCTTTTTTGAATGACACAGACATTTATTTATAATTTCTCTAACTCATAGAATAAATTGTGCTAAAGAAATTGATATAAAGACAAAAAACTTGTTTATATGTTTATTCTTACTTAAGATTGTTTGAAACCTTAGGGACTCAAAAAACTTTGCGTTGAGAAAGGGAAGTGGACTTTTTCCACGTCTTTTTTTAACTCAATTGTCACTATTGCCTCATGTAATGTAACCTTTGCTTTTGTAACATGCTCACTTGTAATTTTCTCCTCATGTATCATTACTGTTCCTATTGTGAAGCGCTCTGACACCTTCGGGTAAAGTCCGCTGTTAGACCTGGCACCTTGGCGTGAGTCTCCCTTCCACTTTTTTGTCGCTGTGCTTCATGTGTTTTGCTGGTCTTAGCTGCTCAGAGCACTGTGCCACTGCCAACCAGTGCCACAGTGCAAGTGCTCCCTATTTAAAATGTATATGTTGGTTGGATTCCATGATTGGCTTATTTGGTTTACTGTCAGACCCCTGTCAAGTGCACCAGGAGTGCCCAGGGCTTGTAAATACAAATGCTGCTGGTGGGCTTGCAGCACTGGTTGTGCCACCCACAGAAGCGGCCTGGTAAAATGTATCTAAGGTCTGCCATTGCAGAACCTGCGTGCAGTCTGGTACGGTCATGCTGACTGGGTAAGTGCACACACTTGCCAGTCCCTAAACCTTCCCTTAACTTCTTATCAGTCACCCCTATGGTAGGCCCAAGGGCAGGGTGCATTATAAGCATAAGGTAGGACAAGCCCTGATGTGTGTGGCATGTCCTAATAGTGAATTACAGCCATTTTCGTTTTTCACTATTGTAAGGCTACCTGTTCTCCATAGGCCAGAATGGGCTGTTAGAATTGTTATATTCTATGATCCTAACAGACCCAGGGAACATGTTAGAAATACGAGTTTAGCATGCCTGAACTCAGAATAATAAAATACATCTTTTAGTAAAGTTTATTTTAATATTCTGTGTTTGCAAATACCCCTGTTAGAAAGTTGGTATTTGCTTGCTTGACCATTTCTGCCCGCCTCTGCTATGATGTGTATCTGCCTGTCTGGTTGTGTGAGTGACAGGGCTGGGGAAACCCAGAGGGGCAGGGCTAGGTAGCCTGGTGGTGAATAGGAAGATTGGCAGTCAGATGGGTGGGAGGAGTACACCTGGGCTCTGAATAGGGTTGTGCTCTGCTACCACAATGCTGGCTCCACCTCCTGCGGAGCGGCTGATGTCTCTGCCCTGCACCCTGAATAGAAAGGCAGAGTCATGTCAACAGTGTCAGAGTACGCTCCACGGAATCCAGCGGCGGCAGAAAAAGGCTCCACCTCCTGATATCACCAACACCCTGGAGCAATAAACAGGGTGTTCGAGGGATCAGGCGAGGGACGGGTAAGGGAAGGAACAGCAAGGGAGTTAGGATCTGCAACAACAAAAACAACAAAGAAACAATGGCATTAGACAAGTACGTACATCCCTACTCTCATGAATTCTCGCTAAAGGATATTCGTGATACCTGGAATGATGAACGAAGAAAACTCCCCCATGAAGTCTTCAGGGCCTTATACCGTTCACAGGCAAAGACCTCCTATGCCTTGCTTGGGGGAAATGCATGTTCCTTGTAAACTCAGGAAAAACAAAAGAAAGGCGTAGCATCCATGAAGTCCCCTCCTGGGGTTCTAAGAGTCAATACAGGTTTTTGTACCCGCAAAATCACAGTTCACATGGGTTCATAGGGGTTCAGTCCGAGCTCCTTGTATCCCAAAGAAATCCAAACCCTGATAAAACAAATGTCACGAAATTCAACACACACGGTAGCGAGCAGTTGAACTCACCGCCCCGCTCCGTTGCGCTTTCCAACTCCAGGAAAAAAAACACAACAAACAAAAAGTCTCTGCTTCCTAAATACCCCAGACGTAGAACCGGAACCTTCCTTCGGATTCCGTTACCCAGGGGTTTCCAAATAAACCAAGTCCCGAAACCGCGAGAGCCACCTGCTCAGTAGCGGTACTCACGCTTTGCAGCTAATCCGGCCTTGAAAGTCCTCGCCGGTGCTCCTCACAACCAACCTCCTCCGTAAACAGCGCTGGCGTCCTCGCCGGACACAACGGAAGCAAGAAGCAGAATTACGCGCGCCGGCTCCCGTCATCCAAGCGCCTTTATTCACACTTCCGCATTGGCCTCATGGGAAATGTAGTTTTTGCCTCGGGAATCAGCGAGGTAGGCGCCGCTGTGCCTGATTCCTGACAAACAGAGTGCTCAAGAACTGGTTTGGACTGGGCAAAGGCCCCTCAACCCCAGAGGAACAAAAGAATTAGGGGTATAAGTATTGGGACCCTGCTCCCAAGAAATTAGATCCTGCTGAAACAAGAAGAACCTCTGCCAGAAGAGAAGGAACTGGGAAAGCTGTAGGAGGAGTAACTGTCCCTGACCTGGGGGATTGGCCTGCAGTGGTTGCCTTGCTGCTGAAGGAGAGGAGAAAGACTACTAAAGACTTTGCTTCAACTTGTGCTTTGAAAAGATCTCCAAGGGCTTGAACTGAGCTTGCCCCCTGAACGAAGTCTCAGGACCAGTGGACTTCACCCCCAGCTCCCCAGAGTCTTTTGGAAGTGCCTGCTGCTGTTGTTGGGCCTTCTGAGGGACTGCGTGTCGCAAGGAGCTGGAAGCGCGACGCAAGGAAGAGAAGCGTGCCGCCGTCGGAGCCGCTGTCGCCGCATCTCGCAGAGAGTGTCGCCGCTGCAGCATCGCATCGAGCGGAAGCGTCTCGCATCATTCCGGAAGTGTCTCGCAACGCCGAAGAAGCGTGTCGCCATCTCAGCCATCGTAGCTGTCGCATTGCACCGCATCAAGAGAAGAGTCTCGCATCGAGGAGGAAGCGTGGCGCCATCGCAGCCATCGTAGTTTTCGCATTGCACCGCATACAGAAAAGCGCCTCGCATCCACAGAGAAGCGTGCCGCCATCGGAGCCGCTGTCATCGCATCTCGCCGAAGGGGTGTCGCCGCTGCAGCATCGCATCGAGCGGAAGCGTTTCGCAAGGTCGGAGGAGAGTGCCGCTGCCAAGGCCGCTGCCATCGCATCTCGTCAAGGGTGACGCCGCTGTAGCTGACGCATCAATTCGAGCCTTCTCGCAACATCGGAGAAGCGTAACGCATCTGGAAGATGCCGTCTTTATTTCTTTTGCACCAAGAACTTCAACGCATCTGCATCGCTGCAACACTTTCGTTGCCCTGCGTGTCGCATCTAAGGTACATTGACTTAAAGTGTCGCATTTAAGAACTTAAGAGAAACTAAGCAATCTCCTACCAACTAAGCAACCGTATTGTGTATTTTTAATCGTTTCATTGTCTTGTGATAATCCTATATAAAGAATCCTTATTTTTAATATAACTACCTGTGTGGTGTCCATTTGTAGTGTTGTCACTGGGTTACTGTATGTGTTCACAAATGCTTAACCTATAACGCTCTGAGATAAGCCTTGTCTGCTCGCGCCAAGCTACCTAGAGGGTGAGCAAGGGGTTGTTTTAGGAGTGTAACCCCTTACCCTGACTAGAGGAAAGGTTCCCTGCTTGTCACAAGTACCTACCTGTGCCAACCAGAGAACCCGGATTCTAACATCCGCGCTATATAAATACGCATAAATAAATAAAATAAATGAGCCTGCACAACTCTGGGGCATATTATCAAGGTCCGGCGTTAAAATTATCGCCACTTTAGCGGCAGAAAACTCCCGCTAAAGCGCCGATAATGGGCTTGATAATATGCCGCAAAGAATTCCCATAGAAGCCCATGTTCCGGTGTCAACATGGGCTTCTATGGGAATTCTCTGCGGCGTATTATCAGGCCCATTATCACCCCTTTAGCGGCAGTTTTCTGCCGCTAAAGCGGCGATAATTTTAACGCCGTGCTTGATATGCCCCTCTGTGATTAATGTACAGGTTCATCTGACCCTCTCTCAAGAACCAGGAGATGCCTTTGCTTTGCCAGAAAGTGCTGGGACAGTCTTTAAAAAACAAACGGGACTGTCTGGTCACCCTACCCTGTGGTTTAAATGCACAATTTCATACACGCCAACTTGAAGAACAACTCTCACCTTGTGTGGAGAGGGCGGGGCCTCACGCAGAGAAGTACTTACCAGGCACTTTTGAACCCCACCTTGCGTCACACGGTGGCACCGTCTGAGTTGGCAGGTGTGCAATTATCACTTTCTCGTATTGACTCTAAAGATAGTCCATTGTTTGTAATGTTAGACCCGCCTACTTTGGTTGATCTGATAGACCCCCCCCTGCCCCACACCACACACACGTGCACGTGATATCTGCGTCCCTGAAGTATAGGTGCTCAGCCACCACAACCCCGTTTATGCATTCACCGTCTGGGCGGTGTCTCCTCTTACAACGAGGGAAACTCCCTCAGATCCCGGCTGCTCTCCCCCAAAACTAACCGCACAAAAAAGTGGAAATACGGGAGCAGAGAGGTGGTCCTCCCCTGGACCTCGGGTTTGATGGTTCTGGCTTGGTATGCCCTGGTCCCAGCCCCCTATTTTAGGCGTCTTACTCGGGCTCACTTGGTCTCCTGCACCAGAGGGGAGCCTGCTCTCGTGTTGCAGACTTCTGCTACCGCCTTCTGCTACCTGCTGCCTCCCGCTACTGCTCCATATTTCCCGCCTCTCCGGGTGTGATTACAGGCACCAGGGGGGTATGGTTGGCTCTGGCGGTTTTCAGCTGTGCACCGTCGCCGCTACTGTGCCAGTACCAGTGACTCAACGTCCTCCGTAGCTCACAGTTCTTGCTGCCTCCCGCTACTGCTCCCACCTATGCGCCGTACCCCTTGCTGCTCCGTGTACATTTGCAGGTGCCAAGGGGTACGCTCAGAGTCTGGTGGTTTTTTCTGCACTCCGACGCCGTTTCTGTGCCCGTGAGGCTTCCCACCAGCAGTGGCAACCACTGCTGCGTATCGGTCTACCCTCCACATGTTCACAGGTGACAGAGACGGCATGCAAGGTAATTAATGTGAAGTAGGGAAGGAGCAACCACAAGTCTGGGGCCCTGAAGGGACAATAAGGGCAGATAAATCCTCTCCCAACGGGTTAACCGACGAAAGTTGTCCTCCTCTAGACTCTTAGGGTATTTGGGGGTAGTTCTGTCTGAGTTAGGAGTGAGATGCACTCCTTTCCCCATTTCTTCACAGCTGTGCAGCACTTAGTGCCAGCTGCAACGTTTAGATTTGTGCAAGTATGCACCCTGGTCTTTCGCTGCATTGGCAGCAGCCCCGACATTCTGGACACAGGGCATTTGAGCCCCTTTTAGATGGCCAGTTGACCAGGGGGACCGGAAGGTTTGTAGGGCGCCAGGCCCCAATGTGTATTTGTGGTGCTAGGAAATGTATTTCATGTAGTTTGATTTTCGGACCCTGTTCTGGCTACCTCTAAATGTGTTTTTATGATTTTGAGGTTGTCTTGCATACTTTGGTTTATGCTAGTGAAATTATGTTCCACCCTGTGCTTTATGCCCCTAATGTTGGAGATACTTAGGAGGTAAGTGTCTAATATTAGACTGTTGAGATTTTGGGCGTACAATGCGTTTGGGGCCTATTGTGATGCTGTGCATAATGTGGTTTATGTCTCAGGAGGATGATAAGTACAGTGATTTTCCTCTTACACCACTCCATCTTCAGTCCTATCTTGTTGAATCAGTCCTGTTCTGAAGTAACAACCTGTTCCTAATCGCCTCACTTTCCTGTCTCCACAATAGCTCAGTTCCCTTCACCCGACGTCTGGATTATGTGCCCCCTTCTTGTCCTCATACTTCTCCTCACCACCGCTTTCCTAGTAACACCCTTCTCATATCCCCACCACCCTCCTCCTCCACAATTTCCCAACATGGCCACCACTCGAATTAAGTCTGGAATTAATTGCTACAAAATCATTTACCCTTCTAACCTGACTAAAGCTGCACCAAAATGTTTCAAGCATAACACCATTGAATGTTTCCCTGATTCCCTTTTTGTTGATCAGTTTTACAATGGTCGTTATGGGAGGCTCAAAAACGATCTCATTTTTTTCACGCACGACATCCCCTCTTGGTCTACCAGCTTTTACAACTCCCTTAACGTCACCTCCTCCTCCTCTATCCCTCATGGGAAACAGCTAAATATTTCCCCCTCTGCGAGTTTCAACGGATCCCTCACTATCTCACTCTATAACAACGGTACTGTCATGATTCAAGCCAAAGACACCTGTCTCTCTCTCTTTGACCACCTCTTCCCTTCCCTACTCCCCTCCCCTGCGACCGGGCTATCCCTTGACTCTTCATCTACCTCCACCAATTACTCCCTATGTCCTCCCCTGACCCCCCCACTCTCCAATAGGCTGCACCCTTGGGAGGCACAGGTCGACCCTCTTCTCTCCCCTCTGCCCTCCCCTCCCATTCTTCCCCCCTCACAGTATGCCCTCCTCTTCACTTCAGTCTTACCTCTAGCTAACACGCTCCTCGTCCATTCTGCACCGTCCCGTCACTCCATACTCATCTCCTCCCCCCTATCCCTACCGGCCACCCCCCTCCTTAGACCACCTCTCCTCCAGCCTTCTCCCCTAGTTAACTTTCCTTACGTTCCCCTTATTCCCTCCTCTCTGCTTTTCCTCCCCCTCCTCCCCTCACTATGTACCCCGATTTCCCCACAAATACATTCCATCTCTCTCCTTCCCCACACTCCTCCAGCAATGCTGTGCTACCCCCTTCCCCCCCCCTGGTAACCCTTTCCCTCCCTCGGACCGATCAGAACCAATTCCTTTCTTCAACTTCCCTATCTCCCAATCCCCCCCACTCTGCCTGATACCCGCTCCCTCACAGCCACCTCACCTAGCTGCCAGGACCTCTCCAACCCCCTCCCCTCTCTACCTCCCAAACCTCCTTCATCCCTATGACCCCACACACTCCTCCCCTCTCCTTCCGCCCCACCGCCTCAATCCTCTCCTATCGCCCCCTAATTCTGTCCTTAACTCCTATCCTTCTTGCAACGTGAACAACGGCAACTCTCCTCCCACCCCTGGTGCACCAACTCCTGCTCTCATCCAAAACCTTTCCCCACCTCTGAACCCTATACCCCTACTCCCCTCCCGTTCCCCCACCTCTCCCTGCCTTCCACCGCCAAGTGCACCCCCTCCTGTTTCCATCAAGCCACCCAACATGCCGAGCTCTGCCTTACTCTCTCTGGAAAATAAGCTAGGCTCTCTAATCACCTCCATCTCCCAACTTGAAGCTACCATTTTAGTTTTAAGGTCCAAGATCACGACTTTTCCATACACCTCAATTCCTGTGGAAAACACTCACCCTCCCACGAGATGCACCTCGCCCCCACACCCCATAATAGCTAAGCATAGCCTGTCGTCTGCAAATTCACACAAGCACTCGAACGCTACCCTTCTTCCACTTTCACTTCCCAGTAACCCTGTTATCTACACTATTCCGACCATCACCTCTGTCAGAACCACTCATCCACCTAAACCCTCCCGAGCGCCCTCATATAAGTACAATATCCCCATCACCCTTCATAGCCCAAGTGCCCCCGTCACCAAAACAGTCGCGACAGAGCTGCGCTGTATGCTCCACAACTGCAGATCTGCAATAAAACACAACTTGAAATCTCCGATACTATCAACTTGCACAATATTGACATGCTCTTCCTCACAGAGACCTGGTTCAACGACACCTCTCACTCTATGTTTGATCTCCTTGTACCCACAGACTATTCTATACTTAGAAATGACAGAATTGACAAAGTTGGGTAGGTGCTGCAGTCATCTTTAGAAACTCCCTTCAACTTAAGGCTCTTCCTAACAGCTCCTTCCACACTTTTGAATGCCTATCTCTTGAGCTTCAATTGCACCACCGCTCACCTCTCAGATTCCATGGTATCTACCACCCGCCTGGTAGCAGCCCTTCGTTTATGGAGGAACTCACGGACTGAATCAGTGACCAATACTCGCAAAGTGACAATCAGATCTTCGTGGGTGACTTCAATGTCCACTGGGGCTCGCCTCAAGACACCTATGCGAATTTGCTGGCCCCCTTCCTCTCTGCAAACGATCTTATCCAACACTGCACTGAAACAACACACTCTAAGGGCTCAACCCTGGACCTTGTTATTTCTAAATCAGGCTTGCTGACCATCGCTACCCCTATTCATGTAGACTGGTCTGACCACCTCCTCATCCCATTCTCTCTTCACCTATCACACTCTATAACTCTTGGCCAGCCTAAGAGGGCTACTTCCTGGTTCCGTGACACTAAAAATATTGACCTCAGTACCCTCTGTGATTCTGCCTTGCTATCACTTCCAGACCCGGACCTAGATGTTAACGAACTCACCTCCCAATGCCTTACAGTCCTTGCAGTTGAAATCAATAATGTCGCTCCTCTACAAAGCAAAAAGAAAAGGCCCACTCCCTCAGCACCTTGGTTCAACAAATCCCTCTATGAAGAAAGGAAGTACCTAAGAGTCCTTGAGAAACAATGGAGAGAAGCGCCCTCCACCGAAAATTTGGCCACGCTTCGTTCAGCAAGATCCAAGTACCACAAGCACATCTTCCTTGGAAAAGCGTCGCACTTCAAATCCCTCCTTGACTCAGCCGAAAATAGACCCAAAAAACTATTCGACCTCATCAAGAACCCAAACAGCTCTCCCCCAACCTCCAAATTGGAGGATTCCACAAAGAAAGCAGCGGAATTCGCTATATTCTTTGACGAAAAGGTGAAATCACTTGTAGATCAGGTCATTCATCCTACCCCTACAGATTAGCGCAAATCCTTAACCATTTGGCAAAACTTTGACCCCATCTCTGATGATGCCCTCCTTAAATGCATCCTCGATACAAAGCTCTCTAACCATTCTCTTGACCCCATCCCTAGTGCCATTGCCATTGACTTCTATACCCATTCTCTTTCCTATTGGACAACTCTGGTCAACCTCTCCCTCAGTCAAGGCTCCCTTCCTGTTTCCTTCAAAACTGGGCAGGTCACCCCTCTGCTTAAAAAACCCACAGCTGATGCGAGCGACTTCAACAACTACCGTCCCATCACTAACCTACCCTTTCTTGCGAAAATCACTGAAAAATGTGTAGCGAAACAACTCTCTCGCCATATCAAGGACAATGATCTTCTTGACAATTTCCAGTCCGGCTTCATTCAAAACTGCAGCACTGAAACAGCTCTTCTGCTAGTGATTGATGACGCGCTGCGGATACTCGATTCAGGGGAGTCTTGTCTTCTAATTCTTCTTGACCTTTCTGCAGCCTTTGACACTGTCAATCACAACACTCTCCTTAACACTCTTCAACAGAGAATGGGCATGGAGGGCACTGTGCTCAAATGGTTTGCCTCCTTCCTCTCTGATAGATCCCAAATGATCAAAATAGCGAACAGT
The DNA here is from genome assembly GCF_964204655.1 of Triturus cristatus. Taxonomy (NCBI): domain Eukaryota; kingdom Metazoa; phylum Chordata; class Amphibia; order Caudata; family Salamandridae; genus Triturus; species Triturus cristatus. Next base: position 287,561,895 of record NC_140585.1, read on the forward strand.
CTTTCATCTCCTTTAGCGGTCGGTCAAGGTGTTCCTCAAGGCTCTATACTTGCACCCACACTGTTCAATCTCTATTTAGAACCGTTGGTAAATCTCCTGAGTGAATCCGGGATCCACTATCATCTATATGCGGACGACACTCAAATCTACCTTAAGGTGACCTCCACTCATGATCTCTCCTTCCTAAGCTCTACTCTCGACTCCATTGAAAACTGGATGTTAACTCATCAACTGATCCTGAATCCCTCCAAAACTGAATTCCTCCTTCTCTCCTCCTCACTTTCTCCTCCCCCAGTGCAATCATGGATGGATCGAATTAATCTACTGAACAATAAACCCATCATTGTCGAGAGCGCAAAATCCCTTGGTGTCATACTCGACAAAAAACTCAATCTACTCTCCCACATCGATTCCATTGCAAAGTCTGCTCGATACCAACTGCGCCTTCTTTGGGGGATTCGTCGCTTCTTCCCGGAGCACGACCTTAAAACCCTGGTCCAATCGCTGGTTCTCTCCAGATTGGACTACTGCATTTCTCTTCTTACTGGCCTCCCCAAAACCCACCTGTCCCCCCTGAAGTCTGTTCTCCATTCAGCAGCTCGTTTCATTTATGGGGCCAAAAGAAGCGACCACATCACACCCATTTTATCCACCCTCTGTTGGCTTCCCATAGAGGCAAGATCTATCTACAAGACTGCCTGTATCACCCACAAAGCCTTGCACTCGTCCTCCCCTCGCTACCTGGCGAATAAACTGAAACTCTCTGGAGGCTCCAGACCATCACGTAATGCAGAAAATGTATTGCTTGAACCTCCCACTTTCAAGAAGGAAAGATTGATGGCCCAATCCTTTGCAGGCAACGCGGTGAGAATCTGGAACTCACTTCCGCCTCAGCTCCGGACCACCACCTCTTCCCAGGCCTTCAAAACTGACCTCAAAGCTCTCCTCCTTCAAAGACACTTCCAAATTTAATTCACGCCCTCTATTTTCTGAAGGAAGTCCTTCCATTATAGGAAATTCTGTTCTCCATGCCTATAGAAGTGCCTTCCCAGTGTGTTTTTGTGTTTTGAGTGTCTGCCATTTAGTGCAATATTATACCTCTACTTGTACTTTGTACTCTTTTGTAACATGCACACGTCACCTTTCCTTTTGTAACGTATCGTTTGCTACCTCTTGTATTTTGTTTGCTTTTGAAACATGCACAAGGGCCACCACTGCCTCATGTAACGTAACTTTTGTTTTAGTGTTTTGAGTGTCTGCCATTTATTTCAATTTTTTTACCTCTGGGTACTTTGTATGCTCTTGTAACCTGCACACGTCACTTTTTCCTTTTGTAACGTATCGTTTGCTACCTCTTGTATTTTATTTGCTATTGATACTTGTACAATTGTCACTATTGCCTCATGTAACGTAATGTTTGATTTTGTAACATGCTCACTTGTAATTTTTCTCCTTATGTATCATTACTGCTCCTATTGTGAAGCCTCTGACACCTTCGGGTAAAGTCCCGCTATATAAAAATGCATTAAATAAATAAATAAATGAAATACGCCAAAGTTTCCTAAATCCTGTCCCACCCCTTGCACCGGTTGAGAAGCCCCGCCCACCCCTGGCTCCTTCTCCCTCATGGATCAGTCGTATATTTCGGAGTCTCTCCTCCCTAACAGTTTCCGGAAAGTTGGAGGCGCCTTCACTTTTACATCCTGCAGGTAAGACGCTGAAAATGGGTTAAAAACTGCTCTTTTTCTACATTCTGTTTTTCAAGGAGCGTCGTTGGACTTCGAGATATTCGATCTTTTTTTGGCGAATAGGGATTTTTTCTTTTCCAAATGAAAATGTTTTGAAGCTGGACAACGCAGGTGTTTCACGTGCCCTTCTGACAGATGTTCTCGCATTCCCCGTAATCAAATACTTTGGGGCAGATTTACAAGCCTCTTCCGCCACTTTTGCGTCACTTTTCACGTGTTAAAAGTGGCGCAAGGGGCTTCCAAATCTGCCCCTTTGTGTATCTAAAAAGCACTTGCACCTTTTCACATTACGGTGCGTAGTGCTACGACGCAGGAGACGTAAAGCGCGGTGGTATTGTAGATGTAGTTCACATGAGTGTTATTTTTTTTAACTTAAATTATTTAAGTAATTGTAGTTCCGCGTTCAATATTGGGGGCTGCGAAACAAAGTATTTTAATAAAGCTGCTGGCGCCAGCCGCGCAGACCGTTGTGGACTTTAGACTCGCTGATTTGCCTGATCCAAAGTAGCGTCAATCATTTTCAAGCTTCGAAGCACATATACATTAGTTATTCCCTTCATAGTCGAGACTTTAGTTTGACGCAAGCATACCTGCCAAGTTTCAAAGTCCATGTGTGAGCCCTGGCCTGGCGTTTTATTTGCACTCTGGAACGTGTAATTGGGGTTTTGGGTAGATTGGTCCGCAGGATCTGGTAATTAAAAACGGACATCGGAACGGGTCTCTTTCGGGCCCGATATTCACGTCCTTAACTCAACTTTATACCATGATCCAATTTCTGAGCAATTAATGTAAAACGTTAGTTAAAGGGATCCATGTTGGCGAGTTAGTTTCTGTTTGTAGTTCACTCTTGTCTTAAACTTGTGTTACCTGTATCCCGGGTGGTGTTTCTGTATTTTTTCCCTTTAGTCTATTCCTCTTTTGTAGCGCATACTTTTAACGGAGTCGCCTTTAGATGTTTATAATGGGCCACGTTTGAGAGCTACCGAATTGGGGGGCATATTATCAAGCACGGCGTTAAAATGAATGAGCTTGATAATATGCCGCAGAGAATTCCAATAGAAGCCCATGTTGACACCAGAACATGGGCTTCTATAGAAATTCTCACGGGCATATTACCAAGCCCATTATCGCCTTAGTGGCAGTTTTCTGCCGCTAAAGCGGTGATAATTTTAATGCCGTTTCTTGATAATATGCCCCTGTGTCTGAAAGCAGGGCAAGTTTCTCGCACTGGTTGTCAGTTGGTCAGAATTGTGTTCAGAATGTATGGTCATTCAGTCCCTGGCCTCTCTGTAGAGCGCACTTACCAACGGACCGGTTTTCAGCCACAATTGTGATTCTGAAATGTGTATGAAGGTGGTTCACAGTTGTCGGAATATTGACAGGGTGAAAGTTAAAATAAATAAATGAATCGGTGCTTGCAGGCGAGTATGTGCTTGGAGGGTGGTAAAGTGATACAAGGAAGTGCATTCAAGCGCGAGAGTGAAAAAAGGGTCCTGAAGAGAAAATATGAGGTGCAAGATGTGCAGATGGAAGAGATGTGAAGAGAAAAGGGCATACATGTCTGTCATAGTGCGAACATAACTGGAGTACTTGAGACTCTCTGTAGACCACTACCCTTTAAACAGCACTTAGTAATGTTATTTAGTCACATCATTTCAGAATCGAATTGTTTTTTTCAATATTCATTATTTACAACAAAATCATTGTTTAGTCATTTTATCTAAATAAGCTAACAACCATTGACAAAGCCAGTAGACCTGGATGGTTTTAGGTGTATGTCTGTAGTTTGCTATATATCTAGATAAATAATAGAAAGGCACACTACCAGAGGTGGCACCCTATGAAAATCACAGAAATGTAGTCTGTGTTTAAGCCACATCCTTAAGTATATAGGCCATGGCCTTTTTATAGCCCCCCCCCCCTTTTTTTTTTTTACTTTTTCATCCCACTTGAAGCCCTGATTTTTAATCCATGCTTATTACCACGCAGGTAAGGTCCATGATAGCATTTTCTGTTGCTGTACCACACTGACTTTTACCACACAGGTAAGGGTGTGTGCGTGTTTCGCTTTTTAGGTCTCGCCTAGATATTGCGTAGCAATCGCTATGCGAGACTCTAGTAAGGGGCTCCCAAAAGTGCTCCCAAATGTGGATTGCATGGCGAGCACGGGCACAATCACGTGCATTGTGCCGCCATGCAATCCACTTTTGGGAAGTGCTTCAGCCCACTGGTGCATGCACCTACTTCAAAGGGTCCGCTCCCCCGCCTGGAATGCGCTCCCCCGCCCCTTGCCGCTTCAAAGCCCGCGTTCCCGCTCACGGGAAGACACACGCTACTTTTGTCTTCCTTGTTAATTGCAGCACTCCATGCGCGCTCTTACTTTAAAAATGGCGACTCGTCGTATTCAACTTGTTTAACGGATATTATCTACCCACAATGCTAACACTTTCACGACGCACAACAACCACACATGTTCAAGGGAGTCATCTGAATGAGGGCGGTACTGCCTATTGTATAAAGCGATCTAGGATTGAAGCATCGGGTCAGCTCAGCCAATCTTAATGAACTGCACAGAATTGTGAAATGCTGATTGGCTTTGAAGTGAACACGTTCCTCTTTCCAAACAGTCCACAGACAGCCGATAAGTGCAGCTCAGTTTGGAGCCGGGTGGACTGGGCTAGAGGTGTGCCTGGTCTGTCAGTCAAGGTGATAGCCTTCCCCCAACCAGTCAGACCAGATTTGGTGGCTGTTGCTTCCTAGCGTCTGAACTTGAAAGGAGAACTAAGGATAAAGTACGGGAACGGGGCGGCTGAGTGCAACCAGAACTATCTCCACCAGAGCCCCTTACAGCGTCACAGTCTGTTGACAACTGGAAGCCGAGCATTCGCTTAGGCTGCTACCCAAGTTCCTGGAGTTCAAGCCAGGACAGTGTCTGCCTTGCAGGGTCCGGCAAGATGTGGTGTGGCAGTTCAGTAAGGCGCGTGGAATTGCTAGCGTTTATTGACACTAGATATTCTATTTTTTTTTTTTTATATGAAACTAGTTCAAGTAGCACCCTGCTGCCACACTGACTTCCTGCCTAGCATGCCACACATTTACAAACCAAGGGGTTTGCAAGAGATTAGCAGACTTACGTGCTGTGTAGAATGTAATTTTGAAACGTTTCTTCTGGTTTGTACAAATAGTACCAACCAGAAGTAGTCAGATTACATTACCGTCCGATTTAGTGTGTCCTTGGTCATGTATCATCCTTTGTGTCGCAGGATTATAGAGGGCTCCGCTGCTGGATCCAAAAAATATATTACTTGTATTTACTTACAATAAGTACTTTTGCAGGGGAATCATCGGTCAGGAAGCCATTTAATAAAGGCTGTTTGTTACAGCAAATACATCTGCAAAGGCGCAGCTAATCTTGCATTCCATAAATGCTTTGCAGTGCTTACTATTATCAATGATTTGGAGCTGCGTATCTATGTCAGTACATCTTGCAAACCAGGATGTCAATACATCACTGCGTGAAAAGGACTCTATTGCAGGCGTAACAATGCTTTTATTGAATAGGTCACTGTGACTTCCAACATTTCTTGATCCTGGTCTTCTGTTCCAGAGGTCAAACTAACAGTCTTGGTAAGGCTCACTAAGAGCATCACTAGTTGCCTTCTGGTTAAAGTATGTCTCTTAAGCCGAAGATTCCCCCTCCTGTTAAAGCACTGTCTTTTACATCAGGTGAAAAAAGTATTTACCTCTTCCACATTTCACTGAGCGAGTGAACCAGTCCTTCTCCAAGACACTCCACACCATGTCACATAATTCCAGTCAACATAATTTCGCTCAATACCACACACTTCCACACCACACAATTCAACTCTACATGTTTCCATTCCACACCACATAATTGGACAGCAAAACACATAATTCAACTCAACAATTACACAACACACCACATCCATCCAATCCACACCACAAAATTCCACATCATGCGACAAAATTCAACAGCCCACCACATAATCAAACTACACAACATACCACTCCACAACACAAAATTCCATTCTGTATAATTATCAGACAACCCCCTCCACACATTTCCAGTCCACTCAATAGCACATATTTACTATCCACATATTTTCACTGCACACCATGCCACATAATTCCACACCACACATCCACTCAAAACCACCGCACAATTCCACCACACACAGCTAACGATTCCAATGTAACCCACATAATTCTACTCCACACCACATACATCCACTCCATACCAAAACACCTGGGTAAAAAACATTGTCATTTACGTCAGTAGCTCTAACTCTCACAAATGCGAGACCTATTTTTTTTTAAAGCTGGAAAGCATACTTGACAGGAAGCACTCGTCGTTTATTTTAACCACTACTGGTGTGAATTTAAGAGGCGCACCGATTCTTTTGCACTGGAAGTCCTGGCGGCGAGTGTGCACCTTCCCTATGACTGTTAGGAACTAGTAAAGAAGAGGGTTGCAAATTGTTGGTTTTTAACGTGACTGTTTAGTTACTGGGCCTGAACATTCTTGAAAAAACACGACGTTTTCCTAACTTGAAAAAGACAGCTTCCTGCTTTGCTTTGGTTGTGTGAGAAGTGACCCAGCAGATTGTTCTAAGGCGCCCGTGTAAACAAGACGCGCTCCTGAGCTTTGTGGGAAGAGTGAGGCTGTTTTGTGTTTTTTACGTGTACTTTAGCAGTCTGCGTTCATTTTAATTTTCGATTTAGTTCCACCTGACTTTGGTTGTCTAATATTTTAGTACAGCAGGAACATGTGTTCAATAGACTACACTATTTGCCAAACATGAAGCTGCTGACATAATGCAAGCTTGCTCACTGTTACTGGAAGCAGATTTGTGTGTGTCATGGAGGGGGGGTGGGGGGGTGGGTAGCAGCTACTGCCCCTTACTTGCTATTTATCTTGCCTTGTTACCCATAATCTCAGGGAGCAGAGAGGCATAGGAAGGAAAAGAAAGGAGACAGAAGCAAATGAGCCATGTTTACTGTGTGTGGATTGGACACTAGGCCTTCGCTTGGCATCCCAGCAGCATGAAGCTTTGGATGGGGAAAATGGCGGGACAAGGACCATTCTGTGATGTCATCCATAGGGATAAAGAGGGATGATACTCGCTCTTCTTTGCGTGAATTGACTTCCATGAATTATTGGTTTATTTTGATTCTGTAAGATTGAGGGTAAATTGGTGTCTACATTATAGGTAGTGTACATTAGTTGTCTTCACTTTCTCTCAAACTGGATATTAACTTTTGTGACAGTTGTTGTTTGATATGAGGTCTTTTTGTGGTATTTAATATGGTAATAATCTGTGTATATGATTACTGCAATGGGTTGTCCAGTCTGATATTTTGTTCATAACTCATGGTCCTGAGCAGGCATGTTTGGTGAGAGAAGTGGTCAGGAAGATCTGCTCGGATAGACTTTGTTACTAGCATCTCATATCTGCCTGCCATTGTGAGATGTAAAGCAGCACGCATGGCTGAACTAAAGGGAGGATTGCTGTGATGAACCCACTCAAGGGAACACATTATGAGTGATTAAGCAAGTGGAACTTAAAATATGGATTCTAACTTTGCTTTTAGGGGCTTCGCAGAGAGTGGCACAACTGGCGTAAGTCACAAAGGTGCTTTTCCCTGCAGCTTTCTTAAAGAATGCACTGCCGATACACTATTACATAGTTTATTTTTGATGCGTTGACTATTGCTACAAACACAATATACATCTCAAGCTCATCTCATGGCACTATGAGGCACTCCCTAAAACCTTACACCTAAAACAAAACATGCAAACATTTACAATTACTAGTGTAACATTTAAGTAGCAGTTGGGTGTCACTCAAAGTCATCTATTAATTCTTTCATCCATCATTCAGTCTTTCACCATTCATTCTGTCCTTCCATCTGTGTGCCCATCCATATCCAAACCTTTTCAACCATTTTCACACCTATGTATCCTCTATCCTTCCATCCATTATTTCACCCACCCATCCATCCCTTAATCCACCCTTTCACTCATCCATCCACCCATTCACTTTTCCATCCATCCTTTCTTCTAGCTCTCCACCCTGCAATGTAATGGGTCTCGCATTTGCGAGGGTTTAAGCTATTGGCATTGTAAATGACAATGCATTTTATTTATGTTTTAAAAACCAACACATACATAAAAGGCATTGTCATTTACAATGCCAACAGCTCAAACTCTCGCAAATGCGAGACCTATTGCATTGCAAATGCTTGGTTTTAGGTCTCGCTGAGTCAGCGCGCATGCGCTGCTCTGCGAGACATTTAGTAGATGAGTTTTCAAACTGCTACTGGCTGGCCTAGCGCTTGCGTTCACAAGCGTGTATGCACGCGCGCAGCCGGCCGCCATCTGTCTTTCACGGGTCATTAGCACCATGATGACTTTCACTTTCGCAAAAGTAAAAAAAATAGAAAAAAACATCTATTTCTTTACTTTTGCTATAATCGTGGCACCCGCGCTTTACTTTTAATGTTCAAAGTAAAGCGCCGGTGCCGCGATGCTTGTTGTAGCTTTTTTTAAATATCTGTGGCAACTTGTTTGTAGTTCTGAATAGGGCGAACTCGACTAAAAGGTTTCCTAGCGCTTTACATGAGCACCACTTATATAACTCATGATCACATTCATGTTTTATGAGCTCGGGCAGATAAAGTGATTTGCCCACTCTCAAAGTAAGTTGTGTAATCTGCGCCCGAGTTCCAAACGTGGAATCTCTGGCAGGATCGCCACTTCCTCTCCCGTCTCATATCTTTGCTTTGTGTGGCAGCTTCACAGGGAGCATTCACATTTTTGCTAAATATTGCCGAGTGGGTGTACTTTTAATTCCCTTTCAGTTTCTCCCGTTTTTCCCAAAAACCATTGGTGCTGGTTGTTCGTTCAAACTCGAAGTTAAAAACAATCTTTTTGTTCACAATTAGGCCACCAGATGGAGCTCGGCATTTGTATTGTTCACTACAGCACTAATGTAAAAGGCTTTTACTACATATGATCGATTTTTGATTTCCAGTGCACAAAATCGTAACCAAAATAATAAGTTGTGGGTAGAGCTTCCGGATTCTACATGGTGTCCATAGGGCCTGGAAGTAAGGGTGCTGCACCCCCAAGTACCCATACCAGATAGAGTTCCAAGGTGAATAAGCAATAACTGTCTGTAATTAATTTTTTATTTGTCAAATTTTCTGTGCTTCAAAGACAGAGGTCCAATTGGCAGACATTTTTTTTTTTTTCGGTCTTTTGGAAAATTGCTGCTTATTCTTCTAACATGAAAACGTGTTTTTTCTTACTCTGATTGCAAAGTGAGAGGAGATTGTCAAATTAACTATTTGACAGCCTGGTGTGACTGAAAAGTCTGCAGGGTGTTTATTTTTCACACACACGTCACATTTTAAATTAACTGTAGAAATATTTCCAAATATATTAGCGATGAAAGCACAAATGAAGCGTTTTTTTGTATTTCTGAAGTGTGATGGAAACCAATATTTCAGAACGATCAAAAAACTTTACTTGGTGATGTGAACATGACAAATATTTGCCGATACCTGATTTCTGCACATTATAATTCCTGCTCTACATAAATTTACTTTTTTTCCAGTCGCTTGCCGAATGGGCGTGGCTCAATTGCTGCACTTTGCCCTTTTGTAAGGGATAGATTTTTCACAATTCCCAATACATTTTGTGGGGTAATAATAATGGCAGCAGCCCCACTCTGAAAATGGTTCCAGCACCCCTGATGGTATCTGTTTGGAGAACACTTTGCACCTTGGAATGGAGGTTGATGGCTCCTGTACTATATCTTTTTTTAACTGTTTGTTCAGTCGTGAAGGGTCAATTTTTGGTGGTTTTCCTGAAGGTAAAGCAAAAGAATTAGCTTGCTGTAGTGGAGAAAGTGTTATGACGCGTTTTTGTTTTTGCAGCGTCTTTTTCCTGTCCATTATTGACTTATTTTCTTTTCCAGGCTTTAACCCCTTCCATGCTCATGACGGAACGATTCCGTCATGAGCATCGGTTGAGCTGTGCTCATGACGGAACCGTTCCGTCATGGCCCCGCCCGCGCTCTAACCCTTCAGCACCGCGGGGGAATCCGCGCAGCGCTGAAGGGGTTAATAAAATGTGTGCTGATTGTACACAAACATTGTCAAAAACAGTAGGTCGCACCTTGTTGACCTATTTATTGGCTTTGCTAAAGCCGCGACTGCTGACAACTGCGTCTTTCTTTAGGTGCTCTGCGTGATGTTTCGGGTGCATACTTCACCATATACCCACATGCCTACACTACAGAATGACGGAGATGCCATTTTCTTTTCTGTTTTTTAATGATACAGAATGGAAGAAGTCACTTAGATCTTTAATTTAAACAAAAAAATTAATGTAGTTGCTCAAAGTATTTACTTTTGAAGTTGGACCCGTCAACAAAAGGAAATCTAAAGCCATTTATTTCTAAGACAATGAGGGTTATGGGAGTAACTGAAGAGCAAGTGCGTGGCATATGAAACGGAAGCAGTGGAGTGGGTAGATATTTGCGGGGAAGTAAGCAGAGCATGAGAGAGCAAGAGAACAGGTGCTGTCTATTGCGACATGTATTGCTAGCTTACAATGGGTGTAGAGCCCGCTCATTGCTTGCCATTTGTTCGCTTTAATATAACTATTTGCCTACTTTTTTATTCATACAGATCTGTGGGCTTTCCTCCCGCTTCTTGTGTTTTACAAATCCCCCACCCACCCGACATGGCTTCATTTCTGTGTCCTTACACTACTCGCTTTTTCAGGTGCTACTTTATTCCTATTGTGTATGCACTCTTTAAGATTGCATGTGTTTTCCAGCTGTCGCACTAGTATGCTTCTCTTCCTCCTCTCCACACTGCTCTCGCTCACCTGTGTGCTCCTCCCTGCCCCCTTTTGTGATAAGGCTGCCCTTGTGTGCTCCCTTTTTTCTGCGTTGATTTCTCGCCTGTGTTTCTACCCTCTTCCAGCTCTAAATGCTCTCCTCTGTTAGCCTTTCTACCGCACACTCTATCTTGCTCTCCCTCTTGCCTGTTTGCTCCCCCCACATACACCCTCCATATTGCTTCTGGACCCCTATGTTGCTTCAGCTCACTCCGGCAGCCTGAATTGCTTGTGCCCATTCTTCCCATGTTTCTTTCCAAAACAAACCAGCATTGGCATAGCCAATAGGTCTCGCCTTTGGTACCTTTATAAGTATTTAATTATGCAGCACAATATCCTTACTGCAACAACATTAACTGTTGCATGGCTAAACACTTATAAGGTCCCAAAGGCGAGACCTATTGGCTATGCCAATGCTTGTTCTTTAATACCGTAAATAACAAAATTAAGGGGAATATGTTAGGTGTGGGTAAGGCTACAGGGTAGTAGGATTGTAGAGGGGATAGGAGTCGTGAGGGTAAGGCTACAGGGTAGTAGGATTTTAGAGGGGATAGGAGTTGTGTGGTTATGGCTACAGGGTAGTAGGATTTTAGAGGGGATTAGATGAAGAATTAGTATATCCAATCTATGGTTTACATGTTACCCAGTGGCAGTCGCCACTGTAGTTCTAGTTCGGACCATTTTTTCTAATAACTTTGGCTCGGTTTGGTGAATTTTCACAAAACTTTACAAAAAAAATGTCTACCTCTGCTCCTTTCTGGAAAGTTTCAGGGTGATTTGCCAAGTAGGGGCTGAGGAAAAGTGGGGGTCCCAAAACGTTTCCCCCATTCATTCTTCTATAGGCACAGCTTCCGCTTGAACGATTCACACCAAATTTAGCAGAAAGCTGGATCTTGGTCCAGAACGAGTGCCTTTTGTGTAAATCCGTTCAGTAGCTTTTGAGTAATTAAGGCTCAAAAACTTTGTATATATTACACCACAGAGGCTTTGTGAACCCGATCGATCTCATGGTGAGATAGGATTGGCTGCTACCACTTCAAAGAGGATGTGGCAGCAGCCATCTTAGGACTCGGGACTCCAGAGTCCCACAAAAAAGGTTAAAAAAGACATAAGGGGGCAAGGTAGGGAATACCTATACCTCCTAGGCCAGATGGGGGCAGGGTTCCCAGAGAGTCCCCGCCTGGGGCCAAAAACGTGGTGTGTATTTGTTTAACTTATCTGTATTTTATTTTGCTTTGAAATTGCAGAGGATCTGTGAATCTGGGGCAAAATTAAAAAAAAAAAAGGGGGTGGGAGCACTACTATTGAGGAAAATAACTGGGCGTGCCAGGGCCCGGGGTTAAACTTTCTTTAGGGTAATATGTGGCTCCCTCCCAGGGCCTCTGGGAGGCCCCAGAGACCCCATCCCCTTGGGCCTTCATATATAGTAATGTGAGAGGAGCGCATGACCTCTATCCCTTTTTTATTTCAAGAATGGAGGGGGGCACGTACCCCCCCCCAGCCTATAAAGGCACTGGGAACCTAGCCCCCCCCTCCCCCTGACCCGGTTCAATCACTGTGTCCAGAGGAGCACACCCCAGGGACACAGTGGTTTCCCTACCTGCAATAGCATAGGCAGGGAAACATGTCTTCTCTCACCTGGGGGAAGCATTTTTAAAGCTTCTGCCAAGTAGAAGCAGACATTCCATCCCTGCCCTCGTTCCTGCTTTAACAGTGCTCCCACTGGGTGGGAGCAGACTTTCGTTTCCCTGCCTATGCTCTTGTGGACAGGGAAACTCTCATTGCTCCTGCCCAGTGGCCACTAACAACAAGCATTTGCAATGCAATAGGTCTCGCATTCGCGAGATTTTGAGTTATTGGTTTTTGTAAATGACAATGCGTTTTATTTATATGTTGAGAAAACCTACAATAATCAAAGCCATTGTCATTTACAATACCAATAGGTCAAAGTTTTGAAAATGCGATACCTAATGCATTGCAAATGCTTGTGCCTGCTTGCACTGTGGCCACTGGCATCTGTGTAACACTATTGGTGCCCACTGTTTAATGGGAAGACACCAGTGCACGACGGAATCCAAACTGTGCTTATAGCAGTGGATGTATAGTTTGACGTTGCACAAGTGGTAGACCAACTACACTTATCGCATATGGCAAGGAAGGGCCACGTACAGTGCACTAGCACACATCATTCTTAGCACAAAGAGTGACGAGTCGGACCACATTTAGTAAACATCACCAGAATGGCAGCTGACCTGACACTTAACATCTGTGTAAGGTCTTCAGTTGTAGAAGATCAGGCTGGTAGGTGTAACATGATTCTGTATTGTAACCATTACCGGAAGTTTAGATTTATATGAGAAGGAAGTTTAGATTTATATGAGAAGGAACTTGTATGTTTTTCAGCATTTTTAAAGGTGTGGAGTTAGCACTAGTTTTTGACGTGTGCCTTTCACGCAAGACTTTCGCAGAGAATGGTATTGCCACATTCCTTATTGAGGTAATGCCGCTTTCTCTGAATATAAACTACAACATGTTTTTTAATGCATCCATTAAATTCTGGATGCGAGCCCAAGAGAACTATGTGCACAGAGTGCCTGTTAAGTAATTCTCTTTCAATCCAAGAAGCACTTGAATTGTGCAAACTGTACCCATCTAACTTCTATACACACCTAGAACAGACATATTTGTAGTACAGTTCATCTATGAGGGAGACTCTAGCTGCTTTAGAAAGTTAACGAACGTTACCAGAGCTTGTTTCATCAACCTTGAGTGAATGAAGATTGATTGGAACCACAGGGCCTCGAACCAGTGACCTTAGGGTAGTTCATTTGGCCGCCAGCTTGGTCCATGCTCCCCCAAAACATCCACAAAAGCCCAACTAGTATGAGTAGGACAACGGTCTCCATAAATTATATCTTAGCAGAACTTGCTCTCCCCAATCAAATTCCACTTCTCGGGGCCGAGGGCCCTTTGATGCTACAGATAGCATCTGCGAAGTGCCTTAGCGGAACATTTGTCTTAAAAATTGTATGAAAAATAATTATTAGTGCATACTTAAGTGTGGCGCAAACATGCATTTTTGATTCTTTTTTCCCTTCTGCACAGGCACATGCAAGCACCATCTTTACCAGATTAAACAGTGGGCGGGCCAATAGTTATGTAGTCCGGAATTGAGTTTACCATTCCAGAATGGCCCCTCACTTGCCAACTGATGGAGAATTGTTGGGTGGTCTCACTACTACTTGGTGGGCTTGTAATTCACCCGCTAAAACAAATTAACACAAAATAGTGTTGTATTCCCTGCCTCAGCAGAGACAAAAAATTGATTAAGCACGGTGTGAACCTTCCAGTGAGCAGCACCTGTGCAAGTTCTGTTTGACTTGGGGATTGTCGCTCTGATTTTAACAGATTTGTCATTATTTCACAAACACTTAACGAGCACTCATTAAAACACAAATTTGCTTGTAAGCAGAAATCTTGAGTGACCCGGTTGGTGTGTCTGTGAATAAAACCACTGCAGAGCACGCAACTGTGTAGGGTAGAGGGGAGCTGGAGGCGAGAGCTGTAAGGAGCTTCCGAGGCGCTTAACATTGACTAAAGATCATCGCAGCGTGTTCTTAGCACAAGGCCCCAGTGCACAAGAGGGCAGTGCCAGGGTACAGTTACCTGTGGGGTACAGCATCATGATGCACACGGCCCTGGTGCTGGAGGTGCGGTAGGACTAGGCACCACTTAACTGTGGAATGCTGCTTGGCCCACAGAGCCTCCGCAGTACCGCGGAGACAGCAGACTGTGGGGCGCTGGTACTGAAGCACACAAAGCGCAGGGCAGCAGTCCGGGAATGTCTTACTGTTAAAGCCTGCAGAGGCTGTGGGGGAGAAGGGGTAGTGGAGCTCTCAGTATTGTTGAGCTGGGTTCGCATAATACAAGCGCTTTTCTTAATAGATGCTCCGCTTAAGTGCTCGAACTAAGTAGTCCTGAAATCCCGTGTTATTTTAAAAGCGTGCCTGAAACCTAAATAACGCATGGCGCCCGGGACCAGAGTGGGCTGTGGGCGGCATGCGCTATTGTTGTGGATGTGCCATGTTAAACAAAAAAAAAAAAACAAGCACTGACTGAGCAGCGGGACGGCCCGAGGGGAGTTACAGGAAATAAATAGTGTCCCTATGCCCGCCCTCTCCCTGTAGCACTGCTCAAACAGCCGGTGCACGAAATGGAAAAAGTGTGCCTGCTGTTTAACAAATATATTAAAAGAACAAAGTTTGTTGAGGCGCACATATCACAATTAAAGTGCGCTGCCACTGCTTAAAAAAACAAGACTGAGCAGGACAAGGAGCTTCACTGTCGGTGCAGATCTCCCATTAATGCTAAAACCACCCCTTGATCATGTCTGCCAGGTATTAGGAGGGAGTGTGCCGCTGCCACATTATCCATAACCAATGTTTCAGGAAACCCTTGGCACGGACCCTCTCCTACGTGCAAACAAGCGGCAGTGTAAAAAAAAAAAAAACCACTCCCTCGAGTGGTGCGCGAGCCATCTGGTTTCCATTATCGCGCCTGTCTCTGGACACGATAATTGAAACCACATGGCCGGCAGGGCGTGTAACAGACCCCAATGGGCCATGGGCGGAGCAATGAGCCCGCCTTTGGCCTATTGCGTGCTCTGTTTGGGAAAAAACACGCAATCAAAGCCCAATAGCGGAAGCCAAAAGGAAAAGCACGAGCGTGTGCGATTCCAGACTCCGGTTTGAAACCCCGGACAAAAGGACTCTCGCTGCGCACTGCATTGCTAGGCGCGAGACCTAAAAACAGCTCTTCCTGCTAGGACGAAGCAATGCCTGCTCCATCCAGCAGCACCAAAGATGAAATCAATGTACTGTTTGCTTGGTGTCCTTGGGGGAGGTATGGACTTGGAAAGGTGGACAGTGTGCCCCCTACCCTTTATTAAAAGAGGGGGAAACAAAGGTTCCTGGGGAGTATGGTCCCTGGGGCCCATAGTGGCTTGGGGAGAGTGGCTGAGCATTCCTCCCCCCTCCTTTAAAATAAGATTTGGCCCCTGGGGACAGGGCCCCTTGTGTCTTTGGTAAAGGGGCCAGGTGCCCCCTCCCTCTTGCAAATATTCTTTTTGCCCCCGGAAATTGTGTTCTTGTGACCACTTTTGGCTCAGGGAGGGGGTCCCAGGAGCACAAAGTGGTTT
Organism: Triturus cristatus; assembly: GCF_964204655.1. Classification (NCBI taxonomy): domain Eukaryota; kingdom Metazoa; phylum Chordata; class Amphibia; order Caudata; family Salamandridae; genus Triturus; species Triturus cristatus. The sequence goes on from NC_140585.1 coordinate 287,577,772, forward strand.
GGGGAGGTAGTCTGTGCTAATACGTTGGACGCAGTGTCTTGCCACAGGCCAGGCTCTGCAGCCAATTCTAACCTGCACATGGCCAAAGGCCTTGCGCAGCGTGGGATTGGCTGCCTGCGTGGAGTTGAACACAGGGCCTGGCCTTTGGCTGTGCGCGTCTGGGAAGGGGAAGGTTGGCTTGATGTATGGTAATAAAACATTGCGTTAAAAAAACAATTAGAAATACGCGAGAAAAAACGAAGGTTAATGTAGCATTATAGTTGGATTAAAGTTTCAGTGACAATGTAACATTTTAAATGTACAAAACCACTGATTCATCAGTTATAGTTATCTGAAGGAACCCCAAGTTAACTATAGCTCACACCCTCACTTTGCACTGCTATTTACCCTTATGACATCACTGATATCACTGCAATGTTTTGCAATGAAATTGAGAAGAAAACTGGACAGGAGTTTATTTGAGATAACATTAACTGGTGAATTTGGGTGGTTTTCGATGTTTAAAACGTTATGTTGTGTGTGAAATTATCACCCTACTATAATGTTACTTTAACCTTTATTTTTTTTTCAGTGAAAATAAATATATATTATTTGCCCCAAACCATAGCTCATTACCTCCTCGTCCAGTCTTCCTCGCCACAGTATTCACATATGAGCCTCCGGCTCCACACAGAACTCCAAGTAAAATAAAAGAGCAGCGCTCTAATCTCCCCTCCCTCCTCCAACATGGCCCCCAGTGGCTTCAGCCAATCCCATAAAGGGATACAAACCAGCCAGTCAGATCTGTTATTTTTTTCTGCACTTCTCCGAGTGCTGTGTTGCCTGATGATCAGGTGAGTGGGGCTGGGTTCCTGCTTGAGCGGACCCGTTATGCCCTAGGGTATCTAGTTTGGGGGTAGTAGTGTGTTTTTTCGCTGTTGTCGGTAGTTTGTTTCTTTTGATAATGTTTTTTACCTCCTGCTACTACCTTCGCGCCTCTGGTCCTGCTTCAGCGGACTTTCAGTGGCGTTCGTTTCGATTGTGACAGTGAGTCATACTGTGACTCTGGATTCAGCCTCCTGACTGTTGTCGGTGGTTTGTTTCATTTACCGGCCGCGCGTCCTGCTAAGCGGACGTAGCTCGGCCGGATGCGTTTGCTCTGGGGGCCGGAGGCTCCCGGTAGCATTCTTACCTCCTGACGGGGCCGCGTGTGCTTGCTGTGGGGGCGGGTGACTCCCGTACGCATTTCTTCGGATGCAGGTTCGGTGCACGTTCCTTCATGTGGTGGGGCGGTGTTCGATCTGTCTCCGACCTCACAAGACGGTCTCTGTAGTGCTTCCACTGTCTATGGGCATGAGCGCGGCTGTTTCGTCCGACATTTATGTTGATTTGTCTGCTGCATGTACTGGCTTGTTAGGTTGCCTAGCAACCCCGGGGCCTTTTATGCCAGGCGTGTTGTCTTCTTCCCTGCCTGTGTTTCAATTCATGCGTTCACTGGTGTATGACTATGATAGAGAGTGGTTCTGTGGCTGATTCTGCTCCTGAGGCTTCTGGTTCTGGTATACAGATCCCCTCTATGGACGTGTTGCAGCAGATGATCAATTCTGCTGTGGCTGCTGCTATGCAAGGTCAGATGCCTGTTCCTCCTGCGAAGCGGGCTAAGGTTGATGGCGCTGCGGCTGCTGATTCTGACATCGAGGAGGAGGTTGATGTCAGGGGTCGTTTTGTGCAGGGTACCGACCTGAAGGAGGTGCTGGGTCACATTAGAGAGAACTTGGTGTTTCCTGCTTCTGTTGTTCCTCTGGAAGACTATCTATTTGCGCAATACCAGCGTCCTGAACCTGATTCTTTGCCTCTACACTCTTCAGTCTTGAGGGTCTTGGAGAATGAATGGAAGGATGTGGACAAGGGTTCCTTCCCACGCTTTTTGAATAAGGGGTACCCGCTACAGGATTTTGATGTGAAATTCCCTTCCTCGGTGAAGGTTGATTCCTTGTTGGCCAGCATGGCGTCTCATGGGACTGTAGTTTCTGAGGATTCTTCTCCTGCTGACCCGGTTGACCGTAAAGTGGATGGTGCGGTGAAGCACACTTTTGCGGCTGCGAATTTCTCTATCAGGGCGGCTGCCTATGCTTCTTACACTATACAATCCTTGCTTAAGGATTTTCAGTCTGTCTGAATTGTTGGACCAGGGGGAGGATGTTTCTTCTACCCTGGCTATGATGGAGCAACAAGTTCGGTTGCTTTCGGATGTCTCCTTTGACTCTTTGGGAGCGGCGGCTTCCGCGGCTGGGTCTTCGGTGGCTGCAAGACGCCAGTTGTGGCTTCGTTCATGGAAGGCTGATGCTGCGCAGAAAAATCTCCTGATGATTCCTTTTTCTGGGGTTAAACTTTTTGGGTCGCCTCTGGATGACATGGTTAAGAAAACGGCGGAGGACCGTAAACTCCTGGCTCCTGAGAGGGCGAGTCACTTCCGTTCCTTTGGTTCTCAGAGGGCTTTTGGCCCTTCTCGGAGGGGTCGAGGTGGTCAGCCCTTTCGTGGGAGGGGTCGTGGCCGGGGTGCTTCTTCCTTTGGAAAAACCCGGTTCTTCTTCCTCCTCCACTCCTGCACCTAAGTCATGACTGGATCGCTCCTGGTATGGGTCCGGTTGGGGGTCGCCTCAGTTTCTTCCTGGAATCTTGGAGAATGACTATATCGGACAAATGGGTGCTGCAGGTGGTTTCAGAGGGATTGCGTATTGGATTTATCCAGACTCCCCCAGACTGTTTCAGGGCCACTCCTTGTCCCAGAGATACTGTAAGGAGATTGGCGCTTTTGGAAGGCATCGAATCCCTGGTGGTCAAGGGTGCGGTGATTCCTGTTCCCATCGATCAATTGGGGTTGGGTGTGTATTCCATCCTATTCCTGGTGTCAAAGCGTACTGGGGATCTTCGGCCAGTGATGGTCCTGAAGTGGGTGAATACTTACATCCCTCACCAGAAGTTCAAGATGGTTTCCCTTCAGTTGATCCTTCCTCTGATATCTCAGGGCGACTTCCTTGCATCGATAGACTTGAGGGATGCTTATCTCCATATCCCTGTTCATCCAGACTCTCAGAAATATCTCCGGTTTTGCGTGATGGGTCGGCATTACCAATTCCAGGTAATGCCCTTTGGACTCTGCTCTGCTCCCAGGGTCTTTACTAAGGTTCTGGCTCCTCTTATTGGACATTTGCATGGGGAGGGCATTAGTGTTTTTCCTTATCTGGACGACATTTTAATTTCTGCTTCTTCTCTTCCTAAGGCGGAGTTGCATGTCCAGAGAGTGTGCCATGTCCTGGAGCATCATGGGTTCCTAGTGAATGTACCGAAGTCCTCCCTGGTTCCTGCACAGGAATTGACTTTCATTGGGGCTCTGTTCAGGACTCGGTTGGGTATGGTGTTCCTGCCACCTCCCAGGATTCTGTCCCTGGTGTCTGCCGTTCGTGCCCTATTGGTGGGGCATTCTCATCCTGTGAGCCTATGGTTGAGGGTTGAGGGTCTGATGTCGGCGTCATTGTTGACGGTGCCGTGGGCTCGACTCCACATGTACCCGGTGGTGTCCCACGTTTTGTCGCATTGGGACCCCTGTTCCCTAGATATGACTGTTTTGGTTCCTATGTCGGAAGACGTTCGGATGGTCCTTGGTTGGTGGTTGGACGAGGGTCATCTGTCCAGGGGCCGCCCCTTTCTGATTGTTCCCACCCGCGTGGTCACTACAGATGCCAGCCTGCTGGGGTGGGGTGCTACTCTGGGGGATTCGACGACTCAGGGGGTTTGGCCTCAGTCGGTGTTGTCATGTTCCTCTAACTACAAGGAGCTGAAGGCCGTACTTCTGGGTTTGTTGGATTTCTCGGATCTTGTTCAGGGTCACCATGTACAGGTCCGAACGGACAATCAGGTTGTGATGTCGTATGTGAACCATCAAGGAGGGTGCAAGGTTCGATCCCTCAGTTGCCTCAGCCGTCGGATTTGTTGTTGGGCAGAGATACATCTGGAGTCCCTATCTGCCATTTATCTACCTGGCGCGGAGAACACTGTGGCGGATTGTCTGAGACGGGTGTTTCCTTCCATGGGATCTTTGTCCCTGACACATGTGATGTTCAGGAGGTTACGGCGGATGTTTGGTTATCCGATTGTCGACCTCTTTGCTTTCCAGGACAATTTCAAGATCCGTTGCTTTTGCACGATTATGCCTTGCCGGGATGCATGGAGGGTGGATGCCCTGTCGTTCCCTTGGCCGACGGGTCTTTTGTATGCCTTTCCCCCTGTTCCCCTGATTCCGGCGGTCTTGCAGAAGATCAAGAGGGAGGGGTCGTTTGTGCTGCTAATTGCTCCGGGTTGGATGCGTCGACCTTGGTATCCCCTGATATTGGAATTGGCTGTGTCTCCGGGGTGGGCCTTGCCATTCATTCCTTATCCTCTGATGGGTCCTCTTCTTCCTCTGCCTGTGTTCCGTTCCTTGGGTCTGCGGGCCTGGCTCTTGAGAGGGATTCGTTGATGCGCACTGGATGTTCATTGGCTGTGGCTGGGGTCATTCAGCAATCCAGGAAACCTTCTACTCTTAAATCCTATGCGAAGCACTGGGATAATTTTGTTTCTTGGTGTCTGTGTCGCGATCTGTCGGTGGCTTCTTCGGACCCGGCTCGCATTTTGGATTTTTTGAATGATGGATTTGTGCTGGGCTTGGCCATTTCGACTCTTCGGGCTCAGTGGGCTGCGATTCAGGCGTTCCATGTCCTCCCTTTAATTTCTGTTTCGCCATTGGTTGCTAGACTTTTTAAGTCTCTCTCTTTCCAACGCCCCCGTCCTATCATGTGTCCTCCACCTTGGGACCTGCCTTTGGTATTGCGCTCCTTGCAGTTGGCTCCCTTCGAGCCTTTGGAGTGGGTGGGGTTGAAGTTTTTAATGCTCAAGGTGGTGTTTCTTGTGGCGATTGCTTCTGCCAGACGTATGGGTGAGTTGGGTGCCTTCCTTCATTCTGCTCCATTTTTGTTGGTTTTGTCAGACCGTGTGGCCCTCATCCTACGTTCATTCCGAAAGTGGATTCTTATTTTCACAGGTCTTCTGAGGTGGTGCTTCCATGTCTTTGTCCTGATCCTTCCTCGGATGAGGAATCCCTGTTGCACCTCTTGGATGTTCGTCGTGCTTTAGCTTACAATGTTTTGAATAAATATGTGGGCACTGTATGCTGTATATGCTCAATATATGGACAGGATATGTTGTTTAATACGAACCACAATTTACCAGCACAATTAATGATATCATTGGGAATCCTTGATCTGTGTGAGAACAAATGCGTCAAGTGAAATGCATTGGATGGTATACATATTTTTTTAGTTTGTTTGTTTTGTTTAGTGCTCTATTTGGATGTAATTTTGCAATGTCAAGTTGATGAATTATTTGTATCTGTCATGCAGCAACCTTGCCACTCCTGAGGCGGAAGCCGGGAGGTGTATCATTTTACTTTGTGTCTCTAGCGCTTTTTTAACATTTTGACTGTATTTGCATTTCTCATATTGCATATCGTGTATTTACATAGCGGTGTGCATTTAGTTACTTCCTTGCGCTCCTATGCGCTGTGTGCTCCTTTCCCCCTTCCCTGCCTCCGGACCACCCTCGGCCGAGCATTGACGCCGAGGGCTGGCTTCCCGGTTTCTTGGCGGCCATATTGGGTGTGGGTCAGGCAGGTGACGCGCTCTAGCAGCGCTTTAAAAAGGTACGGCCATGACTCCGCGCAGCGGACGCGCCGGATTAGCGCCGGAGTCGTGCCAGAGTCCTGCCCGTCTGCGCCCGTCCGCGACAGGACGGGACCAGGGACCCTGACCCGGACACCTTCGCCATTCGTATCTGTAAATATTCCTCATGTCAGGTACACGGCGCAAATGCTACTACAACTCAGACCCATTCCTCCCCCGAACTGTTCCAGAAATTCCTGGACTTGCCCCGAGGCCCCTTTTTCCTGCGTTAATTGCAAATTTCAAACTTCTTTTACAACACCCGGTTCTGAGAAGTCAAACAATAGGGAACATAGTCCATCCATCGGGACTGAGGGAACTAAATGCCTCCTCTTAAACGTTCGCTCCCTACCTAAGCATCAATTAGAGGTATGGGATTTAATACATTCTGCCCAACCAGACCTCTGCTTCCTAACGGAAACTTGACTGAAACCCCACACTGTTCCTGCTATTGCTGTGGGGATTCCCTCTGGCTATAAGCTTGTGCATTTCGATCGGCCAGTAAAAACAGGTGGTGGCCTAGCCATAGTGCATAAAGAACATTTGAAAATTACCACACTAGAGCAGAGGCATAGCCCCCTCTTTGAAATATTGATCTTTAAAATGCAATATGCCTCAAATAGATTCTGGAAAGGTGCCCTAGTATATCGTCCCCCGGGGCCCTCTACTGGCTTATCCCTGGCTTTATTAGAAATGCTGGCCCCACATTTCAAAGCAAAAGAAGATTTCCTTCTTCTTGGTGACTTTAATGTCCATGCTGACAATCCCACACTCCCTGAAACAATCTCCTTGGTCTCTGAACTATCCTCCCTTGGCTTGACTCTGCAAAATCATGAGCCCATCCATATAGGTGGCCACCTCCTTGATTTAGTGTTCACCAACTTTCCCAATACACAATGCCTCTCCCCTGATCAAATAACTTGGTCCGACCATTTTGTGGTGGAATTTTTAATACCTAAGGCGGATAAACCCTCCAATAAAAACCCTCTTCCACCCATTTGGCGCCGAAAATGGCATAAAGTCACCGTAGAGGAACTACAAAAGGAATGGAGGCAGCCCATTCCCACAAAGACAGACAGTACAGAAATCATGTTAACTAAATTTAATAATTCTCTTAGAGAAGCTATTGCTAAAATAGCACCTCTAAAATTGCATAAGCAATACCCTGTCACTAAACGGGAATCATGGTACACTGAGGAGCTCAGAACAGAAAAACAAAAATGTAGGAGGTTGGAAAAAAAATGGAGGAAAACACGCACTGAAGAAAATAAGAAAGCACATCAGGAGGCTCAGACTAAATATCACAAAAACATTAAACTTGCCCGGAAGAACAGTATCTCCCAACAACTGGAAGAAGCGGGAAACCGTTCCAAGGAGTTATTTAAAATTCTTCAGGACTTTGTAAAACCCACTGCATGTAAAAGCCCTGATGAATTCTCTCAACAACTATGTGATGAAATCTTCCTGTTCTTCGAAAGCAAAATTAATCTGATATATGATAAAATCTTATCAGCTGTCACTCAAAATAACATTAGCCCCTCTTCCCCCTCTACCCTTTCCACACGTAATCAAGCCACATTTATGACATTCCCAGCAGTGAGTGACTCGGATCTCACCTCCCTTATGAGCCATATTAAATCTGGCTCCCCAGATGACTTCCTATCCGCTACAATCACTGCGTCTCTGAAGCCTCTGCTCGGGCCCCACATTCAATCATTGATTAACCACTCCCTTAGGACAGGATTTGTACCCACGGAATGGAAAAAAGCAGTAGTGAATCCTATTCGAAAGAATGCTGCGATTCCATGGACTGATCTTTCAAATCTTCGACCCATCTCCCTCTTACCCTTTCTCGGCAAGATGACTGAGAGACACGTAAACATTCATTTGTCTAAATACATCGAGGAAACGGAGGGCCTAGACTTTTCTCAATCTGGATTCAGGCCCAATCACAGCACTGAATCTACCCTCCTCTCAGTGACTAACAACATCAAAATGTCACTGGATGGAGGTAATTCAATGATTCTAGTGCTGTTAGATCTTTCCGCGGCCTTCGACACTGTGTCTCATGAGATACTCCTTGATCGTCTAAGGGAAAGAGGTATAGAGGGTGTGGCTCTTTCCTGGCTGGAAAGCTTTCTTTCAGAACGCCAACAAGAGGTGAGATTGGGCTCCCACCATTCTATCTCAAGGGAGCTCACCAAGGGAGTACCACAAGGCTCATGTCTAAGCCCCACACTGTTTAATGTGTATGTAGCCCCCCTGGCGGATATCGTAAGATCTTATGGATTCACTCCTGTTTCGTATGCTGACGACACTCGGCTTCTGTTCCCCTTTAAAAACCTGACGCCTGCAATCCAAAAATCTTTTGCGGACGGAATGAGGGCAATATCCCACTGGATGGCCGCCAATCGCCTCCAGTGTAATGTTGGGAAGACAGAGGTAATGCTGTTTGGGGATGCCACACTCTTGTGGTCTCCGGACTGGTGGCCTCTTGATCTAGGACCTACTCCAACTCCTAAACAGACTGTTAAAAATCTTGGTGTGCGTCTAGACAAATCCCTTCTGTTTAAAGAGCACACAAATCAAGTAGCAGGCTTATGCTTTCAGACCATTGGGCTGCTCCGGCGAGTCTTCCCATTTCTATCAGACTCCTATAGGAAGACTCTTGTCCAAGCCTTGATTATCAGTAGACTTGACTATTGTAACGGCTTGCTGGTCGCGGCTAATGAAGAACAGCTTCAAAGACTACAGGTAGTCCAAAACACGGCTGCGAGACTAGTTCTCAACGCCCAGCCTAGATCTCCGTCAATCCCCCTTCTGGCAAAACTTCACTGGCTACCAATTAAACAGCGGGTAAAATTTTAAATCTGCTGTATTATTCACAGTGGTTTATTCTGCCATGGACCAAAATACCTAAAAGAACTTTTCAAACCTTACACGCCTAGTCGTACCCTGCGTTCCAGCAGTCAGCAACAACTTATAGTTCCTAGGATAAAAAAAGCCAGGCAGGGAGGACGTGCCTTGTCCTACAAAGGACCAATCATTTGGAACTCATTGCCCCCTGCTCTTAAAAACGTTACTAACCTTCCAATCTTTAAAAAATCTTTGAAAACGTTCCTATTTGCCGGCTGTTAGGCTCTTGTTAGGTACTCTCCCTGCATAAGATAAGATCTGTGCTCTTTGGTAACCATAAGCGCGGAGATACCCCTTCGGGGGTCGAGTTCCTGCGCTATATAAGAGTATAAATAAAAAAATAAATATATTTATCGCGCACTTCTTCCTTTTGCAAAGTGGACAACTTGTTTGTCAATTATGGTTTGTCGCGTCAGGGACTGAAACCCTCCCTCTCGACGATCAGTCGCTGGATTAAGGAGGCCATTTTGTTGGCGTATGCTTCGGTTTCTGAGGTTCCCTCCCTTCCTGTTCAGGGGCGTTCCACCCGCTCTGTTGCTGTGTCTTGGGCCTCCTTCAAAGGGGTGTCCATGGAGGATGTTTGCCGGGCTGCTACTTGGTCTTCCCCTCATACATTCATGTCCCATTACCGCCTCCAGGTTGGGGGTGGGTGCTCTGTTTCATTTGCATCTTCTGTTCTGACTGCGGGGATGCCTTGAGAGGTTGTCTTTGATAGCTGTACCTCTGTATATTAAATTATGTTTTTCACTGCACTTTTGGTGTGGTCTTTTCCTTACATGAAGCTGATTGCTTTGGTATCGGCTCATATGTGAATACTGTGGCGAGGAAGACTGGACGAGGAGGTAATGCCCCGGTTACTTACCGGTAATCTTCATTACTCCGAGTCCTAGTCTTCCTCGCCACAGTATAGTTTCCCTTCCCTCCCGGCCCTGGTGGTGGCTTCATGTCTGCGGCTTTGATTATCAGATCTGACTGGCTGGTTTGTATCCCTTTATGGGATTGGCTGAAGCCACTGGGGGCCATGTTGGAGGAGGGAGGGGAGACTAGAGCGCTGCTCTTTTATTTTACTTGGAGTTCTGTGTGGAGCCGGAGGCTCATATGTGAATACTGTGGCGAGGAAGACTAGGACTCGGAGTAATGAAGATTACCGGTAAGTAACCGGGGCATTGTCTACCATTGAATAATGGATTGCTTTATAGGTTAAGACTTGGAGTAAATGGTTATCGGCTTGGTTCCTGCACCTCATTACCCATCCGTCGTCCTCTGCACTGCTGAAACAAGTCGCAGGCAGCGTCTTCTTGAAGTAGAAGCATTTATTTAAAGTAATTACTCCACTCGACACAAGGAGCATCCTCCCGGTCGGATGATCGTATAGCAACTGCCTGATTCCACTCGAACCTCATTCCAGCGGGGGCTCCTTGCATGAGCGCATAAGAATAACATTCAAAAGAATACATCATAAAATGAGCATCGCGCGCTGTCCGTGTGAATAACCATCAACATTACATTATTGCTACCATTACAACTGCCTGTTATCCAACCCCCAACAGTGAAGTTTGTCGCAGTAGACACTCATTTCCCCGACGTGACTCGCACAACCTCCATGTCACGTTCCCCTGCTGCCCTTGCAGGACTCCTCCTGGCTCCAGAGAGAAGCTCGCCTTCTCAGCAGACATACCTCACACTGCGCCCAAGGCTGCAGATTCAACCTTCGCGCAGAGCTCTTAGAAGAAGCAGCAACAGCACAAGACGACAAACTGCACCTTGTAACAGCCCAGCTGGAAACCATAAACTCACTGCAAAGCCACATCAAAGTGCAGCCTTTTCTCACTACCCACACGTCCCTGTAAAGTAGACACTGAAGCGGTTTAAGTTGGAGGCTTTATTGTAGCTTATATCTCCAACACAGCTGATGTCAGGAAGGGAGCACAGGGAGACATCTTGTCACAGGAGTCATCAACTGGCGTCTGTCAACATTCCAGAACGCTCAGCTGATGACGGGTAGAGAGTGGGTAGGGAAAGGGGACAAAAGGCAGCACACTGTGACGTGTGCACATAGCGTTTAATTAACATTTGTAAATACAACACATCTTCCTCCTTGAACATAACTTTCAATAAAACATTACTCACAAAGTCATCTAGTTTGCTAGGGGGAGCAACCCTCCGTCCACATCTGTTTTTTTACAATCTTTTTCTTCACTGATAGGAATACCATCTTTTGGTTCTGTTGAGGCTGAACTCTGGGTGGTCTGTGGAACATCCCCATCGTCATCCTCTTCCCAGAAATCACCCCTGCCACAGTAAACAGATCCGTGCGCACCCCTTTCTTCTCCTTCTGATACCCTGTGTTTGGATGGGGCTAACCTTGAGAAATGCCACACCTTGCCATCGCTCAACAGGGCTAAGTTACAAAATACTTTTTCTACCCTAAGGGGTTGTGTGAATTTGCTTCTTCCTTTGGTTATGAACCCACTGGTTTTAACACTGACCATTGCTCCCACTGATAACTGTACTGGCTTGCATCCGTGTTTCTTGTCATAGCGTGTTTTACTTTCTAACTGTGCTTTCTGTAATCTGTGCCTGACCGCGTCTGGTGACCACTCAGCTCTTTCTGCTGCAGTCTGCCAACCAACATGGTCCATGGACATGGGTGTCCTCCCTCTCATAAGCTCGACTGGGTTAAGACCGGTGCTGTTGCATGGAGTTATGCGGTATGCCCACAATGTTTTGTCAGTTTCATTTCTCCACACTAGCTCATTGTTATTGGCTAGTTGTATTATACCTTTAATGACCCTTTTAAATCTTTCTACAGCGCCATTTCCAGCTGGGTGGTACACTGATGTAGTTTTGTATGTGATCCTGTTTCTTTTTAAATAATTAGTAAACCATTCTGACGTGAACTGTTGGCCATTATCACTTACAATGCATTTGGGTAGCCCTTCCCTTATGAATACATTGTCAATAAATTGTAGCACACTGGGTATCTGTCTTGTTGACAAAACCTACTTCAGGCCATTTGGAGAAGTGATGTATCAATACAATGGCGTATACCTGTTTCCCCTGTTCTGTTATTGGGCCCATGATATCTACTCCTTTCCCATGGCATGTTGGGGCATGAAATGGGGTGGAGAGGGGGTCTGTACGTGACCTTGGTCTTGTCTGAGTTCGTGCATTGTTTGCAATCCTTCACTATTCTCTCTGTTGCCATATCCACTCCAGGCCACCAGTATGAGTTTCTGATCCTGCTCTTAGTTTTGCAAATTCCTAAATGTCCTTCGTGGCATAGTTCTAGAATTGTCGGTCTAAGTTTTATGGGAGGGATTACTTTGCCACTTCTTAAATTCATTCCCTCTTTAACTGACAGCTCATCCTTCACTTCCCAGTAAGGTAACATTTCTTTTTTCACATTTTTCTTTATCGGTCACCCATTCATTATCATGGCTCGCACAGTGCATAATGTTTGGTCTTTACTTTGTTCATTTAGCCACTCTTCAATTGAAATTCCATGTTTCTCCTCATGGATACTTGCCACCCAGAATTTCTCATTCACTTCACATTTGTTTTCCTGCACCAAAACTGACATTCTGCTCAGGAAATCTGCTACAATATTTTTTACACCTTGTAAATATTGAACGTCCTAGTCAAAAAGCCTGACAGACGATCTAGCAAGCCTGGGAGAAGCTGTATACATTCCCTTGGTGGATAAGACTTTAGTGAGGGGTTTGTGATCACTCCTTAAAATAACTTTGTTACCCCATACAAATTGTCGGAAATGTTCTAATCCCCACACACAAGCCAATGCCTCACGCTCGATGACGGAATACTTTTCTGCTGTCGGAGTCAGCGAGCGTGAGGCAAATGCTACGGTGCATTCTGTATCTTTTGGTGTCAATTTGGGTCAGGACAGCACCTAGACCTCTACCACTTGCATCGGTTACCATGCATTTCAACAATGGATCAAAACCTTGCAATGGTGGTGCATTACATATTTCTTTTTTTAGCGTGCAAAATGTTTTTGTGTAATCTTCTTACCATACAAATTTGTTCTGAGACAATTACTAAAAACCAAAAACAAACCTTTTAGTTGTAAATTTCTCTATGAATTTTGGAATAGAATTCAATGAGACCTAAGAAGGAGCAAAGTTCATCTTTTGTTTCTTGGTTCTGGAGCACCTAAAATAGCACCTAAGAGCTCTTTCTTAGGTTTTATTCCTTCTGCTGATAGGTAGCTGACCTCAGTGGGTGAAAACTTGCATTTACTATATTCAGCTGTGAGACTTTTTTTTTTTTGTCTTTTAGGATTCCTAGTATTTGCATGAGTTTATCATTGTGTTCTTCTTTACTTTTTCCCATGACTAATGTCATCTTGGAATAACAGAATGCCTTCCACACCCTTAAATCTCCTGCAACAACCTCTGAAACATGGCAGCAGCGGATGCCAATCCAAAAGGGATTCTCTTAAAACGGAAGCATCCGAAGGGGGTGATGAAAGTACTTAGGCTTCTGCTTTCTGGGTAGAAAGGAATCTGGTGGTAAGCCGCCCAATTGTTGAAAAATACGTAACTTTCTTGGTACATGCTAGAATGTCATTAATTCTTTGTAGTGGATATTGATCTACTAGTACATTCTCATTGAGATCGCGGAGATCAATACATAATCTCAATCGCCCATTGGGGCATTTAACCACCACCATGGGGGCAACCCATTCTGAGGATTCAACTCTTTCTATGATGTCCTCTTGGAGTAATTTTTCCAACGCATCCTCTACTCCTTCCCTGATGGAGAACGGAACGTTTCTAACTTTGTGTATTACAGGAAGGCATCTTTTTTTACACAAATTTCATGTTCAAACCCTTTATATTCTCCTATGGAGTCTGCAAACACCTTGGGGAATCTCAGTTTTACTTTACCAATTTCGTCTATAATGAGTACAGGTTCCTCACTGTTGGGGTTAAGAATAATTCCTAACTTGCCTTGATCTAACCAACCAAGCACTGAGGGACCAGACTTGGATACATATAGTTTACACAATGCATCTCTTCCTTTGAACACAAACTTCAGCCTCCTATGTCCCTCTAAATCAATTGGTTTTCCTGTAAAAGTTTTCATGCTAATATCTGGGTGTTCTAATTGTTCACCAAGTTTGGGTAAAAACTTCTCTTTCCATACTGTTGTATTAACAATTTTGTATGGAAAGCCTGAATCCGCTACAATTGATATGTTGACACCCCCATACACATTTCACAAATTGGTTTCTTCTTTGTAGTTTGTTCCTTACCTTCGTCAACATCACAAATACAATCATCATCAATATTTAGTACAAACCTATTCATGTCTTCATTTGAAAAGTTAGAATCAGTCCTTCTCATTCTCAACATATTTCACATATTTAGGTGGCATACTTTCTGAAAGTGACCCACAACCCCACAAAATGAACATCTGCTTTTCCTTGCCGGGCAGTATCGTTCATTTGCTAAATGATTATTACTTCCGCATCTGTAACACTTTCTTATGGCATTGCCTGGATTTTCACATTTTTTGTCTTTGTAGGATTTTTCTCTGTAGTTTGATTTTTCCATCCTTATGTTTTTTTTGTCACTAACTCTTGCAACAATTTTTTTTTTTTCCCCTTCTAGACTTTCTGCTATTACTGCTTTCGCGCATCTGCCCGTTAGCTCTGCTCTTCTTACAATATCAATCACATTTTGTAATGGATTCTCTCCTTTTGCCCACAGATTGTCTTGTATGTCCGCATTGGACCCTTGCATGACAATTTGATCACGTATGAATTCATCGTGAAGGTCTCCGAATCTACATGTGATGCCTAAATTTCTTTTAATGCTGCCACGTAATAGTCAATAGATTCATTCTGACCTTGCTTCCTATGGAAGAATCTGTATCTGTCCACACCTACGCATACTGTGGGTTTGTAATAGTTATTCAGATAGTCTCTATGGCATTAACCTAACCTCATCCGCAGCTCACTTTTTTTATTGATGCGTTTTAACACTTTTATACCTCCAGCTCCTAGACAGTGCATTAAGACCGTATACTTCATTTCAGCTTTCATATCCTCATCTTCTATTGTTTCTATAAAGTTTGTAAAATGTTCTCTCCATTCGTCCCACTTGATGGGTGGGGGGGGTAGGGGAGAGAGAGTCACATCCACCAGCTAAAAATGAGGACGGTGGTGATACATTTAGAAGGTAACCTGTTGCCATATTCTGAAGGTTGAGAAGAGATTTCTATAGAAGGTGATGATTTGCTGGATTATTATGGCATTAACTTCAGAAAGTTCATTAATGCTGCAAGGGCTTAACTGTGGTAATTTGCTGCTATAACTTGAGCAGGGCTGGCTGGAATGCTTGAATTCAAAGCTTGAACTCTTTACGCGTGTATTAAATTTTATATTTAGAACTGTGCCTTTAAGTTTCCTGGTTTTGTGCTGTGTAATTTTCCCTTAAATCACAATTTCAGCTTTTTTTTTTTTCATGCGCCTGCGTGGTTCCACTCTTTAATTGCCTTGGATGCGACGTTTGTCGAGAGGAATGCTCTCAAAATGGCTGCCGTGCGTAGCTGACGCGCTGCGTCACACTCGTCTGTCAGGTGCTTCTGTGGGGAGTCTGCGGTTGACAGTTAACAGCTGACCGAATTTGTCAGTTGGGCTATTTCTTGTCTGGGGCACATTGCGGTACTGACAGACTTTGGTTAGTCAAAATCAGGCAGTTTTACTGTGAAGTTAATCCTCAGGCACAATACGCTGCAGTTTTTCATTCTATGATGCCATATCATTCAATATATAGTACGCTCTTATGGCTGAAATACTTGAAAGTCTTTCAAATCATTAGTCCTGCAGATAGCGTTCTGCTTCCATCAATCCTGCATTAATTTTCTATTTATCTCCACTTATACACTGACCTCCATTATTTTGAAATTTCTTCCATTTGGATCGGAGGATATACTGTGAACTTCAGGAGTATTCCTCGCCTCTTTTATTTCTCCGTTGTCTAATCGTGGGTTCCCGCTGTGTTGGCCCTCATCGCATTCCAGAACGCTCAGCTAATGACGGATAGAGAGGGGGTACGGGAAGGGAAAGGGGACAAAAGGTAGCACACTGTGACGTGTGCACATAGCGTTTAATTAACATTTTGTAAATGCAACAGTCCCACACATGAGTCTTCAGCAGTAGTACCGATAACCTATTTTATACAGCACGTCAAAATGCCATTTGTTGTGCTCTAAGCGCTGTAAATAACAGGACACTACAGTATACCTCTCACCGTGTCTAAAGCTCCAATAATAACAAAGATACATTTTTATATAGCCCTTTAAACCTCATTACAGCAGTTCCTAACCACTGCAGACAGCCAGTCCATCATCTCTACCCACATATTGTTGCGATTCCCCCAGTAAAAATGATAAAACTTCGTACCGCATGCCTGCCGTTTATTACTGCTGTAAACAACAACCACCTTAATGAAGCTCTGGTAACCAATCCATGTCCCGTCGGAGCACTGAAGCTACCTGTAAAAAGACAGTGCGCTCCTTATCCCATTGACATCTATTGTTTAAATTCAAATAATCGGACAGAGCAGTCATATTCCACCTTTGCAAGAAAGAAGTGCAATGACACGTCCCAAGTTCCACTTGAAGAAGGCTTCAGAGACTCATCAGTTGAGGTATGAGATTTATTATGTTGAAGAAATCAGACCCCAGCCAGCCACAGCACACCAGCTGGTAACTGACCTGGAACCTTGAACAATCACAATCACATCCTAGCAACAAACCATACATTCCAACACCTGTCACTGCAGGAACACCAGGATGTTATTAAGGCACAAAGATGTACAGGTAAATATAGAATACCACACACACCTCTCTTCCCTATGGTAGCAAACGAGAGACCCACCGCGACGTAACACACAAAACTTACCTAAAATCTAAAAGGAAACTACCTATAAAAGGAAAAGATTTACTTGCACCCCAGTCCTTAAATATAGTTTTTGAGGTGTAAGGAAGCCCTTTTGTTGCGGTGCGGTCTCACTTCCGAATAGTCTTTAGACTGCTTATTGCCCAACCCAGCACTACTAGGACCTGTGGTCGCCGGGGCATCTTTCACAGGGTGAAATTTGGCCCCTGTTAAGATTCCAGCTCTTATGGCCACTTGTCCTTACAGCATTTTTTATCACCTTGATTATTTTCAAGGGATGACTCCACTTACAAATTCCATTGCCCTTTCTGGGAGAATAAATTTTTACCCGGTCACCATCGTAGACAGCATTGTTCTTCACCGCTTTGCATGCATCATACAGGCACTTCCTCCTCATCATTTTCTCCTTCACTTTAGCCTTCTACCATGTCCAACTGTTCATCTACCACCATACTCTTCTCATTTACCCATACCGGAATCACTTCATTGTTGGGAATCCTGCCTCTGAGGAGCTGATCCCTTTTGATGAGTGCAGAGTTAAGCGATACTCATGCTTTTTTCCGCAGTTCACACTCCCAGTTCATACCACTTACAACTGCTTGCTGCAAGCATTCCTTTAGCACTTTTATGAAGCGCTCCACAATACTGTTACTTTCGGGATGATAGAGTGCAGCTTTCTTATGTCTTACATCCTGTGCCTTAAAGATTCCACCATCCTCTGTGAACTGCACCCCATTGTTCGTAAGAAGATTCGCAGGGAAGCCTTCCCTCTCAAACAGTTCTTCTAAAAATTGGATAAATACACTAGACTTAACCCAATTCACTATTTTGGTCTCTTGCGACCGAGAAAACATGTCAATACAGACAGCATATCTGTTGCACGTTTTGATATTTACAGGTCCCAAAATGTCAACCGCTATGTCTACCCAAGGACCGGTGGCCTGTTCTTACAACTATGTGTTGTGTTCTGCATCAGAATACCTTATCACTGCATGTACGCTGTACCCAATTTCTCACTTCCCTTTCAATCCAGTCCATTGCCAGCATTCTCCACCAACCTTTACCCACCTACGGATTAAGAAAGTGGTTTACCCCCTCCCCCATCAACAAGCGACTAACAGACCATTCTTTAACCTACCAATACCCTTTAATATTAGCATCGCACTTGCTCTAATCATACTAACCATCTCTAATCATCTTAATGACTGCCTGAAGAACAGAATCATCTTACAACCCCTTTCCCCATCCCTCTTCGTGTATGATACGGTCTGTAATGAAGCACACTTTACTTCCTCAACAAATTCTTTGCCATCTAAGAAATCCTTACATTCCAAACTCTCGTGTATCATCAGAACTTATCTCAACATTGCCAACTAACCTAGAAAAACAATTTGGCAAAACGTTGCTGGCACCTGGAACGTAAGTCATGTCACATTCAATCTCCTGGGGAGCTAGCACCCATTTACGTACTCTATGAGATTCAGTCTACCTCGTTTAAAACAAAATACTTTCTTGAGGGGTTTGTGATGAGTTTTGATTATAAACTTTTGACCCCATTGAAACTTTCTCAACTTCCTTACAGACCAGAAAACTGCAGAGGCTTCTTTCTCAACGGAGTAATTGATTTCCACTACTCTCAGACCTCTAGAGATGAACAATATTGTCCTGTCTTCCCCTTTGACTTCTGCATCAAAACAGCACCAAGACCTTTCTTTAGTAGGCTGTGCATACTTGCAGTCTTTTCAGCAAATTGTGGTACACATTTCTTACAAAACTCAGCCAAGCAACTTCACCAACTCTTCCTTGTTCTTTGGTTAGTGCAGATTATTGATTGTCTCCACTAAACCTTTCTTTGCTTTAATGCCAGTACCAGTTATCATGTGGCAAAATATTAAATTTCAGAGTCAATGAATTTACACTCTTCTAATCTCAGCGTGAGACCACCCTTTTGTAGTCTAGTCAAAACCTCATGCAACCTGACGTTATAATCATCCAGATTAGACGCATGAATTAAAACTTCATCCTGGTATAATTTAATTCCACCAATACCCTCAAACTTTCTTCATTGTCCTTTTGAAAACTGCAGCAGCCTAGATTAACCTAAAAGGCATCCTTAAAGTTTAAGTTGGCCAAGGGTGTAATGAAAGTTGTAAACTTTTGGGAAGAGGGATGGAGTTTTACCTGAATGGCTGACATCCAGGTCAAGAGAAGAAACGTGTTTAGCTCTATTGGGAGAACACATCTACCTGATGTTGGGTAGGGGATGGTGATCAACAACCACCGCTTTGCTGGGCTCTCTCGAGTCCATGCAAAACCTGGCTTCACCATTGGCCTCCACCTCTTCTATAATGCCATATTTGACTGACTAAGTTATCCAATTTAGCTTTCATGTTTGCTCGCACAAGCAAAGGAACATTTCTTACTTTGGCCATTTTAGGTTGTGCATCTGATTTCAACTATATTAAATGCATTCCTTCACCCACTCGCACCCCCCGCCTCCAGATACAGCTTTGACGTAGGGCATATCCTTAACACATACAGCGGGATTCTCATTTGGGTCCAAATAGACATACAAGTCACACTGGTGAAACCAAGTGATGAGAGAATCCCCCTTCATGGAGAAGTACTTTTTCCCTGGAATGATTCTGTCCTTTAACTCAATGGTGCCCCAAAAATAACCAATTAACTCTAAGGGTTCACCACCATAACCCTTGGGTTTTATGCCTGGCCTCCACAATTTTACATTTCCCTTGAAATGCTGGTCATAAAAGATCTTGGGAATAAGTGTTACATTGGCACATGAGTCAAATAAGATTTTCTCTGGTTCATCATTAACCAAAACCACCTCTAAGGGACCTTTCAAGGAATGTTCTTTTACTTGAAAAATAATTATTTCCTCAAGATTCATTTTCATACTCTGTATACTTCCCTTATCTTTTTTACATATTTGTTCGACTTGGAAAAGTGACTCTTATGACCGCACGTATTACACATAACTTTCCAGGCAGGGCAACTTTTGTTGTTAGCTATGTGACCCGGAATACCACACCTATAGCACCTACCGAGATGTTTTTCCATTACTAGGATTTACTTCATCGGAAACTTCTCAGAGATTTCTACTGGACTAGTTTCACCACTGAAGATTCACCTTTGTCAGAGGCCTCTTCACGAGTCACCTCAACACACGCCCTCAAATGTTCACGCATGTTGATAACTATCAACATCTCTTGCACAGAAGGGTTGTCTTTCTGCCACATGCTTTCTCTGGCTTTGCCTAACATACACATGCTCATCTTGCGAAAATAGAGCAAATCCGTTTTTTTTATTTTTTTTTTATTGGATCTCCTATTCATTTCAGGTAGCAGCGTCACTGTCAGATAAATTGGGCAGATGCTCAACTACCTCTTGACCTTCGGGTCCGAGGCAGTGCATCTGCAGAGACCTCTTTCGTTCTGCACTAAGACTAGCCAAGTAGCCTTGCATAGTGACTAAACTTTATGCCATTTTTGCCATTATGTAGAAGGTCCACAAGATAACATGAGGAAAAATGGAGGTGCTGTAACATTTTGCATTTTGACATTAATCGAACAAACGTAAATTGAGAGTAGACAGTGCCCCAAATAACTTAGGCCCTCATTACGATGTCTGGCGGAGGGAACTCTGACCGACACCATTTTGTGGAAGGAACCGCTCGACCATGGGTCAGCAGTTCTGACTGCACAATTAGGATGGGACCGCACATGGTGTGGTCGCAAACTTCAATTTTTCAACGGGAGCTTTTGCGGCGGGCTGAAACCGCACGCAGCACAAGCTCCCATTGAAAAATTGAAGTTTTTAAAACCTCCCTGATCCGTGTGGCAGGCACCTCACAGTGCCTGCAAACGGTGCAGGGATGTTAAGGGGGGGGGGGGCACGGTCTGTGCCCCAGGGCCATATGCAGAGGGCCGGGGTGAAGGGTGCCCTGCTAGGGGCCCCCAAAGTCAGTTTACAACAGCCAATCCATTTTGGAAAGGCCGACATGGATTGGCTGTCAGAAACCAACATCCTAATCCCGACAGCAGAAACACCTTCCGTAAGGGATTGAGGGCTTTCTGACTGGCCGATGGGCTCCTTGAACCAGTCTGAGTCCCTGACCGGTTTAAACTTCGATCGCTGTCATCATAATATGACGGTCGGACTTTAAACCTACCATGTTGATCGGAAAGCCTTTCTGACCAACATCTTAATCGGGGCCTCAATTTCAAGGGACCCTAGACCAAGCACTAGTATCTGGCTTAATAACTAACAATGAAAAACCTGCAAGAGTAAATAAATAATAAACAAATGCCCAAATGTATGCAACTAAGCAATTCTCAAAGAACAAGAAATCAGCATACAAGAAACAATAGAACAGTCTCAAAGATGCTGCTCCTGAAGATGAATTTAGCAAACAAAATATTAACAAGGTTGAACCTGCTTTTTTTTTTTTTCTTCTTTTTTCACTTTTCCTGGTATAAGACAGAATCACTGCTATCTTCAACCACCTCGCACTGAAACAGAAGACCATAGGGCAAGAGGATAAACACCACACATATGCAGTGTGCGTGGCATTGTAAAACACGGCTAATTGTGGCGATTCATGCCCTTCAGAGTCGCGTGTTTCATTGTCTGTCTGCTGCTGACAAAGCGTTAATTTGTTGCCTGACAACCAGGGATGCAAGTGATGGCAAGCGTACGCTGGTGTGCGCTCCGGTGTGTTGCTTGGTAACCAAGGAAGTGCGCGAAGATAACAGTGAGGGACCCCGGCTTGATGACGTGTCACTAAATGGATGCAGGCAGTGGTGCTCACACACAAAGTTCCTAAAAAGGCATGCACTATTCTGCTCGCATACAAAGCAATCCCTGACTCCACAATGCAGTTAGATATCTGCTCAGATCAAAACAAATTGTTTAAATTACCCCTAAAGAAGTAGAAACCCCCTAGAAATCTGGGGTTTTCACTTGTTTTGTGTGACCAAAGTGTGCATTTGTTGGCTGTAGTGTTGAGGTCTCCGAGTGGCTTTACCAAGCATGGTACCATTGTAGATCTTAAAGGAGGAGACTCATGTTTTCTAAGCTCGTCGCCAATGTTAAGTTTCACTTGAAGTAGGCTTCAAAGACTCATCGGTAGAGGTAAGAACTTTATTACATTCAAGATTTCAGAGATGCCATCCACAGCAACTCCAGCTGATAACTGAACTTGAATCTTGAACAATCACATCCTAGGAACAAACTATACATTCCAACACATGATGTCACTGCAGAAACAAAGGTATGTTAAGGCACAAAGATGTACAGGTAAATACAGAATACCACAACACATTGTCAACCAGAACTTGCATTGTTTCATTGCATTGCATTTCCACTGTGCTGAAAGCTCAGACTGACGGTGTGTGGGGTGAGGTGTGTGGTTTTTTTTAAATTTGTTTTTTTACTTTCTTTTTTTACGAAAGAATCGCAGTGTAAACAGAATGTGTAATATTATTATTTTTATTGGGCGTACCACTTGGAATAGAGTAATCATGCATCCTGGATTGGCCATGGGAGTTGTGGTTTGTCATCTGTCCTAGCAGATTTCACTATATTCCAGGTTGGTAGGTGCTGTCTTAAGTCCTTATGCATTACTAGGTTGATGTAGTGGGGGGGGAAGGAAAACGTTGCTCCATTCAGGGAAGTCGAGGATGAGTGGCAGCTGAGTTCTGTATTATATGGCATTTCCTCAGGAGTTTGGTGGTAATACTTGCATAGAGCGCATTGCTTTAGTCCAGCAAGCTGGACTAGAGCAGGGCCTGAATGACTGGTTTTTTTGTGGATACGGGGACCCATCTGAATCTTTCAGAGCATGCGGGGGGTGTGGAAGCAGGCGGAGGAGACTGCGTTGATATGCCCTTTCATTGTCTGTTTGCTGTTCAGGATGATGGCAATGTTTCGAACATGGTCTGTGGGAGTTGGTCAGAGTTCAGAACGCCAACCGGTGTCGTTCCATGGGGCGGTATCGTTTCCCAAAAACAGCACTTGCGTCTTGTCTGTGTTGAGCTTCAAGCAGTTGGTCTTCATCCAGTCGGCAACACCTACCATGCATTTGTGGAAGTTGGTTCTCGAGGTGGAGGGGTCATCTGAAAGCACAAGAATGAGTTTGGTGTCGTTTGCATAGGATACTCTGTTGAGGCCATGGGTTCTGACTGTCGGCCGTAGGGCTAATGTACATGTTGAGCAGGGTAGGGATGAGCCTTGAGGGACACTGCAGATGCTTTTGCAGGGATGAGGAATTCCTATAGCCCGACGCCCAGGACATATTGTTTGGGGTCATTGGCAACAAGTTTTCATGTGGATCTTGCCCTTGGGACAAGTAGGCCCAACTCCCTGCAGCACAAACCCTTTGGTTGACAGTTTGCAGTACCACATTATGGATCAAGGAGGGGCACTGTCTGCAGTTAAGGTAATATTTTTGCCCATATGTTAATGCTATTCAAACTTTTATTCATGGTTCATTCATTGAAAACCTTTATTATTAGGGTGAGCGCTCCAAGTACATGTTGGAAGCTCCGACTGCACTACTGACCGTGGTTCCAGTATAAAAATGTGTACACACCTTTTCAAAGTTTAGTAATGAGGCTATGTATAATGCTCCCAGAATGCTCTCTGATTTGATGTAAATATTTGCAGAAGCTTGAAAGCAAGATTGATGATTCTTTGCTTTCGAAATAAAATGTTAATAAAAAGTGTTAAAAAAACAATTTCTCTAAACTACTGTAAAATGTTTGGGCACCACTTCTTTGCAGCATCATTTAGTAACGTGTGTTGATTCAAGCTAGTATTTCCCAAAAATATTCATAATGGAAAATAAGTGTAATCTGTTTCAGTAAGATTATGGAAAACAAAAATAAACAAGCATTGGTAAAGCCAGTAGGTCTGAAATTGGTGGTCAGCTTTTTAGTTTTGTCAATGTGACTTGTTTTGGCATAGTTTTTGTAAAATCTTATTGGTGTGAAAGCTGCAGGGCCCTCACCATTATACCAAACATTGACAAAAGAAAACCTTGTTTTTGGTCTCCAAGCACACCCTGCTACAGTAGTTACTGAACAAAGCTACTCTGTGTGCCGATATACCCCTTGTGAAAGAGCAGAAGGCTGTCACTCACAGTGAAGCCTTCCGATACAGAGAGACAGAAATGTAATAAACGCAAAAGGTCATGGTCAATGCCAGACCAAATTAGGGGCCCAATTATTAAAGTCTCAAAAGTGCAACCATGGTATAGGTCCTTGAATTAAATGCAGCTATACGGCTTTTGTGAATTCCCAATAATTTACAGAAGTAGGACCAGAAATACTACTCCTAGAAAATATTTGACACCTCCATTTTAGCATGAGCAAATATGCATGTATAGATTTGCTCATGCCAACATCGGAGTGTTTGCAAGCTCACTTTCCCTCCAACCTCTTCTTTTCCCCAACCCTGGAAGAAGATTTAGGTCTGCCATTGTCAGGAGTAAATTTCCAACATTTCTCAGTTTGGGAAGAGATTAGTGAAGAGTTGTTGAAAACCCTTAAAACGTGGAAGTTAGTCGGTTTGCACAGACTCAAAAGGGCATTCTAACCCTGAAAACTATTGCTTGCCACTACCTTCGGTCCCAGTATGTAGAGCAGCGGAAACGCGGCAACAGAAGGGGATTGCAAGTATTCAAACACTACTATGGTATATGCCCTGGCATAATCCGAGAGGCTATATCAGAGGTCTTATATAAGGAGAGCGCTGCCATAATTTGTCGCCGCACTACATGGCACCAAAGGGACAGGTGGATTTTGTTACAGGACAAGTAGATTTATGAAGCAACCTGCCCCATGGACAAGTAGATATTTTATTAAATTCCACACCCCTGCTTTTGGGTTCTGAAGTGAAGGGTGGTAGGTGGATTCTCAGGGTTTACCCCATGAAGGATGTGATCCATTTGAGTCAGTGTCGGGAGGTGCCTCCTGTTCCTCGGTGCCCGACCCCGGACTTACCACTGTCACCTCCCTCTTCTGCCCAACAGTCCCCGGAGGCCCGATCAGGGTCAACGCTGATGCCATCGGAGGAAACAGTGGAGCGCTGGCCCTTTCAGGAATGGGCTTCCCCGGCAGACGAAGGACACGCCCCCTGTGACGACGTCGTCCGGGATTGGCTGAGCTACGGGAGAAAGGGCGCAGATGCGGAAGCAGGGAGAACGCCGGAGATGCGAGGAGAAGCGACGGACCAGGAGGAAGCTGAGCGGACCGAGGAGACCGAGAGACGGCGGGCCGCGGAAGGCGCAGAAGACTCGGAGAAAGAGCCAGGAGGCGGGAACCTCGCAGCCCCCTGCCAGGGACCCGGAGGTTCCTGGCTATGACAGGTACGAAGTCGTATCCTGGGCCCAGGGAGGCGGGTCTGGGCTAAAGCGGGGGACACCTCATGGTAGGCAGTGGACGGTTCATCCACGACTACCGTCCTGTGGTATAGCTGTTGGTGTTGGCCGTTCTTTCCACTCGCCGCTACTTCCTTACTACGGTGTCCTACACAACCCCTACCCCAGACTGGTAAATCGTTCCTTGAGACTGAGAGGACTCTTTCTTTTTTGTTCATTTTATGTGCGGAGCCTACGTCCGTACCGGTGAAGTAACCAGGCAACGTGGGGGACCCTAGAAGACAGACGACCCAGGGAAAAAAGCCCAAAGGCCGGAATCCTGTCAATTACCTCTCTTGGGGAACTGTAAAAATCCAGAAGAGATTGTCAAGACCTATAATTAAACCAACCAACCGATACTCAGTAGTCTCGCGTCCTTATTTACGCTGCCCGGGGAGGGGGACCCCCCACAGGGAGTTTCCCTGGATTTGGATGTGGTTGAGTCTCTTGAAAAGGGTGTGATGGGATACAGTATTGAACGCTGCTGAGAGGTCGAGGAGGATTGAGGCATGTGTGTATATATGTATGTATGTATGTATGTGTATATATATATATATATATATATATATATATATATATATATATATATATCCATCCGTCTCAAAAGCAAAAGAATGACGCGGCACTCCTCTCGGCAGAAAAGATGTTATTTTAATTCCAAATCGTAATCCTCCCTACGCGTTTCGAACCGTAGTTCCTGGTCACGGTAGATTATTACATTGGTCCTACTTTCATTTTTAATTTTTATGCTCATACATCAAGGTGCCATTATAGTGCATTATGGGTATGGTAGTTCAGAAACTTGCAAATGCAAGGAATTACATTCATTCCTATGCCAAGGTTTATGCTTTAACATACTGCCAAACACATGTGATCTGGTTAATGTTACACAGGCCTTGACTGGCTCGCTAGTCATTAAGATAATGACTAAAAAATTATCATCGCATATACAATGATAAAACATGCGCATGTAATTCGCTGATGAAAATATAACATCGCGTTCATGGCCTTTAGATGAATTGACAACGTGTGACATAATTTTCACATTGACTCGTTTTGAATGACAATTTGAGACTTGGTGTAAATTCGCATTTCAGGGCTGAGTGCCCATTGTTCCATCTCACATTCTGGAGTATGTTTGTAGTAATTCAAATTACCATGCACTATGTATTACAGATATATTAATTAAAGCTGGCTGTTAGAATGTTCGGTTGGGGTTCAGTACCCATTTAGATCCTGATGTTAATGGAGAGAACACATTCTACTAGTTTTCAAGGGTAAATCGCAATTATGCTTATGTTGATTAATTAAGTACATCGGTTGCCATTGGGTACCTATAAATGGACATAGAGCTCCTCATCCCCATTCAAGCATAGAGGATGTTTGGTTTTGAACCTCATTATCATGCGTGATTCCAACCTTCGCAGTTTTTGAATGCGATTCCCTCCGCGCTCACTTGGAGGTACTGTCACAAGTCCTGAGTATTTTACATCAAGCCAGGATTTACCCGTGTGAGAAGACATATGTTTTGCAATTGCGTAAGTGCTGTCCATATTTTGTATGGCACGTGTATGTTCCAGTATGCGTTTCTTTAAGGGGCATATTGTACTTCCTATGTACTGTTTCCCACAGAAACATTGAAGTATGTAGACCACAAAGGTTGAATCGCATGTTATGGTTTCTCTTATTTCAAAGGTCTTGCCAGTTGGGCCTTTAAGATTCTTTAGATTTTTTCCAATCTTGCATGCTTTGCAAGACATACACTTTGAAAAGCCTTTGGATCTGGACTGTAACCAGGATTCAGATTTCATTACTTGAAAATGGCTTCTTACTAGGTGGTCAGAGATTTGGTGCTCTTTTATTGGATATCATTGGATGGTCTCCTATGTTTGTGCCTATATCAGGGTCTTTTTGTAATACATTCCAGTATTTGTTCAATATCTTTCTGATCTTGAAGGTTTCCTTGCTGTAGGTCAATATTAGTCGAGGCTGGTTCTCATCAGTTTCTTCTCTTGTTGTTTCTACCTTCTTCTTGGTGATCAATAATTCTGCTCTGCTTTTTTCCTTCATTTTTAATTCTCCTAGTTTGATGTCAGCATGTCTGTATCCACGTTGTAAGAAACGTGCTTTGGTTTCATCACATTTTTTCTGCATTTCTTGTTCTTCTGAACAATTTCTCTTCATCCGCAAAAGTTTGCCGTATGGTATACTCTTTTTTTAGCGATCGAGGGTGAAAGCTCTCACCATGTAGGAGACTGTTGGTTGCTGTCTTTTTTCTGTGCAGTGTTGTATGTATGTGCTCATCCTTGATGTAAACCTTAGTGTCCAAGAAATCAATTTCTTTGGAGCTTAAGTTGTACGTGAAGCTGAGTCCCACATCATTATTGTTCAGTTCCGTGAAGAAAAGTTCAAATTCTTTCTCAGTTCCTTTCCAAAGCAGAAATAAATCTATAAAACGCAGCCAAAGGGCTACGTTCACCATGTGATGGAGGTTTTCCTCTCTCCAAGCTATGTGCCTCTCCCACCATCCCATCATGAGGTTCGCATAGCTTGGAGAGAAAGAAACTCCCATCGCAGTACCGCAGCGCTGCACGTACATTTTCTTATTGAATAGAAAGATATTGTTATTTAGGCACATGGAGATCATTTCAATTAACATCTCAGAGTGCGCTAGTTCACCAATTGGTCTCTGTTTCAAGAAATAATGGATGGCATGTAATCCATTGTCGTGGTTAATCGAGGTGTATAAGGATACTGCGTCGATTGTTATCAGGAGATAATTAGGGTCTCCATTATAATACGCAAAAAGTCTCCAGTGTCCTTTATGTAAGAGCTTAGTGTTGGAACGATAGGTGCCAAAAAGTGGTCCACATATAAAGACATGTTTTCGTTTAGGCTTCCACAGCTGGAAATGATCGGGCGTCCTGGTGGTTTATTCAGTGTCTTATGTACTTTCGGAAGAAAGTAAATAGTGGGTATTATTGGATTCTCCACCATAAGAAATATTTTCTCATCTTCCGTTAGTAGACCCTTGCCTTGCCATTCATTTAGCTTGTTGCTCAGTTTCAGCTTAAGATCATTGATGGGATTCTTTTCCAGACATTCGTAATTTTTTCTGTTCTGCGATTGACGCATAGCCTCTTCTATATATTGCTGTTTATCTAGAATTACAATGTTCCCACCTTTATCGGCTGGTTTGATTTCAATTGTATTGTTATTCTTGAGTGTTTGTAGGGCACATCGTTCTTTTTTCGTTAAATTCTCTCGATTATTGTTGTTTGGGACATTGCACATTTCCTCCAGATCCACTAGGACCAGTTCGTAGAATGTGTCAATCTTGTTGCCAGGGTGTAAGGCTGGACAAAACCTAGATTTTTTTCTTGAAGTGTGTAGGTACTCGTTTATCTGTTTGAATGTTCATTTCCTTCAGGATTTGATTGTCTGAGATTTCAGTTGCATCCATTTCATTTGCCGATTCATATGCAATACGTAATTGCGGTATTTCTCCAATTTGATAAAGGTCTAGATTTTCCACATCTGTTGTGATACATCCATTATTTTGAATGATTGTTTGGCAAAGAATTTCCTTAATTTGAGTTTCCTTATATATTTGTAAAGATCTATTTTTGTTTCAATCAGATCCTAATGTATTTCGGGACAGAATGATAGGCCTTTATTCAGGACATCACGTTCAGATTTTGTAAGAGTATATCTCGAGAGATTGATGACTAAATTCGGAATTTTGGGACATGTGAGTTCTATTTTCTTGTCACTGTTCGGTTTCTCAGATTGTATCTGCTGCTTCTTCCGTTTCCCCCTTCTCGTCTTTCTTGTTGTTCCCCTGAGAGAAAGGAGCCCCTTCCCCTTCCTCTCATTCTGCCTGTGCCACAGCCTCTCGGCTTGTTTTTAGGTGCTTGCTGCTCCTGGTAGAGCAGCTTCATCTCTTCTAAAAAAGAGAATTTCCGTGATGTTATTGGTCTTTGTTCGCCTTCGCTTAGGTCGGACTCAGATTCACTTGTCACTTGACCTGTAAGAGGATCGACGGTCACCTTGTGTGTTTCCCATTGCTTTTTATAGACTTTAATTTTTTTTGCAAAGGTGAAAATTGTGCCGAACTCGTAGTCCTCTTCATCTCTACGAAATTTGCGTTGTTTTCGTTGCACCACTTCTTCCTCATGTTTCTCAAGATTGCGTTCCATATCTCCACGCAATTTTTTAATAGTCTCTTTACTTTCATTGGTTGATGATATCTGGGTTTCAATCTCCGTTATTAGTTGATGTAATTCTTCCACATCCTTTCTTGCGTACTTGATGATTATAAGCATCATATTTCTGGAGCATTCCATATTATTCTTACCCAATTCTTCCAGCATTTCGGGTTTCGTGTCTGGATGGTTGGGAAGCGTAAAAACGCGAAGTCCTCTTGGTACCATGTTGTTCTCCACATATTTTTCAAGAGTAATGATTTCCCAGCTGCGCGACGTTTCTTTACGTAATAGTTTCTCCAATTGTGTAAAGAGCTGTTTGATTGTGCTCACATGAGGTGGTGTTGTTTTTGCCATTGTTCCCATATTTTTGGAAGTCGATGCTCCCCTTTGGAACATATTCTCTGCCTTAGACATCCTTTTTGATGCTCTTTCCTCCATTTTAAAATAATGTATTTTTGTTGTTACCAGGTTGCACAACTTGGTCAAATAAGTAGTGATATAGGCACCTTGTTTTGTTGAAAGCGTTGGACCTCGTAATAATTCAAAATGGTTCTTTTTCAAGGGAAGGGAATAGCCAGTAACCCTTCGATACGATTTGTGTATGTGTATATATATATATATATATATATATATATATATATATATATATATATATATATATATATGTGTGTGTATATATATATTACCTACTGGCGGTCGCCAGTAGGTAGTTATAGTTAGGACCACGTTTCCATAGGAAATCCGCAACATTCTATTTTGAATAACTTTGGCGCCGGTCGACGAATCCTCGCGAATTTTTCAAAATAGGTGGGGCGCTACGCTCCGCTCCTACCCTGAAAGTCTCGGGGGGGATTCGTCAAGCGGGGGCTGAGATAAAAGGGGGGTCCCAAAACGCGTTTTTCCCATGCATTTTTCCATAGGACCTTTAGACAGGGCTACAGCCCGAACGGCTGAACAGAATTACTAGAAATTTGGCAGAGAGGTAGTCCTCAGGTCAAGGAAGTGCCTTTTGTAGGTTTGGTGTAAATCTGTTCAGTAGATTCTGAGAAAATAGCCTTTAAATCAATATATATATCTGTGGCAGCTTACGGTGCGCTTACGGTGCGCTTACGGTGCGCTTACCGTACGCGTACGGTGGCGTGCGCGAGCGCGATTCTGATTGGCTCTTAGATCTTAGTAAACATTCGAATCGGCCGAAACCAGGAAGCGGCGGCCGCCATTTTCTCTCTCGCACGGAGAGTGATGTTTAAAATATAAAGCCCAAAAACATGTAAAGGGGCTGTTTAGACAGCTCCCACACACATAGCCATGTTGAGGTAGTCCCCAAAGATCCCCCAAGGCCAAAAACGGAATTTTAATTTTTTCGCTGATTTCGCCGATTACGCTTACCGTACGCGTACTTTAAAAAATTAAAAAAAAAAAAAAATTATCCACACTCTCCCCACCCTGTGTGCAATTGGTGGCGGAAGGCCACCAATTGTGCATGGCTTATTACAGCAGAGATAAACTCTAATATTCTAATATTTAAAAAAAAAATAATAATAAAAAAAATTATCCACACTCTCGACCCCGTGTGCAAATGGTGCATGGCTTATAAAAATTACGAAAAATTAAAATATTACCTTTCAAAACGAAGTGCATCATATGTCCTCCATGTGCGCACGGTGCGCGAAGCGCATCGTGCGTACATGGCCCATCTAGCGTAACGTGGGCGTAACGTGGGCACGCGGTGCGCGTAGCGCACCGCGTGCCTACCGTGCGTGCACGGCACTAACTGCGTAAAGTGGGCGCGCGGTGCGCTAAGCGCACCGTGTGCTTACTGTGCACGCACGGTGCGCGAAGCGCACCGTGCGCGCACGGAACGAACTGCGTTAAGTGGGCGCGCACACCACAAATGGCGTAAAGTAACTTAGCATTTAAAAAAACGTACAAATTTACTGAAAAAACCATAGGTTTCACACACGTTATAGTTAGGAATTAGCATTTAAAAAACCTTGCTAATTCACTGAAAAAACCATAGGTTTCACACATGTTATAGTTAGCTGGACATTTTACTGATAAAAAACCAATGAAATTCCCCTGTTATAGTTACTGTAGGCAACTATAACTCACGCGACCGTAATCCTCTGCTGATGACATATGTGTCTTTATGAAAAAAAAATATTTGTAATATATGTATAGCTAAAATTTAATGGAAGAAGACATGGGCAAATAAGTGTCTAAATACAGTATTAGCATCAGCAGAGGATTGCGGTCGCGTGAGTTATAGTTGCCTACAGTAACTATAACGGGGGGATTTCATTGGTTTTTTATCAGTAAAATGTCCAGCTAACTATAACATGTGTGAAACCTATGGTTTTTTCAGTGAATATATATATATATATAATCTACTGGCGGTCGCCAGTAGATAGTTATAGTTAGGACCGTGTTTCCATAGGAAATCCGCAACATTCTATTTGGAATAACTTTGGCGCCGGTTGACGAATCCTCGCGAAATTTTCAAAATAGGTGGGGCGCTCCGCTCCGCTCCTACCCTGAAAGTCTCAGGGGGATTCGTCAAGCGGGGGCTGAGAAAAAAGGGGGGTCCCAAAACGCGTTTACCCCATGCAATTTTCTATAGGGACCTTTAGTCCAAGGTACAGCTCGAACGGCCAAACAGAATTACTTGAAATTTGGCAGAGAAGTAGGCCTCAGGTCAGGGATGTGCCTTTTGCAGGTCTGGTGTCAATCTGTTCAGTAGTTCCGGAGAAAATCAAAAGTA
Organism: Triturus cristatus; assembly: GCF_964204655.1. Taxonomy (NCBI): domain Eukaryota; kingdom Metazoa; phylum Chordata; class Amphibia; order Caudata; family Salamandridae; genus Triturus; species Triturus cristatus. The sequence continues at coordinate 287,609,759 of NC_140585.1, forward strand.
AAATCATATATATATGTGGGCGGAGCCTAACCACACATCTCATCCTGAGATCTGGTTGGCTGTCAGCACTTCATCCAAGAAGTGTTGGCAGCCATCTTGGGACCAATATACATGATAGCACCTCATTAAAAAGCATTGCAGTTAATAGAAGGTTTTAAGATTTTAGTTACATTATAAATCATTTGTTGATGGTACCATACTCATTTTAGGAATTGTGGTATGTTCTAAGGTGATTTCACCATGTGAAAAAGCCTTCTGCTGGGATATCATGATTGAGAGAAAAATATTTTCTCATGCTTTTCCCACAGAGGTTTGGAAGGTGATCTATAAGCTAAACTGAGAGCTTATTTTCTGTAAATTCACATTATCTTTCTCAGTCATGTGAGAATGAAGTCTGACATTCTCAGTAAAACATGTACATCCAACAAGGGCAGAGACTGTCAGTTGATTCCTTTGTGTTCTACTGCAGCTTCCCAGAGTGTTCCAAAGAACAACTAGAGCGCTAACAGTCCTACTTATGATAAACGTATGGCACACCTGAAGCCATCTTGCTTGGATTAAAGTGGTAACTCTTAAAACATTTAATTTAAAAAGGAACAAAATGAGGGGGTTCATTTTTCCATAAAAAGTATGATTAGTGCTGCAGAAAGAAAAATTAGGGCACATTTTGAGTGACTTCTCAAATCCTCTTCTATTTCATTAAAAAATTCTGACATGCAGACTGAAACATGCACTTTCAATACCAGCAGCAGTATTCCCTGGTGAGCAGTAGCTTTACTACAGTGATCTAATGAGCAAAAAGAGTGCTAACATTCTGAATTTATGGCAAATGTGTGACACATCTGAATGCCTTTGGAATCAAAGTAAAAAACTGAAAGTATTTCCTACTGAGGAGACTGCAGTAAATGAGGAAATTAGGAAACTTCATAACAAATAAGTCTGCCAAGATGGCCACCAGAGACAAAAGAGCCCAAATGTAGCCCAAATATCACCCAGATGTAGCCCAAGTATAGCCCAATGACAGAATGTCCCAGAGTGTTCTTAAAAACAACTAGAGCGCTTACTGTCTTCATTATGACAAAAGTATGGCACACCTGAAGCCATCTTGATTGGAATAAACTGGTAACACTTAAAACATTTAATTTAAAAAGGAACACAATGAGGGGGTTCATGTTGCCATAGAAATTATGATTAATGCTGAAGAAAGAAAATGAGGGCACATTTTGAGTGACTTCTCAAATCCTCTTCTATTTCATTAAAACATTCTGACATGCAGACTGAAACATACACTTTTAATACCAGGAGCAGACTTCCATGGTGAACAGTAGTTTTACTACAGTGATCTAATGAGCAACTAGAGTGCTAACATTCAGAATTTATGGCAAATGTGTGACATATCTGAATACCTTCATGAATCAAAGTAAAAAAATGAAAGCATTTCCTACTGAGGAGACTGCAGTACATGAGGAAATTAGGAAACTTCATAACGAATAAATCTCCCAAGATGGCCACCGGAGACAAAAGAGCCCAAATGTAGCCCAAAATCACCCAGATGTAGCCCAAATATAGCCCAATGACAGAAGTGTGCAAAACACTTATTATTTTGTGTTTTTGCAGTGTTATATAGTGCAGACTTGTCAGGTATTGGAGTGCTTTACATGAGCATTGGTTACATCACACAAGAACAAATTCATTTTGGTTGTAGACATGGGGAGACTAAGTGATTTGACCAGAATCACAGAATGTCGAGCTGAAGCAGAAACTCCAACCTGGTTCCCCAGTTGCAAAGTCTGCAGTTCTGGAAGTAACACCACATCCTCTCCCCTAAGTGCAACATTTAATCAAGTGGTCAACTGGATAAAAAAACATAAAGGTAACAAATAATTTAAAAGTGCTTTCTCGCTATTTGAAAACTCAGAAAATATGTCCTTATTTTAGTCTTTTAGAGCACTAACCATAATTTTGATGCCAATAAGACCCTCTCATATATGTAATTTCTAAAGGAAATGCTCTAGGTATTACAGGTTTGATTACATCAAGATGACGTCAGGCGTTCCACACTTTTGTAATAAATATAGAATGTTAGCAATCTAGTTGTTCATTAGGATACTGTTGAGAGGCAGAGGCCAGGGGCACGGACTCTGAAAATTGAAGGCAGGTAGGAGGGTGCAAAGGCAACAATTTAACCACACTGAGCAGGCAGGAAGGGACGTGGCACCACAACAGACTATGGAGGGCAGTGGAAAGGGGGGCAGGGGCAACAAACCAACAATACAGGACTTGCAAGAGAGGCTGTGGCAATGTAATAGACCATTGTGGGCAGAAGGAAGAGGCAATGGTAGTACAACCATACATGCCAACAGACCCGATTCAGCCAGGAAACATCCAATGTTTTTAAGCTCAAATGGGCTTTATTTTATCTGTCTCCTGTCTACAATCTCCTCTTTTTCAATGTAACTCAAAGGGGAAAATCAATACCCCAGTTTTATTTCAAAATCTCCCTCTTACCAAGTTCAAAATGTTCGCAAGTATGGTACATTGGATCATGGAAGGAAATGGGGTAGGGACATGGACTTGGATAACAGAGGACAGGAGGGACATGGAGAGGTGCACCAAACTGACCCTGCAGGGCAGGCATCAGGGTTTGCAGCAGCACAATACACCACACAGGGCATGCGGGACGGGAGTGCAGCACAACAATCCATAGAAAGCAAGAGGGAGGGGACAGGACCATGCACATGGACAACAGAGAACAGAGGGGCAAGAGGCAGGACCATAATGGACAGACAGGAGAGAAAGCTGCAGCATAACAGACCATAAAGGGCAGGAGGGATGGATCAGGGGCATTACAATGGAACAGACAAGCCAGGAGGGAGGGAGTAGGGGTCTGAACATGTAAACAGAGGGCTGGGGGCAAGGGGGCAGGGCAGGAGCAGCAAGATAGCCATGGAGGTCAGGCAGGATGGGCACTAGAAGCAAGACACACCATGAAGAGCAACAGTGAGACTGTGATGGCATACACACAGACCATGGAGGGAAGGTGGGAGGGGCCATGGCAGCACAGAAGACCATGCATGGCAAGTGGGAGGGTTAGTGGTAGCACAATGGCTATGATGGGCAAGAAGGAGGGTGCAGGGGCATGCACAAAGGACGATGGAGGATAGAAGGGAGGGTCAGGACCGTGGCACAGACAAGAAAGTTCAGGGGAAGGGGCCTCACAACAGACCGCACGGGGCAGGCAGGAGGAGCAGTTGCAGCACAACAGACCAGGGAGGGCAGAAGGGTGTGGCAGTACAATGGACCATGTAGGACAGGAGGAAGAGGATAGGGGCATGGCATGTGGACAGGCAGGGTGGAGGTGGCAGGGACAGGTTACAGTCATCTGACAATGCTAGGCAGGTTGGAGGGGAGTGGCAGCTCAACAGAACACTCAGAGTAGATAGGAGTGGCAGGTCCATGGAACATGGTGGGCAAAAAGGATGGAGCAGGGGAATACACAACGACATCGGAGGGCAGGGGGAAGGAAAATAGGGGCAGCAAGCTAAGCACAGAGTTTAAGCAGGAGGTCAATGATGGGGCATAGAATTGGGCAATGGAGGGCAGGAGGAGTGGACTGGTACATCATACTAAATTGAGGGCAGTAGCAGCACATCAGACCATGCATGGCAGGAGGGAGGAGGCTAGTCCATGGATTCACACAACAGAGGATAGGGAGGAGGGGGATGGGGCAGCAAGCTAACTGTTCAGAGAAGGCGGGTATTAGGAACTTTATTGTTTTTAAAACTTGTGTCTGTGCGAACTACTTAAAATATGAACAAGTATGCAGCATAATCTCACTTTTATTCAGGAAGAAGAGGACGTTTGTGACTGTGACTCCGGGCTCACTTGGCAGAAACACCCCCTGACCCTCCTTCCCCTATCGCAAAATGTAATGCCCGTGAAAAGGGTAGGTGAACACAGTGTTATATAGAACATAGTCCTGAGAGCACGATTGAAAATGAAAACTAGATATAGTGTATGGTATAAACTATGCACCAAAAAGTGTGATATAAGATGAACCGGGCGTGAAATATAATATGCAATACATTGTGCGCAATGACAGATTCATTGGAGAGCGCGAGATAGCACAGGCACTAGCGCGTGCTATGCGATATGCGCCTTGGAGTGTAATATGCACAGGGCAGTGTTGTGTAACCTAACTCGTCTCTAAAGTTGTAATATAAAATATGTGCTGGGGAGTGTAACGTTGCATATGCACTGTGACAAAGATATGGATCCCAGATTGTAATATGTATGGCATAGCACTGTGCGTTATAACATAGGCATCGAGGAAGGCACGTTAGATGGGGCAATATAACCCGTGCGATGAGAAGTGTGGCATGACATATTCACGGGGTGGTGTTACAGTACACATGGGCTAGAGAGTGTCATAGCATATGCACTAGCTAGTCGAATACAACACAGAGGTGTGTGGCACTCAGCAGGCAATGGTGGGTGTAACACAGCATTGGGCTCTGCCAGGAGCGCGCTGTGACTCTCAAGTGATGTTCGCCCCCTTTCCAGAGAGTAAAATAAAAAGTATTACACATCCGGCAGTGGATGTGTGTTTTATTAACCGTGAGGGGGTTTCTTGCATAGTTTTGGTCGAATTTTTGTTGAATCCCCTTTGAATGGCTTGGTGTGCATGTGTATTAAATGTGCCCGTCAATAGCTACCCATGTTTGTATAAATAAACGACAAGGGTGTCTACCGGGATTAGGCACGGTAGGGCATCAGACATGTCAGAGCTTCACTAGTGGTGTAAATACATTCCACGTGGATTCATTGTATGCATAGTCGCCTTTTAAGGAATATCACGCAAATCGTCATGGTGATAGGTACGTACGGTTTGTCCAGCATGTCCTAGGTGTGTCTATAAATATATATTTTTAAAAAATAATAAAAAACAGTGGCCTGGGGAATGGGGTCATCAGGGCCAATAAATTAGAATAAGAAGGGGAACCACACAGCCCCCTTCTTAAAAAATTAAAATAAATAAAAGACTGGCATCGTGCCGGAGGCCACGCCCCCTACTTGCAGCACTCTGCAAACGCGCCCCCTGGCGAGTTGTAAGTTGGGGAATTAATTCCTCTTCAATACTGAGGGTCCCTGAGGGCCAACTAGCCCAACAGGCATCTCCAGTATGCACCAGGGAGCTGCGCTGCAGACAGGTGTTCTGAGGCCAAGCCCCTTTTTACACCTCTCTGCAACGCAGCTCTGTGGCGCTTACTGGAGGTACCTAGTGGTCTAGTTTGACCCTAGGGACCCTTAGGATTCAAGGGGACTTAATCTCTCAACTTAGAACAGCCACAGGGCGTGTTTACACAGTGGTGAAGGGAGGGGACGGGGCCTGAGGTGACGTGTGCAAACACGCACTATGGCACGTTTTAAATTGGGGGATATCATTTTCCTTCAATACTGAGGGCCCCTGGGGGCTAACTAGCCCACCAAGTGCTTCCAGTAAGCGCCACTGAGCTGCATTTCAGAGAGGTGGTCCAGGCCGTGCCACTTTTTACACTTCTCTGCAACGCAGCTCTGTGGCACTTACTGGAGGTACCTAGTGGGCTAGTTGGACCCTAGGGACCCTCAGGATTCAAATTAACTTAATCTCCCAACTAAAAACGGACACAGGGCGTGTTTACACAGTGGTGAAGGGAGGGGACGGGGCCTGAGTTAACGTGTGCAAAAACGCCCTGTGGCCTGTTTTAAGAGGTAGTTTTAATCCCCCTGCCCTATTATATACTAGGGGCTTATAGAGGAGGTCATGCTAATCACAGGGGGACCCCAACGCATAATGTTCCCTAGTGTATGTAGGTGTTTTCACTGTATTCTAAGTGTCTTTTAACATAGCACTGGCTCTAGGACTGTTTAGTCAGACTCAGTTACCACCAGTATCCGTCTGAAAAAGTTGAGGGTACAGGATGATTTTGCAACAAGGCTTCTTTCTGCTCTTCTTTTTGTTCTCTTTGCGCGTTATCCTTCTTCCTGCACTTTTCTTCGTCTTTGAGGACTTCTGTTGCTTCTTTCTGCACTTCTTTTTTTTCTTTCTGTGCATTTTTAATTCTTTCTTCACATGTCATATCTCTGTAGGCATAGTTAGAAATTAGCATTTAAAAAACCTTTGAAATTCACACAAAAAAACATAGGTTTCAGGCACGTTATAGTTAGCTGGACTTTTCACTTGTACAAAACCATTGAAATTCCCCCGTTATAGTTAGTTCAGCTAACTATAACTCGCGCGCCCGCAATGCACTGCTGATGACGTCACATATTACATCACTCATGACATGGTCAGTGACATCACTCATGACATCACTGATGACATCTCAAATGACATCACTGATGACATCACTGATGACATCATCCTTGTGATAGAGTGGCAGACCTCCTCTCACCCTAATATAACCTTTGATACACACATTCAAAAATAGAGACTAAACTTTTCAAAACAATGGACATACCAATACCAGTTACAACAACCTCTTCAGTAATTCTAAGATCCACATACACATCCACTCATTCACCAACAGTCCTATACAGTCACTCATACATGTATTCACTCATCATATGTACTCATACACCTATACATCCTGTTACACAATGCCACTCATCCATAGAGTTACTCACACACATAGTCACTCATGCTAATAAAGAATCAATCATACATTTATTTGCGTATACAGTTATACACACATCACCACACTTACTTCTACGGAAACTTATACATACTTAGTCTTTTAAACAATCACTTATAGAAACACATACTTATTCATACAGGAACTCTTTCAATCTCTCACTCTCACATATACTCACTTATATACACCAATAGTCACATATACTAGTTTAAAACATATGTCGTTACTCATAAAGACACTATTGAGACAGTCATTCACTCACTAACACACCCATACACACACTCATCCACCCATACAGCCCTGCACACATGCTGTCTTCAACACATACAAAGAGTGAGTCACTCATTCATGCACCTATGCACTACGTAATACCCCCCACCGAACCATGCAGACACTCAGACTGATACTCAAAAAACCAACTAATAACCTATATAGACACCCATGTAGCTACTCACCAACCCATGCAGCCACTTATACACAAAGTGAGAGACTGATACAGATATTTACATATTTAAACATTACTCACTAAGCCATGTATTCACTATGATACACTTAATCAGTCAGTTACACAATCAATTTTTCAAAAACAAATCATCCATTTAGACACTTATATACCCATTTATTCTTCCATCGACCTTGAGATATACATATATAAAACATATTTAATTTTCAGAAAAACACACATTCACTGGATGATGTCATCAGTGATGTCATTTGAGATGTCATCAGTGATGTCATGAGTGATGTCACTGACCATGTCATGAGTGATGTAATATGTGACGTCATCAGCAGTGCATTGCGGGCGCGCGAGTTATAGTTAGCTGAACTAACTATAACGGGGGAATTTCAATGGTTTTGTACAAGTGAAAAGTCCAGCTAACTATAACACCCCTGAAACCTATGGTTTTTTCAGTGAATATATATATATATATATATATATATATATATATATATATATATATATATATATATATATATACATACATACATACAGCTCCAAAAACTCCACTCAACGAATGAAGGGGACCGCACTCAGCAAGGTTCTCGGAAAAATCTTTAATTCATTATGTCCCAGATAAACGCCAGGACGTGTTTTCGGCATTCGCGCCTTTTTCGACTTCGTTTACAGAGTGCAGTTTTTTTGAGTACAATTATATCCGGATCACTGTTTTCAGTTCCGGTTCACCGGTCATTGACATAAACAAAAGACTTGCTTAAATAAATGAATTACAATTATAATAAAGAGCATGAATCTCACACAATTGCATACATATGTCATGTAATTTCATCCGGATTGATGTTATCGCTTCCGGATTAACCCCTTGAGTGCCCATGACGAGATGGTCTCGTCATGGGCCGCGGTTGCGCTGTGCCCATGACGAGACTATCTCGTCATGAACCCCGCCCGCTAATACAACGGCCGGCACAGGGCGGGGAAAGGGCGTGGCACACAAGGGGTTAATTCACCGGTGACAACATAAACAAAAGGCATACGATAATAAATAAATCACATTTGAGGCAATGAATATTAATCTTGCGTAATTTCATAAATATGCAGCCTTCAGAATTCAAAGTGACCATAACAATAATATAAGTGAGGTAGCGATTCAGGATGCATAAATTAATGAGCATCCAATCAATCAAGCCCTGTATGGGCAGGCAAAATACGTTCAATGGCAATTATCATTGTGCCCCATATGAATAGGGCACAAAGAACGGTGAACATCGAGTCAGCGTATTAAATGAGGCCCTGTATGGGCAATTTCAGATACGCAGACCTGGTCAACAACACGTTCATGCCAAAGGTGGAACAGCCTATCGAACTTCAGCATGACCATGATAGTAATTAATGGGTCCCTAAACAACTGAGTACCTACACGCTACCCTAGATGACATGCCAATTCTTCTTCTATATTAAGACCATGGGGAGTAGTGGTTTGAAGGTCAATAATTAAACGGGATTCTAGTCTTCTTAATTTGAGTTCCCGATTACCTATCCGGTCACTAATTGGTACATGGTCTAGACAGAAAAATGATAGTAGGTTTCTATCACTGTTGTGATATTTAGCAAAGTGTCTAGCCACGGGATAGGTGGGATCTTGTTTTTCGATGGCTCGTGCATGTTCTAAGATGCGTTTTTTAGTAGGGTGAATCGTGCTGCCAATATATTGCTTCTGGCAAGGACATGTGAGACAGTATACGCAAAATGGAGTGTTGCACGTTAAAAATGTATTGCTATTTCTTGGTTTCTTCATTCCTGGAACATTATATGTTAACACTTTTTTGCTATTTCTACATGCCTTGCATTTGAGACAAGGGAAAAAGCCAGTTAGATTACTGATCCATTGAATGAACGGTGTAGGTTCATAATGGCTCTGAACCAGTTTATCTTTTAAGGATTTACTCCTCCTAAATGTTATTTGTGGATAAGCTGGTGAGGAATCACCAATGACTCCATCTGATTTAAGAATGTGCCAATTCCGACAAAGAATCTTTCTCAAAGCATCAGTCTCATTAGAAAAAATAGTAATAAATCTACAAGTATCTTGTTCTGTCTCATCCCTTACATGTTGGGTTCCCAGTAGAGATTGCCGGGGTATTCTATTGACTTTAGTTAAAGTTTTCATTAGCAAATCAGAACAATAACCTCGTGATTTTAAATCTTTCGATTGCAGCAGAAGCCTCGTACTGAAAGTCCACATCACGAGAACAGTTTCTTTTAAGGCGCAATAGTTCTCCGTAGGGAATACTATTTTTTTAGTGATCTTTGATGGCTACTGTGTGCTTCCAGTACAGAGTTCCCTGCAGTTTCCTTTCTGAAGAGAGTTGTACAGATTCTCCCATCTTTAACAAAAACTTTAAGATCTAAAAAGGGAACTTGTTGAGTACTGAGTTGTCCACTCAGATGTAGATTCAAGGTATTGTTATTCAATGCTGCAATATACTTTTCTGCCTCTATTTTAGGACCCTTCCATAAAATAAACATTGTCTATATATCTGTACCATAAGATGATACTTTTGGTCCAGTGATTGTATGTTTTGGCCCAGGCCACCTGCTTCTCCCACCAGCCCACGAACAAGTTCGCGTAACTGGGGGCAAAGCAGGTGCCCATGGCCGACCCTTGGATCTGTCGATAGTGTTTATCGAATAGGAAGATATTATTATTGAGACAGAACAAGATAAATTCAGTGAGCATGGCATTATGTTCAGTAAATTGGAGAGATCTCCCTTTAAGAAAATACTGAACCGCATGGACGCCGTGCTCATGTTTGATGCTCCTATAGAGACTTGTGATGTCGAGAACAATCATGAGCATGTCGGATTCCCATGGTATATGCATTATATTTTTAATGAAATGTGTAGTATCTTTAATGTACGAAGATAGTGTCTGTACAAATTCTGCCAGGAAAAAATCAATATATTGAGACATGTGTTCTGTGAGGCATCCTATAGAGGAAACAATAGGACGACCCGGTGGTCTGACTGGGTTTTTATGTACTTTGGGTAAATGATAGAAAGTGGCCGTGATAGGATAAGGACATGTTAAATACTTGAATTCGTTATAATTGAGCATATGTCGATCAAACCATTTTTGAATAAGTGTATGGTATTTGTCAATACTTGCGATATACTCTGATTTAGAAATTGGACAGTAACCTGTCTTATCTGAGGGTAGTCTCAGAGCCTCATCCACATAAAAAATTACTGCTCCCAAGGTGCCCACGTGGAAAGAAAGCACTCCAGAACCAGCCATGCCTCTCAACACCCCAGCAGAGGAAAATGTGGCCGCATTTTCCTCTGCTGGGGTGTTGAGAGGCATGGCTGGTTCTGGAGTGCTTTCTTGCCACGTGGGCACCTTGGGAGCAGTAATTTACAAGCGGCAGGTCCAGCCGCGAAGAGAGCACCACCGCTCAAATACAAGCGGGTCGTCAGCTGGGGATCTCCCCAGTTTCTCGAGAGAACCAGCGCCGAGAAGATGCTTACAGAGGGGTCAGCCCATCCAGGGCATGCATTAGGGATCCTAATCTTTTGGCACCCATACAGGGTTTTATTTTTGTGCCGCACTACATTAACCACAATTCTGTGGGGACTGCCAGTTACACACTCGCCTATCAGGAGGCAGGAGCAGCATATGTAGGCGGGGCATGGCAGCAGGATATAGGTGAACGGCCATTGAAAAAGAGATTGAACTCGAAACGCGTCTGGCCGCATTTTCCTCTGCTGGGGTGTTGAGAGGCATGGCTGGTTCTGGAGTGCTTTCTTGCCACGTGGGCACCTTGGGAGCAGTAATATATATATATATATATATATATCTCTTCCCAAACTGCCCATGCATTAAGAGGCGCACTCCTCCAGCTGGTAGGTCACAAACCTTTATTTTTAAAAGGACAGAATTACAACTCCAGCCGTTTCTGTCCATTTGCCTTACACGTTTCAGAGCAAACGTGCTCTTTCATCAGAGGCAGTTTCAAAAGCACATCCTGTCTCGGGTTTTCACAAAGTTCCTTTGCATTGCGTCATTATATAGGCTTCAGGTGTGCCTTTTCCGGTTAGTCCGGTAAATACATTGAAATGCATGCTGGGACTCATAGTTTAATACCCTGCTGATTACCTTCGGTGGTTGTGTGCTGAATAATACAATTTACATGGACCAATTCTTGCCCTCCAGTGGGCCCCAGGGTTGGAATTTTGTCCTTGCAGTAAAAAGCCAGCTGCACCGTCCATTCCCCAATTGATTCAGGGAAATGGTCCCCATTCCAGTTTTCACGGGGCGGTGCGAAGGACAAAATTCCAACCCTGGGGCCCACTGGAGGGCAAGAATTGGTCCATGTAAATTGTTTTATTCAACCGTACGTACCTATCACCATGACGATTTGTGTGATATTCCTTAAAAGACGACTATGCATAGAATGAATCCACATGGAATGTATTTACACCGCTAGTGAAGCTGACGTGTCTGACGCCCTACCGTGCCTAATCCCGGCGCCCCCGCCGGTGGGTACTCTCCAAGTAGACACCCTTGTCGGTTATTTATACAAACATGGGTAGCTATTGACGGGCACATTTAATATACACGCACACCAAGCCATTCAAAGGGGATTCGACAAAAATTCGACCAAACTATGCAAGAAACACCCCTCACAGTTAATAAAATACACATCCACCGCCGGATGTGTAATACTTTTTATTTTACTCTCTGGAAAGGAGACAAACCTCACTTGAGAGTCACAGCGTGCTCCTGGCTGAGCCCAATACTGTGTTACACCCACCAGTGCCCGCCGAGTGCCACACACCTCTGTGTTGTATTCCACCAGCTAGTGCGTATGCTATGACACTCTCTAGCCCATGTGCACTGTAACACCACCCCGTGAATGTCATGCCACACTTGCCTTCGCACGGGTTATATTGCCCCATCTAACGTGCCTTCCTCGATGCCTATGTTATAAAGCACAGCGTTATGCCATACATATTACAATCTGGGATCCATATCTTTATCACAGTGCATATGCAACGTTACACTCCCCAGCACATATTTTATATTACAACTTTAGAGACTAGTTAGGTTACACAACTCTGCCCTGTGCATATTGCACTCCAAGGCGCATATCGCATAGCATGCGCTAGTGCCTGTGATATCTCGTGCTCTCCAATGAATCTGTCATTGCGCACAATGTATTGCATATTATATTTCACGCCCCGGTTCATCTTGTATCACACTTTTTGGTGCATAGTTTATACCATATACTATATCTAGTTTTCATTTTCAATCGTGCTCTCAGGACTATGTTCTATATAACACTGCGTCCACCTACCCTTTTCACGGGCATTACATTTTGCGATGGGGGGTGGAGGGTCAGGGGGTGTTTCTGCCAAGTGAGCCCGGAGTCACAGTCACAAATGACCTCTTCTTCCTGAATAAAAGTGAGATTGTGCTGCATACTTGTTCATATTTTAAGTAGTTCGCACAGACACACATTTTAAAATCAATAAAGTTCCTAATACCCACCTTCTCTGAACAGTTAGCTCGCTGCCCCATCCACCTCCTCCCTATCCTCTGTTGTCTGAATCCATGGACTAGCCTCCTCCCTCCTGCCATGCATGGTCTGATGTGCTGCCACTGCCCTCCATTTAGCATGATGTACCAGTCCACTCCTTCTGCCCTCCATTGCCCAATTCTATCGCCCATCATTGACCTCCTGCTTAGCCACTGTGCTTAGCTTGCTTCCCCTATTCTCCTTCCCCCTGCCCTCCGGTGTCTTTGTGCATGCCCCTGCTCCATCCATTTTGCCCACCATGTTCCATGGACCTGCCACTCCTATCTACTCTGAGTGTTCTGTTGAGCTGCCACTCCCCTCCCACCTAGCATTGCCAGATGACTGTAACCTGTCCCTGCCACCTCCACCCTGCCTGTCCACATGCCATGCCCCTATCCCCTTCCTCCTGTCCTCCATGGTCCATTTTACTGCCACACCCTTCTGCCCTCCCTGGTCTGTTGTGCTGCAACTGCTCCTCCTGCCTGCCCTGCGCGGTCTGTTGTGAGGTTCCTTCCCCTGAACTCTCTTGTCTGTGCCCAGGTCCTGACCCTCCCTTCTATCCTCCATGGTCCTTTGTGCATGCCCCTGCACCCTCCTTCTTGCCCATCATAGCCATTGTGCTGCCACTAACCCTCCCGCTTGCCATGCTTGGTCTTCTGTGCTGCCATGGCCCCTCCCACCTTCCCTGTGTGGTCAGCTAGCTGCCCCTGGCCCCTGACCCCCTCCCACCTTCCCTCCATGGTCTGTGTGTATGCCATCATAGTCTCATTGTTGCTCTCCATGGTGTCTTGTTTCTAGTTCCCATCCTGCCTGACCTCCATGGTCATCTTGCTGCTCCTGTCCTGCCCCCTTGCCCCCAGCCCTCTGTTTCCATGTGCAGACCCCTATTCCCTCCCTCCTGGCTTGTCTGTTCCATTGTAATGCCCCCTGATCCGTCCCTCCTGCCCTTTATGGTCTGTTATGCTGCAGCTTTCTCTCCGGTCTGTCCATTATGGTCAGCTAGCTACCATTGCCTCTTTCCCCTCTGTTGTCATGTGCATGGTCCTGTCCCTTCCCTATTGCTTTCTATGGATTGTTGTGCTGCACTCCCGTCCCGCATGCGCTGTGTGGTGTATTGTGCTGCTGCAAACCCTGATGCCTGCCCTGTAGGGTCAGTTTGGTGCACCTCTCCATGTCCCTCCTGTCCTCTGTTATCCGAGTCCATGTCCCTACCCCAATTCCTCCTGCCTACCATGATCCAATGTACCATACTTGGAAACATTTTGAACTTGGTAAGAGGGAGATTTTGAAAAAAAACTGGGGTATTGATTTTCCCCTTTGAGTTACATTGAAAAAGAGGAGATTGTAGACAGGAGACAGATCAAATAAAGCCCATTTGAGCTTAAAAACATTGGACGTTTCCTGGCTGAAACGGGTCTGTTGGCATGTATGGTTGTACTACCACTGCCTCTTCCTTCTGCCCACAATGGTCTATTATATTACCACAGTCTCTCTTGCCAGTCCTGTATTGTTGGTTTGTTGCCCCTGCCCCCCTTTCTACTGCCCTCCCATAGTCTGTTGTGCTGCCACTGCCCTTCCTGCCTGCCCAGTGTGGCCAAATTGTTGCCTCTGCACTCTCCTACCTGGCTTCGATTTTCAGAGTCCGTACCCCTGGCCTCTGCCTCTCAACAGTATCCCAATGAACAACTAGATTGCTAACATTCTATATTTATTACAAAAGTGTGGAACGCCTGACGTCATCTTGATGTAATCAAAACTGTAATACCTAGAGTATTTCCTTTGGAAATTACATATATGAGAGGGTCTTATTTGCATCAAAATTATGGTTAGTGCTCTAAAAAACTAAAATGAGGACATATTTTCTGAGTTTTCAAATAGCGACAAAGAACTTTTAAATTATTTGTAATCTTTATGTTTTTTATCCAGTTGACCACTTGATTAAATGTTGCACCTAGGGGAGAGGCTGTGGTGTTACTTCCAGAGCTGCAGACTTGGCAACTGGGGAACCAGGTTGGAGTTTCTGCTTCAGCTCAACATTCTGTGATTCTGGTCAAATCACTTAATCTCCCCATGTCTTCATCCAAAATGAATTTGATCTTGTGTGATGTAACCAGTGCTCATGTAAAGCACTCCAATACCTGACCAGTCTGCACTATATAAAACTGCAAATACACAAAAAATAAGTGTTTTGCACACTTCTGTCATTGGGCTACATGTGGGCTACATCTGGGTGATATTTGTGCTGCATTTGGGCTCTTTTGTCTCTGGTGGCCATTTTGGGGGACTTATTTGTTATGATGTTTCCTAATTTCCTCATTTACTACAGTCTCCTCAGTAGAAAATACTTTCAGTTTTTTACTTTGATTCCATCAAGAAGGCATTCAGATGTGTCACACATTTGCCATAAATTCAGAATGTTAGCACCCTAGTTGCTTATTAGATCACTGTAGTAAAACTACTGCTCACCAGGGAAGTCTGCTGCTGGTATTGAAAGTGCATGTTTCAGTCTGCATGTCAGAATGTTTTAATGAAATAGAAGAGGATTTGAGAAGTCACTCAAAATGTGCCCTAATTTTTCTTTCTGCAGCACTAATCCTAGTTTCTATGGCAAAATGAACCCCCTCATTTTGTTCCTTTTTAAATTAAATGTTTTAAGAGTTACCACTTTATTCCAACCAAGATGGCTTCAGGTGTGCCATACGTTTGTCATAAGTAGGACTGTTAGCGCTCTAGTTGTTCTTTAGCAAAAACCAAAGGAAATGATGGACGGAGTGTTGAACATTGCAAGCACTCACCCCCAGTCAACTGATCTGGGTTTAATCCATCACCGTTCTTTAGCCCACTCTGCCACCCCAGTTCAGACCTGGCCATATGCAAATCAGTCTGACCCTGTGCCTCATGGGAACAGTCCAGCCCGAACTGCCAAGCCATGTCTTCCCTGGACCGGAAACAAGCTTCCTAGGACCAGTTTCTGGCATTTCAGCCGTCTTCAGCCAGGCTTGCTTGAATCCCGTGGCAAAGTGAGCAAGGGACTCACGTCTGAGCATACCCTGCCAACTTATGGCGAACAAAGCAAAAACCAAAGGAAATGATGGACGGAGTGTTGAGGCACAGGGTCAGACTGATTTGCATATGGCTTTTTGTCCTCCCTACGGGCTTGTAAAGATCCTTCTCTAACCCAGAACCCATCATGTGTTTGTGTATTTTTTATTTTTATTTTTATATAATCTACTATGGACAGATGGTCTTTGCCACCGTGCTTGGTGATTCTGAAACACAGATCTGTTTTACCATCTATTTGCTCTAATGTGACTTTTACTCATTGGTTTTGGGTGCTTCTGCCAAGGACCTCTCAATGCTGTAGTGCAGCCACCATGTGGCACCGGTGTATTCTGTCTGAGATTATTTGTTTTTTCAGTTTTAAATAGTGTGACCTAGACCCAAAGGTATCGGAGCGCTTTGCTGACACACTGCTTCTGATCTTTAGCTCAGCAGCTTCATTCCATCTGGCCTGTGCATCTGTTGCTTTATTCTTCTGGTGACCACAGAACCTGCTGTATGCCTTTCTGCTTATTCTGTGCTTCTGTGTTTTGCTGTAGATTAGGGATTGGAAGAGGGTGTGGGCTAGTTCTCCTTGCCCTTTTGTGGCCACTCCTGCTCTGGTTTTCTTTGCTTAAACATCTTAGTCAGTAATTCCTTGGTTCTCCTAGCTCCCCTCTTGTTCTGGCCTTTTGGGGACTGTGATTCCCATTCTTCAAACAGTACCTTAGAAATTTGAAGGTTTTAAATAAGTCCTTATATCCTCCTCTCGATGGTCGAGAGAAAGAGGAGGATATAAGGACTTATTTAAGCGAGATAGAGCCCTCAGGGCTAGCAGAGGAGGACAGGAAGGGGCTGGAGGAGATACTGCAGTTGAAGGAACTGGTTGAGGCTATGAGGGATTTACCATCAGGGAAGGCAGCTGGCCCGGATCAGATACCGATAGAATTCTACAAAACCTTCCAACCCACTCTCATAAAAGAAATGTTTAATGTTATGTTGCTGGCACAAAAGGGTGAGTCTGTTCCAGAGTCGTGGGGCGGGGCAGACATCATTGTAATACCGAAGAAGGGTAAACCCGCAGACACCCCGGGGTCGTATCGTCCTATCACTTTAATGAACGCAGATATTAAGGTGTTTTCTAAAATTTTGGCGAAAAGGTTATCTAGGGTAGTTGAATCACTGGTAATTCCTTCTCAGCACGGGTTTATCCCGGGTAAAGGGACAACTCAACACACTAGACAAGTAATCACGGCATTTGATGCAGCAAGCACTCTAGAAGACCCCATGGCAGCTCTGTTCCTAGATGCTGAGAAGGCATTCGACAGGGTTTCTTGGAGGTATATGTGGGAAGTTCTGAGATGGAATGGTATAGGGGTAGGATTTATTAAAGCTCTGCAGACCCTATATATAAACCCGACGGCCGAGATAAGGGTTAATAGAGGACAAACATCCGTAGTCTATATCCAGAGAGGAACAAGGCAGGGATGCCCCTCTTCTCCCCTCCTTTTTGCTCTATACCTTGATCCCTATATACGAAAGCTGGAAAGAAATGTTCTGATTCCACCGCTAATTTTAAATGGCTGTAGACTTAAAACGCTAGCATACGCTGACGATGTGGCCGTCCTGACGACAAAGTCTTCAGACGCTATCAGGGCAATCGAAGAAGAAGCTGTGCGATTTGGGCAGTTCTCAGGATATAGCCTGAATAAAGAGACAACTCAGATAGTTAAAAATCAGTGGGTAATATGTAACGATGATAGAGTGGTGGGAGTGGCAAACTATCTGGGGGTGCAAATTACAGCAGAAGTAGATAAGATTGTTAAAAACAACATCGCACCTTTAACAGCTCAAGTTAAAAAGGATTTGGAAAAAATGAATAACCTACACCTGTCATTGGTAGGCTGTACAAACATCATCAAGATGATGGTTTTACCTAAATTTTTATATTTTTTCAGGGCTATACCCTTGTTGTTTGAAGCCAACTGGTTTAAGGGCCTAGAGGCCATATGTAGCAGGTTCATCTGGGCACATGGTAAGACCAGGAGGGCCTATAGGTTTATGACACTTCCTAGGGAAAAAGGGGGATGGGGAGCACCAGACTTCCGTTTATATTATATGGCAACTGTTTTGCAATATATACAAGGATTAATTGGGGGGAATATTGATGATGTAAGAATGCATAAGATGTCTACTGAGATTTATGCAGTTGTGCTAGGGGCAAATACCTATAACTGTTTCTTAAAGTGTACAGATTCTAGCTATTTTAAGAGAACTAGGTTTAAAACTGTTAAGGCGGCAGTTGTGGTATGGAATGCTTTTTTAAAAAAAGTCAAGATGGGGAGGTATAACAGATATGTGTCCATAAGTAATAATAGATCACTCCCAGCGGAAATATTTGCTGATCAGACAATGGCAGAATGAGCAGCAAGAGGGATCACGCAAATAGGAGACCTGCTCTCTCAGGATGGTTTTATGCAATTCTCAGATCTGCGAGCTTTATATGATTTAGACAATCGGGGTTTTTTCAAGTATTTGCAGATTAGAAGTTTCTTTAAAAATAAAGTGGGAGGCCCTGCAGGCTTTACTAAGATAGAAATAATGGAGAAAATCAAGCTGATGGGGGACTGTTCAATAAGGTCGTTTTATGCAATACTGTTGAAAGAAAATCAGAATGATCTGGAGAAATTTAGTACAAAATGGGCAGATAAAATAGGAGTTAAAAGTAATTTGTTTCTGGAATCTCTGAATCTAGGACGCACAATATTAAGTTCAGCCCCTTTGCAGTCTCAGCATTATAAAACATTATATGTTCTTTATTTTAGGCCTGCAAGGATAGCAAGATGGGGTGGGAGCTCAGGAATTAACTGCCCTCGATGTGATGCGTTAGAGGCAGATAGCATACACATTTTTGCAACATGTCCCCAACTACAATTTTTGATTAAAGAGATCGAGGGGTTCCTAGCAAGGTCCTTGGGTATAGGGATCTCTCTTTTACCATCTTGGATTATGTTAGGAGTGGCAGAAGGAGAGCAGGAGCACTCAGAATTCTTGTTTGTTATAATGGCTGTTTATAGATTGACAATAGCTAGGGCTTGGTTGGATAAAAATCCCCCAGAATTTCAAACTTGGTTGGCAAATACGTTGTATGTACACAATATGGAGGAAAATATCTATGCTTGGAAAGGGAGGAGAGGAAGATGTGTGGGGAGAAGGATATGGGAGCCATTAAGTAAACGGAAGGAAAAACAAAAGTGCCGCACTGCTTAAACAAAGTATTGAAATAATTTGGTTGAATTTCTGGAATTTAAATAATAGAAGTTAATGAAAGTAATGTAACTGTTAAAGGGTATTCAATGTAAGTTAAAACTGTGCTTATATTTATTTTTATTTTTCTTTGTTATTGGGAGAAAATAAAAAATATTAAATAAAAAAAAAAAAAGAAATTTGAAGGTTTTGATGCTATTAGAATGGCTGTTCCTCGGCAGTGACCTTAAGGATCAGATGTCTTGGCGTCTCCCCACTTTTCAGGTATGTGTCTGTCATTGCTCTAATTTTTTGACCTGTTATGTCTCTAGGCTTGCATCCCTGGTATTGCAAGCTTTTCAGTGCCTTGGATTTTGTGTGTGATGTGTTTTCGATTGGCTTTGTCTTCCTCATCGTTGTGCACACTGAGTCGCATCTATCCGTGTGTTCAGAGGTGTGGAAGGATGTATTTCAGATGGTGCTCTTGATTGGTTTCCCGAAAGGTTTTGAGCTTGGATGGTGTAGGTTTGTTTTTTGTTTGTGTTGGCCTAGGACCTGTCCTTAGTTTTGACAGCACTCCGAAAAGCTAACTTTGAACTCTTAGTAGATGTGGAATAATTCTTTCTAACATGGATAGTCCTGTACGTTACAGTATCCTCTGCCAAATGTGTAGGAAGATATGGGAATGCTTTTGTCATAACCTTTCTACATTGATTTCCATTTTAGGTGGTGGTGAGACCAGGTTGATCTTTTGGGCCATTAAAGTTTTCTCCGTTCCATTTGGCACCGGTTGTGTTGCATTCTTTTCCTCTGATCTGGTATTTTCTGACGGCCTGGGACTTCATGGTTGGTTTGTGTGTACGATTTTGTTTGTGTCCAGTTTGGTCCATTGGCGGCTTCCTTAGCCACACTCAGTAAGTGGCTGGTTTCTGCAGTTGTTTCTACTGACCCCCTCTGCTGGCATAGTTACTTGTTTTCTTTACCAGAGGCCTGGTGACATCTTGAGCTAGAGCACAGTGGAACTCTGATGGATATTGGTGGCATAATAACCTAGTTTACATACTTCTTTTAAAATAATTTATTTGCGTTGTGTTAACTGCATGTTGATGGTGATTTTGAATCTGCATTGAGATTTATGTATGAGTTGTGTTCTGGTGTTACACTTCTAATACATGTATTTTAGTGGTGAGTTGACCCTTTTTTGCTCTCGCCTATCAGATTGTGCAAGCGGTCTGTTTGCAAAAAGACTTGTTAGCTCACAGTCGGCTTAGAGCCCACCCGTACCTTACCATTGGTTAGCTTTACTGTCACTCTCGCTTTTTATTTATTAGCTTGTGTGGGCTTTCCTTCCTCTTGTCTCTTCATTGGCGCATGGGCATATTATGTCTGCTGCTTGCTTTGCAAGCACTACTTTTTAGGTCGAGCCTACCAGACAGAGCGGTCTGGTTGCATGAGATCTATTGTGGGCTTACCAAGAACGTACAGGGGCTTGGAACCCACATGCTACTTAGCACTGACTGGTCTCATTTGTCTGCTTTGTGTCCCAGCTTGTCAATCTTGTGGTGTTCCTCCCATGGAGCATAGCCTCTTCACCATCCCTTTTGATTTGCTGACTTCTATGCTTCTACTGCTTGCTTTTGCATGGTGCACATGCTAACAAAATGTCACACCCGCCGCATCATAGAGCTTTTTTTCTGGTTTTTAGCTGAGGATGCTGTACAGCAAACCAAAAAAGGTTTGGTAAAGCCAATAGGTCCTAAAGGCAAGAGTGGTTGGCTTTGCATAGATTTGTTACTTTGGGGTTTAGTTCTCCGTGAGTGGATGTGTTTTCCAGCTATCTCCATCGTGTACTTCTCTACCCCTTCACTCCATGTTGCTCTGTCACCTTTTTGCTTCTCCCTACCCCCCTCCATGTTGCATTTGCATGTTTTACTTCTTTCCCTGTGTTGCTTTCTCACCTGTAGTGCCTCTCCCCAACTGCTTCACCTTTTTGTCTTGCCTGCTGCTTTTCCCCCCCACGCCCAAACTGTTGCAGCTCTCCTTGCTGTTTCCTTCCACCTGCACCCTCCATGTTTCACCTGATCCATGTCCTCCATGATGCTTCCCCCCCACCTGCACCCTTCATGTTACTTTTGCCACACATGCTTTTAAAAAAAAAAAAATTGCCCTAAGTATTCTTTTATTTACCAATCCAACTCATGTCATTTTGTAGGTGCACACTGATGTGTTTATGCACTTCTATTTCTTGAGCCATGCTGCACATCTTTTGGAATGCTGTACAGCATGGCTAAAAACCATTGGCAAAGCCACAAGGTCTCAAAAGCAAGTATTATTGGCCCATGCTTGCTTGGTATTGCACGAGTACTATGTAGTACATGCTCGTCATGTAAGCACACTATTGTCCCGATTTACCAGTATTCTTCATAAATTCAAGACTTAGATTGCCTTGTCCCAGATCTCCATTTCCGCCAGCCCAACCCTCTCTGAAGTACGCTATGGTTAGTATTAAATGTACAGGATGTTAGGAAGGGGAGGAATCACTGGTGTCTCTAGAGGGTGGCAGATGGGGCTGTGCTCCAGCTGCATGGGTCATGGTCCCCATTTTGGTCCCGTCCACATTACTGTTGAATGCGAAGAGGCGACAGGGAATAAAGACACTGCAGTGAAAAGTAGTAGGCCAAATGAATGTGTGTGCACTATGGTGCAAAGTAGTTTCTTTCAGGCCATACATTAGCCCCCATTTTTTAGGTCTCGCCTAGCGATGCAGCGCCATGCGCTGCCCGCCTAGGCGAGATCTATTGTTGCCGACTAGCATTGCAAAGTGGGACATGACAGGTGTATGCGTACGGCAAGTCATGGACAGGAGATGTGCACGCGTATCGTGCGAGCAGGAGTTGTAATAACGCCGCAAGCCGAACGCATGCACATCGACTGTCTGTGCTGAAGCTTAACAGACAGTAGATATGCAAGCGTACGGCTCGCGTCTTTATCACAACTCCTGCTCACACCATACGCGTGCACATGTCCTGGCCAGGCGCGGCATCCAGCATGCCTCCTGCTCAACCCTACTCACCGGCTCTTGTGGGGACTCTATGCTGCTCCCAGGCTGGTCTTCTCAATGGCAGGGTGGACTCTCCTCTTCACCTAGTCACTGGCTCAGCAACACGCATGGCTCCGTCTTGCTCACAGGAGCCCTGCCTAAAATCTTGCTCCGGCCGCACCATGCGGCATTCACGAAGGCGGGGTGGGCTCCCGCCGGACTTCCCTCTGCGGGGTGGGCTCCCGCCTCGCTTCTCCAACACACGAGGCTCCCTCAGCTCACGGGAGCCCCGGACACTTCCGGCCGCGCGCTCCATGCCCCACGCAACTGACGTTGCATGCCTTAAGCAGTTTTGCTTTCTTAATGCACACGCACGCTCAGCTCGGGATGTCCTCAGTAGATAACAACTTTCCCTGTGCGTCTCGTGCTTGTTTTTTTTTTTTAATCTAGCATGGCTCTAAAAATGATTTCGTTTGCAGGCTTGCTCTGTATCATTTCTTTTACTCAGTCACTCATGCACTCAATCACTCCCCTATTAGGCGCTCACTCACTCTAGACCTACCCTACTTGGGCAGAGATCAAGCAAGCGTTGCACACCTTCCTCTTATAACAAAACTCCAGTGTTCTAGCAGTCCAAGTCTTATCCACTAGCCGCGACTGCCAGCACATATCTTAATGCCAACAATACGATCCGTTCCTACATCCGGTACACGGTGTGATCAAGACCACGTGCCAACACAGTCAGCGTCACAACCACGTACTTGTACATACATTTCCCAATCCCTCTTCACAATCTACTGTATTCAACAAGGTGAGAAACTGCTCTTCCAGGGGACGCACGCGTGCCTCCTGTTCCGGTGTCTCTGTGGGGGTAATTGTCCGGTAACGAAGACGACAACTTTAATACCGGTTTTATTCGTTCTTTCAGTGACTGCTCAAAAGACAAACACTCTACACATTGAGCGCCAACAACTCATGCCTCCTCCTTTAACTGCAAGCAGTAATTCCAGCCAAAAACCCTGGCCCTAGGCCATTTTACCATTTGCGCATCACATTAATTCTGCGGTCCAAGCTGCAGTCGCAGCTATTATCAAAAATCTATCCTACATGAAGCAGAGAGGCTTCTATAAAGATTGGGTGATTTTGAAAAAAAAAAATATATATGTAGAACGTGTAAATCGAAGAGCACTCGAAGCAAAATCCAGGGACAGTGTTCTTTAAAGCATGAATGCTTTATTCAGCAAGTTCCCCCCCGTTGTTCCCCCGAAACGCTGACATATATATATATATCGCAAACAACACTCCTTCCACTTCTACCAAAGCCTCGGCAGCGAAGAAAGAGAAACGAACCACTTCTTTTTTCAGGCAAGATGTTCATTTAAAACCTAGCAGCAGTATATATATATTCACTTAAAAAACCATAGGTTTCACACGTTATAGTTGGGTGGACATTTCACTCGTAAAAAACCAATGAAATTCCCCCGTTATAGTTAGTTCAGATAACTATAACTCGCGCACCCGCAATCCACTGCTGATGACTTCACATATTACATCACTCATGACATGGTCAGTGGCATCACTCATGACATCATCCTTGTGATAGAGTGGCGGTCGCGCGAGTTATAGTTATCTGAACTAACTATAACGGGGGAATTTCATTGGTTTTTTACGAGTGAAATGTCCACCTAACTATAACATGTGTGAAACCTATGGTTTTTTAAGTGAATTTGCAAGGTTTTTTAAATGCTAATTCGTAACTATAACGTGTGTGAAACCTATGGTTTTTTTAAGTGAATTTGTACGGTTTTTTAAATGCTAAGTTATGTATGTATTGTTGTTTTTTTTTTTAAGGTTTTTCACCGTACGCGCACCCCATGATTTAAAAAAAAAAAAAAAAAAAAATGTTTTTTTCACCCTTCGGGGTCCTTCAGGGACCCCCTGACAAAGGCTAGGGGGTCAGGAACTCTCTACCCTGCCCCCTTTTCACGTTCGCCACCTCTCTTTTTCAGTGTCGCACCCAAAACAAACAAAATGGCGGCCGACACTTCCTGATTTCGACCGATTCGAACGTTGACTGACATGTAACCACCTATCAGAATTAGCTCGCGCATGTAACGGTGCGCGGCTATAGATATTTATGTGCTTTTAACTGCAATTTTCTCAGGAACTACTGAACAGATTGACTCCATATATGCAAAAGGCACATGCCTGACCTGAGCACTACCTCTCTGCCAAATTTCAAGTAATTCTGTTCAGCCGTTCGGGCTGTACCTTCGACTAAAGGTCCTATGGGAAAATGCATGGAGAAAAACGCGTTTTGGGACCCCCCTTTTTTCTCAGCCCCCGCTTGACGAATCACCCCGAGACTTTCAGGGTAGGAGCTGAGCGGAGCGCCCCATTAGTTTTGAAAATTTTGCGAGGATTCATCAACCGGCGCCAAAGTTATTTCAAATAGAATTTTGAGATTTCCTATGGAAACTCGGTCCTAACTATAACTATCTACTGGCGACCGCCAGTAGATAATAAATATATATATATATATATATATATATATATATATATATATATATATATATATATATATATATATATATATATATATATATATATATATATGCACACATTTGGCAGTTTAATATGGCGCAAACTTGACTTTAAGATGAGCACAAGGACACATTCATTTTTGTTAGGCATGATGGAGAGATTAAGTGATTTGCCCAGAATCGCAGGATGTTGAGCTGACGCCGAGGCTCTTACCTGGTTCCCCAGCTGCAAAGTCAGGAGCTCTGGCCTTAGGCCACATTCTCTATTTTTTTTGTCCTATTTTTAGATAGGCTATTGGATGCCTATAAATATACACAAATGCGGAAGTCTGGCTTGACTGCCCTTCATTTACTCAATAGTGACAAACATTACATATTAAACTGATCACAGGTGTCTTTATAGTTTATAAAACTATGCACGTTCAGCATTGTTATTTAAAAGTTTAACTTGAATAAGAAACAAACTAATCGGTTCTTAAGTGGATTGTGGTAAAGCCTATAGATAACCCGTAAACACCAGTGAAAAAGCAAGTACACTACTTCAGTGATTAGATATTGATTAGTGTCTCAAATAAGAAGAATAACCCTAAATGGTACTGATCAACAGTAGCATGGGCTACACGAGAATTTGCAATTCAATAGGTCTCGCATTTGCGAGAGTTTGACTTATTGGCATTGTAAATGACCATGCCTTTTGTGTTTACAAAACCTGCAAGCGGTGCATCAACACGTACTTTGTACTTGTACCAGAAGCAAGGCAGTAAAAGAGATGCAGTTACTGCCAGCCTTGCTTCTCAGAAGTAACCACTATAAGTACTAAGCACAGGTTTACGCAGCACTTGCAGGTTTTCCAAACACATAAATAAAAAGGTCTGTCATTTACAATGCCAATAGCTCAAACTCTCGCAAATGCGAGACCTATTGTATTGCAAATGCTTGTCCTTAAATGTGACTTTGTATGTGAGCTAGATATACAATATAGATCTAAAAAAAAAAAAAAACATCCAAAATTTGTTTTAAACACTTTAAGCAAACATACGCATGTGTGTATTGTCAGTGGCCCAATGACTGCTCCCTTAAAATTCACTGTTATGGATTCCAATAAGAAGAATCAAAGTAAAAAAAATCTGTTTTTAAATTCTTTAAGAGGATTTTTGGGGCCAATTATGACTGTCTCTGGGTGGGCTACTCTTGTTTAAGGACTGACCAGGAAGGACTATACTCTTGAGTAATACAGTTTAGTGGTTGCAATCTGGACATAGGGTTGGAATGTTACAGCCCGCTGGTTCTAGTCCTACAAGCGATTGTTGTCTCATGGCCTAAGTAGCGATGGCATGAGACAGTCTTATTTTCAAGAAGTGATGTGCAGCGTGCTAATAAACATACTCTTGGGTGAGGCTCAGCAAACTAAACAAGTGTACTCTGAAAAGTCATCAAGCTTGTTTAATAACAGGGCTTTTTTTTTATTGTTTTTTTTTATTCAAACCCAATCTCTTTATTGAGGAAATATTTCTACTTCATGTCAAGGTTGATCTCTTCCTGCATACACTAAATTAAAAAACTGTATCCTGCACTACCTCTTCATGGCTACCGGCTTTGGTATCGTGGTTTTCCTTTCGTGTGTCTACAGGGGACATCCCATCTTCTTTGAAAAGTTTCCTAATCTGTTTCTGTTGCATTTGTCATCTTTCTGAGTCTAAAGTGCTGGGCTACTGTGCTCTCTTTGCTTTCTTTCTTATGTCTTCATTGCAGTCCAATGGAAGGATCTGACTGGAAGAGCGAGCGTCCTGTTTTCAGAGATCTA
Source organism: Triturus cristatus (assembly GCF_964204655.1). Classification (NCBI taxonomy): domain Eukaryota; kingdom Metazoa; phylum Chordata; class Amphibia; order Caudata; family Salamandridae; genus Triturus; species Triturus cristatus. Next base: position 287,636,141 of record NC_140585.1, read on the forward strand.
GAGGGGGGTTATGGTACATGTGGAAGGGAGGAGCCATATTCTGAAAAGGAAACTGCATTCTTGGTAGCATTTGTACTTCATTCCACTATATAAATAAACTTCAGAGCTTCTTAGATTACAGTCTTGCATTAAGTGTGCATAGTGATCTGTGCTAAGTTTAAAATAGAACCACAATGGACTATTACTCTTTACATCTGTGGTCAGATTGTAGAGTTATGTTACAATGGTGACCCATGATGCACTGATATGTCAGTAATGCAACACTCTAGAAGACTCCTTATGCATTCCTTCATAGCTGCACTAGTACCGCTTTCCCTTAACTGACTTCAAAAGTTCGCACAATATCCCAAGTGCACTTGCATCATATCAGAGTACTGAACCATATGTAGGCTAATGGCCTACACCATGCACTATTGGTGGTGTACTAATATCTTTCTAGTGCTCTAATGATGCATAACTTTACAAACCTACACTAATGCCCCCTTTGTGAGATATTTACAGATGTTAATAATTATATATTTTCTTTTCAGGTATCTCCCTTTTTTGAATCGCATATGATAGTTACTTGAATGTAAATGAAGATTATGAAATGAACGTTTATTCATGTCACTGTTCATTGCAATGTGATAACGCCTGCTTGAATATATTCATAATCTTCGAAGTAGTCATCTGTTCCAATAATTTAGAAATTATAAATATGGTTTCATGAAAGCTAATGATTTCACTTGTTTACTATTAAACAATGAGCACAGTTTCACAGGTGTGAGTGGTGGACCAGGCCATTTTCTGCTAATTGTTTATTCCAAAAGATTCAACAATTCTCAGATACATTATGAAAGCTAAGAACAGAGTACGAGAGAGAGGAAATTCATACCAAAGACACGGGAACAAGGCCATATTGAGTTGTATAACCTTCCTTCCACTGAAGGCTAACGGGAGGACACTTAGCTGTCGTTCTGCTGGGTTATCTATCTTCCTGCCAATGCAGTTGAGACTAGCAGACCCTGCTATTATACTGAACACCGTTCTTCAGCCAGAGAAGAAATGCAGGTGTGAACCATCTTTGAAACTTGACCTCGGCCCTTTCGTTTGTGACCAGGTCAGTTTAGTTATCTAAAGAGGGGAGGGTGACACTGTAAATACTGAAAAAAGCTTTGATTCTACCAGTCTGTTTCATTACTATTAACTTTTTAAAATATCAATGAGTTTTGTTGCTACTATACTGTTTAGATTTGTACTAGTTACTGTTTAGATTGAATGCTCCTAGCTTAGGATTTAGATTTTTTTTTCATAGTCATTTAGAATGTACTGATATTTACCTAGTGCTCTTGAGTGTCCTTCCTTAATGAAACTGGGTTTGAATTCCACAAACTGTCCCTGTGATGATTCCCAGGTACTGAACCGCATCTCGTTCAGATATTGCTCAGTGGATTCCGGTTGATGTAGTCCAACTGGCTTTCTGTCTCGGATTGGCACATTGACAAAGTCTTTAGTGCCAGGTGATCTAGAAAGCTTAATTCCATGCCTTGTTTTGCAATATTGACGAAGAAATCCAATCCTAGTATACATATTTTATGGACTGCAACGGGCACAGCTTTCCCACTACTGACACATTCACACAATATCTTCATGGCCCAAGAAATAATATTAAGCTCCGCACACAGTGGGTTACATAGAGGTTCTTCAGAGCAATCCAAGCTTTCAGGTCTCTGTTGTGTAAAAAGAGCTTCTTCTGGTGAGCTGTTAATTGGTCATTTGGTTCCTTACGCTCTTGCCACAGAAAACTAAACTTAAGGGTACAAGCGGGCGTAGACCCCGCCACATTTCTACAAATGACCTGGAGCTGTTTACGTCTACAGCAGTTTTGGACCCAGGTGGTGCAATCTCTTTGCACAGCAACAACGGTGCGAATTGAAACCTCCATAAAACATTGCATCCTTGGGGTACGTCCAACACCCAAGAAGGGGACTAGGATGCAATACAAATTTGCATTATTAGGACTGGTCCTCGCAAAAAGACAGATTGCGATCTACTAGATACGTCCTGCACCGCCTCCCCCCCCCCCCCCCCCCCCCCACGTGGGATAGTTGGAGTGTCTACAGCAATAACACAAAGTGAGAATAAAAACCCACACTGTCCACCATCCACCCAGCCCACATCGCAATCCAATGCAACAATAAGTGCCCCCTCACGCCATATTTCAGCGAACAAACCAGCCACAGGCAACTGCCAGATTGCCCTTATTAGGAAACGGCAACACTTGCCGGTCGTTGGCAGGGAATGGGTCAGATGTGGGGGTATCTAATTTCTTTTGATTATCATTACTGTATTATTGTTTGTATGATTGAGCGTCAGTTCAAAATGCACTGTTCCTAAAAGCAATTCGGCTCACTGGTAGTACGGGCGAAGGAAAAAGTTAAGTCATGCCACTAACTGATTGCAACGAAACAATTGAGATGTAAATGTATGTGCATGACAGCTGTTACAGATATCCTTGATGCAGTGCTTAATAAAAACAAGTTTAAAATAAAAAAAAAGCTACAAGCGACATAATATGGCTTCGGGGTATTGCTCACCTCCTATAATGCCAGTGATCTGTGTGAAATGTCCTATTACATCGTGGCTTGCTAATGCGCGTTCTGTATAGCATCACATGCCATGTGATGCCTTCAGCTAGTCCTGGCTTTTTATTACTTTTCATGAGAGAATTTTGATCCCATCCTCGCTATGTTGAACAGCAAAGACAAGGCACAGGAGACCAAAACCCCGTAGAGGGAAAAGATCTGGAAACGAACAGTACAAAAAGAAACTGAGATCTGGGGACGGAAAGAAACAACAATAGACAACACAGACATACAAGTAGTCAATCTCTCCTCTTTGCTACTTAACGACAATATGATCTCTTCTTAACAAAGGCCTGAGCTTCAATCCACACGAAGCAGGTGACTTATGCAGATCTAAAATAGATCTCTTCAAATTCATCAGAAGTTTGAATCTGAAGAAACATTTCGAACTCATGCCTCCTCCTATCAACAGAGCTGGAAAAACTCACATCATCAGTTGCATGGATTCCCAAACCATTAAAGATGTGAATGACACACATTTACTTTTGTCCATCACCGAGACTGATGATCCACCACGTAGTCTAGAATTACTGCTACAAGACTTGGACATTGATCCCTATGGAACCATCCCGAGCGGCCTAAAGACCAAGTCCAAATGGACACCAACCCTCCCTAGTGGAAATGCCATTGATGTCTTTCACAACCTAATACTGGAAGATCTGGACAAATATTAAAGGAGATTCATGACCAAAACCCACAGAACTAAAGACAATTTGACCAGAGGTGAAAGAATGGCTCTCAAAACGCTCAGTGCCGAACAAAACATCATCATAAGAGAGGCTGACAAGGGTGGGAATGTGATTGTCATGAACCGCGTGGACTATCACAACGAGATAATGAGTCCATTGCAAGATGAGACCTGTTACAAATATCTCAGTTACAACCTTATTGGTTCCCTGAACAGTCTCCTTAACAAAAAACTCCAGACCTGGCAGACTATTGGTCTAATTGATGAAGATGAGGCCCGATACATGAAAGTAGCCAAACCCACCTATCCTTGGTTGTACACTCTCCCCAAAGTTCACAAACAAGCACCCTTTCCCCCTGGGCGCCCGATAATCTCGGGCATAGGGGGTCCCACTGAAAGACTTGCTCAGTATGTGGACCTATTTCTTAACCCTATGGTTAAGAATCTGCCATCTTATATACAGGATACCAAACCAGGTATCCTCATAGACCTACAATGGCAACCCAACATGATCATGCCACCCTGGATGTGGTCTCTCTACACGTCCATTAAACCTGACCTAGGACTAGAAGTAGTGACCAAGTCTCTCCATCAAAGATCAGCATCACTATGGGAACACACCAACATGGTGATCAGCATGATGGAGATCATACTAAACAATAACTATTTCTTGTATGACCACCAATGGTACAGACAGATAAAGGGAGTGGCTATGGGTTCAAGGTTCTCACCGTCTTTTGCTAATCTATACATGGGTGCCCTGGAAACAGAATGGCTATGGGGCAGGAAAGCAGCTCAATGGACGGACTATATAGTCTACTGGGGACGGTATATTGATGACTGCTTGCTCTTTTGGTCAGGCTCACAAGAAAATCTGGACTCCTTTTGCGAATACTTAAACTCCAACGATATGGATATGAAATTCACATGTGAATCCAGCACGACCGGTGTCTCTTTCCTTGACATTGAACTATACGTCCAGGATGACTCTCTACAAAGCAAACTGTACCGCAAGGAGACTTCATGCAATGCGATTCTCCACGCCAACAGCGCACATCCCCTGCACCAAATACAAACAATTCCCTATGGAGAATTTACCAGGGCCAGGAGGAATTGCAGTGAGGATACAGAATTTGAAAGTTGCATAAACGACAAACACAGACTCATCCAACGTGGGTACAAACCACAGACCATTAAGAAAGCAACCAACAGAATAAACCGCATCAAAAGAGACGACTCTGCAACCCAAAACCCACAAAGAAACAGACAAACTGTAAGACTCATCACGGAGTACAATGCCATCAGTGCTACCATGCGAAAAAGTTTCAATAGACATTGGGGAACTTTATTAGCTGACAAATCATTGAAAGATAACATAACGGCTCGACCTCAAATCGCCTTCAGAAGAGGTAGAACTCTAAGAAACAGACTCTGTCCCACAGTACCACGCTCCATATCTGTCTCGTCGTGGTTAACAACCCACACTGTTGTTTTTTTCAAATGTGGATGCTGCGGAATCTGCAAACGGGCTATGAATGGTACAAAAGAATTCAGTAGCTGGAATGGCAAGAAATACAATATCCCCTACAACATCAACTGCAACTCCACTTTCGTTGTATACATCCTACAATGTACATGCAAACAGCAATATGTAGGCAGCACGATCAGGTCTCTGAAAGAATGCATCAGTGAACATGTCAGGGCTATGCACAATGAAGACGCGAAGTATCCAATGGCCTCACACATAGCGACATGCAATACACAAGGACCACGCAAGAGCCTATCTTTCTTTGGAATAGACATCCCCAGAAATAATGTTAGAGGCGGCAATCGCGAATTGAAACTGAGAAGACCAGAGGCGTCATGGATCATGCGTCTAAAGTCGGTCAAACACGGTGTTGACATCGACCAGGAGCTACAGTACTTTTTGGGATCCTAGATCTGTTCCCATATACAGTCCCTTTTCCTTTTCTTTCTTTTATTACTATTTATGTCTGTGTCTTACTTCAGGACCGCATGATTATACCTTAGAGATTGATTTTTGATAATGCTTGTGTTTTTTCATTCAATATTGAGTTCTATCGTAAGCAGTGTCGATCTGTTTGCAACCGTCGTTTGAACATGCAGGACACAATACTTGTATTGTATGTCACTTGACGCTTCGTACCCTGATTGTTTCCGAATTTCCATTATGCTGAAGTTGTTCTACATGCTTTCTTAGAGGTCTCTATATACACTACTCCTTTTACTTTTGAACATTCTACTGTTCTTTTGAGTTGTATGAAAGCGAGTCTTCCTATTCTACTTTGTCACTCTTTACCGCTACTCCTGTAAGTACTCTTTACTCTTTTTCTCTGTAGACCTGGTTTTGTCTATCCTACCTTATTTCTGTGGCTCCATACTGGGCGCTTTCTCACCCCACCTATGCACTTCATTTTCACCGAGTCAGCCCTTACCCAGATTGCTTCCGCACGCACTCGTTTTCATTCTAATTTTTATTTTTTATTTCCATTCACTTTTTATTTTTGAATTTTCACAATACAGCCCACTGCTCTTGCTCTACATTACCATTACCCTGGCTACGTTTTCCTGTCCTCACTTCCGGTTTCTCATACTGAACCACCTCCACTCGCTCTAGTCTTTTTTGCCTCCATCACACGCTTTCCTATTTAACTTCCGGTCTTCATTAGATTTCGTTTCCCTCACACTGGAGAACACACCGATCCCGTACCCGAGATCCTACTCATATTGGTAAGCCGTTACCCTACTCGTCCGGCGATAGATACATTTTCTTGCCATCACCTTGCTTTTTAATACCGCTTTCATTTCTACTCCCCTTCCAGACCTCTTTTGAAGCCTAACATACCCGTTCGGCTTGGGCTTACCGTCCTTTGACTCCACGTTGGGAGGTTCCCACCTCCCTTCCGCCTTTTTTGGCCTCACTCGTGCCGTAACCCGGCTCCACTGATTTGCAACACATTACAAACAGGTAGTTTTGTCCAGCCAAATTTTATTTTCTATTTCCTCACTTTGGGCCTCATGTAGGAAGCCCAATACCGGTCGGTAACGGCCGATTTTCGGTAAATATACCGTTACCGACCGGTATTTGGGCTTTTGAGATGTAGGGGGCTCATTTCATGAATCGGTATTTACCGAATCGGTAAAATTACCGATTCGGTAAAATTACCGATTCGGTAATTTTACCGAATCGGTAAATACCGAATCATGAAATGAGATGTAGGGGGAGTGTGTCGTGGGTGTGGGGATTCGTTATTTACCACCAACTAAAGGTTGGTGGTAAATGACGAATAGGTGAAAAAAAGCTTTTTTGTGCACGTTTAAGTGTGCAATGTGGCAAACATACATGCCCTCAGGGCATGTATGTGTGCCACATGTGCACACATGCAGGAATCAGGGGTGCAACAGGGTGTCAATGTCACACCCTGCCACCCTTGACTGTGCTCCCCCCATTACCGAATCGGTATTTACCGAATCGGTATTTACCGAATCGGTAATGAGGCATACCTTCCCATTGAGGAATCAATGGGAAGGTATGCCTCATTACCGAATCGGTAAATACCGATTCGGTAATTACCGAATTTTTCCGATTCGGTAATATTTACCAACTTTTTACCTACATTGCATTTACCACTTCATAAATACCGAATCGGTATGATTCGGTATTTATGAAGTGGTAAATGTAATTTACCTACATGAGGCCCTATATTTCTGCTGTCACAATTATGTTTCGCTCTACGACCAACCGATGATCTTCTCTTGCTTTTGCGAATGCATACTACGACTTTTATCACATTAATCGGTATGCTTGAGCACCCATCAGGTTCTAGATGTATATGTGCACTTTATGTTGCAGTACAGATAGTTTCTTTCACCATGTTTTGGTTGCTGAAAGTTCTGTTTTTTTCGAGACCTTTATATTAGATTTTTGACTTGCCTGACTTGTTCTGTTTTAATGTTTTTGATCCAAAGATTTGCTGTTATGCGACTAACGCGTTATTTACACCATCTTCACAATTGTATACAGGAATGTGTTTTGAGATCATGTAATTTTCAGGGGTGTGGAATTTAATAAAATATCTACTTGTCCATGGGGCAGGTTGCTTCATAAATCTACTTGTCCTGTAACAAAATCCACTTGTCCCTTTTGTGCCATGTAATGTGGCGACAAATTACGGCAGCAATCTCATTAAGCAAGAGTTCTAATAAAGCCTCTCTAATTATGCCAGGGCTTGTACCATAGAAGGGTTTGAATACTAGCAATTCCCTTATGTTGCTACGTTTCTGCAGGTCTACATACTGGGGCTGAAGGTAGTGGTAAGCAATAGTTCAAGGGTTGGAATGCCCTTTTGAGTCTGTACAAACCTACTAACTTGCATGTTTTAAGGGTTTTCACCAACTTTTTTCTAATCTTTTCCCATACTGAAAAAGGTTGGAAATTTACTCCTGGCAGTGGCAGACGTAAAACTTCTTCAGGGTTGGGGAAAAAGTGGTTGGAGGAAAAGTGAACTTGAAACATTCAGATTTTCACATGAGCAAATCTACACAAGCACATTTGCTCATGCTAAAATGCAGTTCACAAATATTTTCTAGGAGTACTATTTCTTGGCCTACTTCTGTAAATTCTTGTAAATTCATGGAGACTGTGTATATGCACGTAACGCATGGATATATACCATGGATGCACTTTTGAGACTTTCTTTAATAATTGGGCCTCTAATTAGGCCTGGTGTTAACCATGACCTTTTGTGTTTAGTAAAATTGTCTCTCTCTGTCTATCAGCTGGCTTCACTGTTAGTGACAGTATTCTGCTCTATTACAAGGAGCATATTGGCACACAAAGTAGTTTTGTTCAGTGCCTGGAACTGCTGTGGCAATGTGTGCTTTTTGAGACCAAAAACAGTTTTTGCTTTTTCCAGTGCTTGTTAGAATGGCGAGGGCTCTGCAGCTCCCACACAAATAAGGTTTAACAAAAACCATGCCTAAACAAGTCACGAATTGACAAAACCAAAAGCCTAACCACCAATTTCAGACCTACTGGCTTTGCCAATGCTTGTTTATTTTTGTTTCCCACAATCGTATTTTAACTAGTTACACTGATTTTCCATTATGAATATTTTTGGGAAATACAAGCATACATCAACATGTTACTAAATGATGCTGCAAAGATATGGTACCTAAAATCTTACAGTAGTTTAGCAAAAAATGTTTTTCCTTCTTGCATTTTTTTGTGAACATTTTATTTTGAAAGCAAAGAATCATCACTGTTGCTTTCAAGCTTCTGCAAATATTTGCATATAATCAGAGAGCATTCTGGGAGCATTATACTATAGCCTCATATTACTAAACTTTGAAAACGTGTGTACATGTTGATACTGGAACCACCATCAGTAGTGCAGGCAGAGCTGACAACATTTACTTTTAGTGCTCACGCTAATAATAAAGGCTTTGCATTAATGAATCATAAATAAAAGTTTGAACAGTGTTAACACATGGACACACATATTACCTATGTGGTATTGTAAACTGGCAGCTAAAGGGTTTGTGCTGTAGGGGGTTGGGCCTACTTGTCCCAAGGACAAAATAGACATTAACACTTGTTGCCCTTGTCGCCAAACAATAAGTCCCGGGCGTCGGGTTATAGGAATTCCACATCCCTGAATTTTATTATTTAACATGCCTGATTCCTCTTTTTTGATTATTGGTTTTCCTGATCATTACTAATTGCAACGATTACGCCATGTTTATCTTTTCTTCAAATTTACATCATTTCATGACTCAATTAATCGGACCTTTATCACCAGCACCTTAATTAACCACTTTAGTTTTGGTTGTTCCCAAGTATTTTAACTACCATACCGTGATTTGTGATTGAACGGTTCACTCTCTGTGTAAACCTGCTGGAAAACACTTTTGAAATGTTGGTGATGACCCCTTTTACTTCGTTAATTAAGTTTTCTCTTCCTTTAACTTACACCTGTATTCATTCCATTTGTATTTTCTCTGCGCTCGTCCTTTCGGTCGTAATCTTTCTGTCCAAACAGCTACTTCACCACTCCTAGTGGGTCTCTTCTATTTAAGTCACCAATTACATGTACTTTTCACACAATAGTGGTCTCCACATGTTTCTTCTGTTCCTCATTTTTAATATTAGTTATATTACAGTGGCCCATTTCAGCCCGTTGTTTTGACTTTTGGTCTTTTCATTTGACTTATTTAATTTGTTTTGTGTCCTTCCCAGCCCTGAAGATTCACAACTTAACACGTTGTGACGAAACACGTGTCGGCTGATTTGTTTTCATTCTGTATTGGTCTGAATTTACGTATATAAAGAAATTTTGCTTATGATACACCTGATGTTGACCTTCATAATTTCGAATACATGAAATATTTGTGTTCGCTTTGATTCTTATCGGGCACACCCAGAGCATTATCCTACACGTGTGCACAGGACTTCATTTCCTGCCCCAAGGTTGGCTTCTTGCACAATGAACTTTATTTTATGCGGGACACCTGCCCACTTTACTACAACTTTGTCTAGGCTCACTCTTGGTGATGGTTCTGTTTTCCCCAAACGCTACCATTATCTTGGCCTCCTCCTTTTTGTTAACTTATTTACATTTTTGACATTTACAACAAGTACATAATCTGGGTTTAACACTCTATATCTTCTAATGCAGTGTGTCAAGGTTATATTTTTGGCATACTGCAGCATCCAAATAATTAACCTATATAAATTAAACACCACCGGGACATGGTAATGACTCAGATACCTACCAGTAATCTTCATTACTCCGATTTGTTGTCCTCCTCGTCCCAGTCCTGTAGAATGAGGACATCCCACTTCTGACACACTTAACCTAGCTTAAGAAACTAGTAACCCTGTTGGCTATATGTCTCTCCTCTTAACATTGGCTATCTTCATAAGCCAATTCCACCCAGGCTATCGTCCTGTATTACCAAATATAATACAAGGTTGGTGGTGCAAACTGGGTGGGAAGGAGGGATGTGAACTGGTATGTGGAAGACAACAAATCTGGCTAATGAAGATTACCGGTAAGTAACTGAGTCATAACCCCTTAACTAATGTCCTCCTTGCCTCAGTCCTGAACAATGGGGAAATACCAAGCAAAAAAAGCAAGGACAACCATGATGCTTCAAAAATATATTTGGACAACAATTACATCATTGTTGAATCACTGAAAATTGCATTAGAACAACAATTAAGATATTGTAGATTTCAAAACTGTTGAACCCACTGGGTCTGTCCAGTCTAGACGGTAGTGCTTCACAAAGGTCTGATGTGATGAACAAGTGACCGCTCAAAGATTCATGAATAAAAGCAACCACCGCTGCCACTGCTCTAGTCGATGTACCTGGAACATGTGGAGGAACAGTTTCTTCCACCGATTTGTTTGATTGCTTGGTGGAGCCATCTACTTAGTCAGGCTGGACCCTTTATGACCCTTGGTGGCAGGCTCATGAGAAAAAAACAGACTTGGACACTCTAAAATCCTTTGTACAGTTCAGCTGGATGGACAATGCTTGTTTGACATCAACTGATGAGGGAACTTGATCCTCCTCTGTAAACTCTGGCAAAACCACTTAAGATATGGAGGGAAGGAGGAACCTTCAGAACAAATGTAGGTTCCAGCCTCAGAACACCATGTCCAGACAAACAGAAGTGAGGAAAACATGATGGCAAATTCCCCTATCTCTGTGCCAAAGTAATCGCAACCATTAAGGCGGTTTTTGCAGACACCCAGGAAATATCTACTAACTCAAGAAGCTCGAAGTGAACAATTGTAAACCTCCTGAGAATTATGGCAAGATCCCAAGAAGGAACTGGAATTAAAGAAACTGGCTTCTACAATCCAACTTCTCAAAAGTCTTGGAACCAGTGTTGAAACTGGAGCGAACTTCCTCTGCCACATGTTTCAAACAATTTTGCCTTCGCAAATAGGCTGATTTGCAGAATCTGCTCGTTTGAGCATGCAAAAAAGGCTGTTTAAATGTATCGAACCCTATTTTGGGATTCGGTAACCTGTTACCGAATCGCAAAATCAGTTTGCGATTCGGTATTTGGAAGGGGCGTGTTTAGGGAGTCCCTTCCAAATAGTGAATTGCAGCAGTATATATGAAATGCTTTTTTACCATGTAAGAGGTCGCAAAACATTCAGTTACCACCAACCTCAAGTTGGTGGTAACCAATTCGCAACCAGGAAGAGGTCCTAAAGGGACTCCTTCCCCTCTGTGAATGTATTAAAGAACTTTTTATAGGCGCAGGCAGTGGTCCCACATGACCTGGTCTGCTGACCGCAGCAGGCCACCATCCTGTGATTTTTTGCGATTCCCTAATGTTGCAAATTGAGACCTACCTCATGAGGTAGGTCATTTGTGACCAACTGGGAATCTCAAGTTGTTCAACACACTTTCATACATGCCGTTTTGCAATTCACAATTAGGAAATCACAAGGATTCTCAATTAGGGAATCGCAAAACGTTTTTTTAATACATCTGGCCTTAAGTGCCTTTACGACAGCCCACTGAGAGTAAATAGTAGATGGAGCCAGACCATCTAAAAATCGATTCCCTCAAATTCCAGAACCTGTACGAGATTCACTGTTAAAGGATCAACATTTTTAGCAGAACACTACTTGAGAAAGGAACCCCAATGTTTTTCTAAGATTTCAGGTTATATGGCTTGTGTGAAGTTTGGATATCTAAGGCCTCTTGAGGTGAGCATCCCAACTGTTGCAAAACTACCCTTTTACATTCCTTGCCGTTCAGTTTCAGGTGCTCTAAGTGAATTGGCGGTAGAAGAGGATACAGGAGAGGTGAGGGACAAAGGGAGATATGGAGAAACTCTCCTTTTGATAGTCTTGAGACACTTGAACTAGGAGTGACGTGGCCAACAAGGAGCTATGGAAATCACTAGTTTCCTCTCCACCTGAATCTTCTGAAGCACCCTTGGAGGAGGGGAATCGGGGGAAACTCGTTGAGAACTCCCTATGGCCAAGGGATGGCGAGAGCATCTATCCCCGAAGCCTGAGCACGCAATACCTGTGTGTCACCACACAATGCAATGCTTCCTCTGTTTTGCACAAACTGGTCTAGCCATGGAATTTCGAATTCAGCACACCCGATTATTATCTACCACCAAGCCTGGATTTCAGAGGATGGCATCTTCTGACTGAGACTGTCCGCTCTGAAATTCAGTGTGTCCTGGAGGTACAATGCTGATAAGGCTAAAAGATGAATTTCTCCCCAAGTAAAAATGTTCAATGCTATTAGTTTCAGCATCTTGCCCCTTGTGCCGCCCTGTTGATTCTGATGGAATTGAGTCACCTGGTTGTCTTTCCAAACAACCGCATTCAGGTCCTCTAACAGAGGAGAAAACCCCTGAAGTGCCCGCCATAGAGCAGTTAATTTTTTCCAAGTTGTGGACTGGTATCATGCTTCCCATTCTGACCATGGTCCCTTCCTTTCCTGATCTCCCAGCACCACACTCAAACCCCTCTGGCTGGCGTCTGTCACAAGATACTTTGGAGCTGGGAGACGGACTGACAGGGACACTTTTTGTCAAATTATCTGTTATTTGCCACCAAGCAAAGGAGAGGAGTAACTGGAAACTTGTAATCCTGAGAGGCTGGTGATCAATAGTGTAGTAGATGGTTCACTAATGGCTTGAGAGGTTACTTTGCCCATGGCACGACTGTCATGGCTGCGACCACAAGACCCTGCACCTTCAACGATGTTCTTGCTGACGAAGTCTTAAACCTGAAGATTGTTGATGGCTTTTTGATTTGTCAGTACCTGCTGTAGAAGAAGAAATACTCTGCCTAGACGGCTATTGAACTAGACTCCTATAAACCGCCTCTCTTGAGGTGACTGAAGTTACAACTTCAGGAAGTTGAGGAACCCTAAGTTCTGAGAGTGGTGATCACGAACTGGACCTTGTCTTGAGCTTTAGAAAAAAGAGTAATCGGGCAAAAGCCAACCATTAAGATATGGAAATATAGAGATGTCTTAACTGTAGAAAATCAACAACTGGAGCCAGTACCTTAGTGAATATCTTAGAAAAGGGGCTAATCCGAAAGGCAAGGCCTGAACTGAAAGTGTTAATCTCCAACAGCAAATCATAGGAATTTCTGGCTCGACGGATGCACAGGGATATGAAAATAGGGTCTTGTAAATCCAACGGGACAAGAAAATCCTTCTTTGCCAGTAAAGGAGTATTGAAGTGATCCACCTGCACTTATCTATTCAGGGTTTTCAAATCCAAGACTGGATGAAGCTTGCTATAATGTTTGGGAACACGCAACTGAATGGAATAAAAACCGGTGCTTGATTCCTCCCGTGGAACTGGCAGCTCTGCCCCATTGTCCAACAAAGTCTATAATTTTGCAGCAGAGCTTGATGATGGGATTCGTCCTTTGGTAATGGAGCTGGAAGGAAACGACCCTAGGGACCATTTTGGTGAATTGAATTTGGTAACTCCTTATCACATCCAGGGCTATCTGCCCATGACTAAGAAGAAATGATCTGCAGTCATGTCGCAGAAACACAAGTACATGAAGCGGCACTTAAAGAATAGTAATGTCTATTCTTACAAGCTTGGTGCCTGAACTGGTTGTGTTTTTCTTTTTTTTATGAAGAACTAGCCCATTTTGTAGTAGCCCTATGCTAGGATCACATGTTGCGCTGTAGCGAGTAGAAAGCTAGGTATTTCTATCCCTCGGTATTCACTGTACAACTCCCAGCCTCTTCGCCTGTAGTGGTGATACATAATTGTGAAAAGGTCGGAAAATGCCCCTTTTCAAAGCTCTGTTTTGGCTACAGTGCTGAAAATACTTCAGTTATTCCTGCTACAATCTGTGAGCCCTTATGCTGCAGTAGGCTGTGCATTGAGACATTGCTTGCCCATATATATGGCTATGATGACCTACTGGAGATAGTAGAGAACCTGTGACACAGAAACCTGTCTTGTGGGTGGAATCCTGGCCAGAGTGCAAAAGGTCCACTTTCTCTCGGCTCGTGTCTGGTGGAAGGTCAGCACACTCTTTTAGGCCTAAACTGGACATAGCTATCGCGATAAAATGTTTGCTTTCTCAGATGTAGAAGTAGCCTCATTTTGTACTCCAAGAAAAATACTTGAGGGTAACCTACTTACATTTTATTTGCCTTAATGTTTTCAAATCTATTGTGCTTCGGTCATGGTTGCCAATCGGGAACTCTTTCCATTCCCCTTAGATTTAATTTGTATTTTTCGTAATAGGGCTGTTAACTGCCTCCAACCTCATAAATAGGAAGTGACACCCGAGGAGTGCATAATGCTGATCTATTACAAGCAAGAACAAGCATTTGCAATGCAATAGGTCTCGCATTTGTTGCAGTTGGAGCTACTGGCATTGTAAATGGCAGTGTTTTGTATCAATGTTTTTGTTTGCAGTGGTGTGATTATTTAAAAATTACACACTATACCATATTATAAGCTATTCTAGCAACTGTACAGTAACGCTATGGCTATTTTAACGTAAAGGAGTGTGAATGGATGAATAAAAATACAAAAAACAGGATCTAAAAATTTACGATGGAATGTATAGCAGGGGACAGGGACTACCGATCACAACAAATGTACTTGAAGTGATTGGGGCATCATATGCAATAAAAAAATCAGTAGTACGGGGTGTCAGCGACGCTTGTGCAAATGTTGTTCAGCTGGTGAAGTGGTCAGCTCTGTTTGCAGATGCAAAGTGGTGAAAGGTGAAGTATTCAGCTCTGTTTGCAGATGCAAAGTGGTGAAAGGTGAAGTATTCAGCTCTGTTTGCAGGCACAAAGGGATGAATGGTGAAGTGGTCACTCTCTTCCGCGGTGAACATGCTCTTTACTGTTGCTCATGGGCATCAAGAGACTGCCAGGTCTAAAGCATTCCAGAGACCTTATATGATGGCTGGGGTTTGTAAATGAACCTACATTAAACACCACTAAGAGATGAAGCGATTTCTGCAACATCACATGATTTTTCTCCAAAATGTGTTTTTTCAGTTTTACTTTTTGGATTCCTGGGATGCTCTGGCATAAGATTCCCGGTTCCACCATGATTCATTTGGTACAGTAAATAAACACAATAACCAAACATACTCTCAAACTGCAGTTTAACGGAGACGTGGTTTTCTGTGTAACAGACAAACGCCTGACCATGGTCCCAGCAGGGGCACGTGCCACCTAATCTAGAGACACTCCTCTCACAGGAGTTGTGCCAACTCACCTGCAGCCAAAGCTATGGGTCACGGGAAAATGGGATGGAGAGTAAGGGGGGGTACAGGGAGAGAGAGAGAAAGGGGGCACAGGGAGAGAGAAATGGGGGCATGGAGAGAAATGGCGGACCGAGCGAGAACGGGGGAAGAGAGGCTGGAAGGGTGAAAACGAAAGGGAGAGAGGGCACTAGTGAGGGGGGCACCGGAAGGGGAAGGAGGTGGACAGGTGATATACATTTTAAAAAGCAGGTCTTTGGCAGTAGGTGATGCGTGCTGGCAAGGACCAACACCCGGAAAGGAGGTTTGACATCCGAGCCCCCACGATTATAATGTGAAACTATCATGCAACTACAATATCACAAAAAGGTGCTAGTTTTCCAAAGACACATGACCCGCCTGATGTACACACTACAAGATTCTTATAAGTCCCAAGAACATAAAGACAAATTCATCTGGCACATTGGAAAAAAATTATACTTTTCAAATAGCCCTCCGTATTAAATTTGCTCCATTTCTACGCTCGGTTAACAGATATAACTACTAAACCAATCAATGGTATTCAATTGATCCACCTCGGAAGAATGAAGGCTGAGGCAGACTTGCCGGGAGTGTAACCTCTGCCCCTTACAAGTGTACCTCTCACTGAGCCCTTCTGCCGGTATTGTGTTGGACAGCTGGTTACAATTTGATCAGTTGAGCCCCTTATGTGTAGCCTTTAAACAGAAACACAGCAAAGCCCGCTTTTGTATTCGCCAGATAACTAGGAAAACCAGCTATACACGAGGCGCGAGCAGCAACCGGAGTCACAGAGGTAGAGAGACCAGCCTTGGCTCCGCCGGTTATGAATAACTTAATATCCACGTACCTACCAAACATGAATGTGTCCTTCTAAAATGGATGTGGTATACATGTAAAGTGCTCCCATACTTACCGATTGAGTTTGCGCTAAATAAAAAAAACTAAAAAATAAATACAAACACCTAACAGATCTGTTCCAGGTCAGGCAGCGGAGTCATAGTTCGCCCGACCCTTTTGAAGACAGAGCAGCCGTCCCTGAAAATCCGCAGGGTAAAGGCGAGGATGTGGTCCGTCGGCTAAACTGCCGACTTTGGTACTGGAAACCAGAGTTTGAGCCCCGAGGTCGCATCAACATCCTGTGATTCTGGGCAAATCACTTAATCTCCCCGTGCCTGAATGTGTAATGTAAAATCTGAAAGAAACACGTTAGTTAGATTCCTCACCTTAGAATATCCCCAGGCGTCAGACTGGATCCGGAAGATTTTTCGTCAGCAATACCCCTTGCGCGTCGCTAGGTGTCGTCTGCGGCTCCGCGTCCGTCGTTGGCGTCGTGCGCCGGAATGACGTCGTCGGAGTACTTAGACGCCACCCTCGCGCGCTGACAT
Organism: Triturus cristatus; assembly: GCF_964204655.1. Taxonomy (NCBI): domain Eukaryota; kingdom Metazoa; phylum Chordata; class Amphibia; order Caudata; family Salamandridae; genus Triturus; species Triturus cristatus. The sequence goes on from NC_140585.1 coordinate 287,653,134, forward strand.
CAGTTCTTCTTTTTCCGCGCCAGTAAGCGCCGATCCGGGAGAGCTACCCCTTTTTAGTCTTTTTTTGACTAAAATCTTTTTTGACTCTTTTGTCACTATATCGACTCTGGTGCCGGTAGGATGCCTGGTTTCAAGGCTTGCGACGATTGTCATCGACTGATGTCGGTGACCGATCACCACCGCCGGTGCCTCTACTGTTTGGGCCTCGACCACGACGCGGAGTCGTGTTCCGAGTGCAGGGCCCTGACCTCGCTTCTCGAGATCCGTCACTCGGCTCCGTGCCCCTCTCGATCCCGGTCCAGGAGGAGGTCCGGGGATCGGTCGCGGAGCTGCAGTCGACACCATCGTTCGTCTGGCTCTTCGGGTAAGTCCAAGCGATCCAAGAAGTCCAAGAGGCAACATCGCTCTTCGGACTCCCCTCGCTGGTCGCGCGACTCGGCCGAGGGTCCGGGTGGTTCCACCCCTGCGGCTCCATCGGAGCCGCAGGCGCCGCGCAAGTCCCCATACCCGCCGGTCTCTGGGACTGACGCGATGCCGGCGGAGATCAGGGCCTTCCTCTCGGCCATGAGGGGCCTGGCTCCGCCGTCGACGCCCGCTGGCGCGCCTTTGGGCCCCGCGGACTCGACTGGGCGACCCTGCGTGACGGCGACTCCGGTCCCGGCGTCGTTGGAGGCCCCGATGCCGCAGGTCCCTGAGGGGCCCAGGCCTGGGCCCCCGTCGACGCCGGTCGACCTCGTCACGCCTCCTCTGCCGGCGTCGACACCGGTGCCACCTCCGACGCCGACTCCGGTCGATGTCGTTCCCTGGTTTAGCCCCGGTCTGGACCCGGCGCCGGTGCGGCGTCCATCGACGCCGCATCCGGCGCCGCTAGGGACACGATTTGTCTATCGTCCGGCTCCGATCATTCCTCCTATGTACCAGGAATCAGATGACGGGGGCGACTGGGAGGGGTCTGAGGACCCTATGACCCTCCAAGGTCAACTTTCTCAGGACTGGGCAGATTAACTGGGGGAGGCCAGTGGTCTGGATACCTCACCGGACACTGGATTCCTCTCTCCTCCGACTGTGGCTTCGGAAGAGGGTGCAGCTTTTTCTGTGCCGCTGCGCAAGGCGGCGGAAGCCCTTGGGCTCGAGCTGCCTGCCGTGGCTGTGAGGACGAACATCCTCACCGAGGTGCTTCAGTCTGCAGCAAGCTCCACTGAGCCTCTGCTGCAATTCAATGAGGCCCTCATTGACATTCTGCAGGGCACCTGGTCCAAGCCCTCCACAGTTACTCCTGTGGATAGGAACGTTGCCAGGCGCCACCGCCCTGTTCCGGGCGACCCCAGTTTTCTGTCCCAACACCCCACCCCTGAGAGTCTGGTTATCCAGGCCTCTACCTCCCAATCCTCCTTCCCGACCGCTCCTCCGGACCGGGATTCCAGGAGACTGGAACAGTTCGGTAAGAAGCTGTTCTCCTCACTCAGTTTGGGCTTGCGGTCTTTAAACACCGCCTGTCTCTTGGACCGTTTTTCCCACTCTCTGTGGGATACGGTGGAGGACGTGCTACCCCTGTGTCCAGAGAAGGCCAAGACACGACTCTCCCAAACTGTGGCCGATGGGAGAGATGCGGCACGTCATGCAATCCGATGTGGGCTTGACACTACGGACTCGCTGGGTAGGGCGATTTCTACCACGGTGGCGCTTAGACGTCACGCCTGGCTGCGGTCCACGTCATTTTCCGGGGATGTCCAGTGCACTCTCATGGACATGCCTTTCGATGGCACTCGCCTCTTTGGCGAGAAAGCGGACAGTGCGCTGGCTCGCTTTAAGGACTCCAGGGCTACGGCCACGTCCTTAGGCCTCTCGGCCCCGCGGCCACAAACTTCGCTTTTCGCTCCTTTCGTGGCCAAGGAAGGGGCTCCTCCTCCTCACGTCCGCCTAGCCACCGGCCGCAGAACCAGCCTGCACGCGGTCGCGGACGTGGTTTCCGCCGAGGCGGTAATGGAGGACGACGCGGTCAGTCCACATCCACCCCGGCAGCATCCGCCTCCAAGCCTTCCTAGTCCGAGTTTTCCGGCCCATTCCTCGCCAGTGGGAGGACGGGTTTGCCATCACCTGCTCCCCTGGCGTACCATTACTTCGGACAGGTGGGAGCTGCAAATCGTCCGAAGGGGCTACTCCCTCCCCTTCGAGACGACCCCTCCAGCCATGTCACCGCAGCACCACCGTATCTGGGAGGATCATTTGCATCTCCTGCGAGAGGAAGTTTCGGCCCTCTTGGCCAAAGAGGCCGTTGAGTACGTTCCGAGCCCAGAAGTAGGTCGTGGTTGTTATTCCCACTACTTTCTGGTTCCCAAGAAGGGCAAGGGGGGCCTACGCCCTATCTTGGACCTCAGGAACGTCAATGCCTTCCTCCGGAAGGAACGGTTCAAAATGTTACCTTTGGCTCAGGTTCTAGCTGCACTCTACCCTGGAGACTGGATGGTAGCGTTGGACTTGCAGGACGCATATTTCCACATCCCCGTCCTGCTGGCCCACCGGCGTTACCTGCGGTTCATGGTGGGTCAGGAGCACTTTCAGTTCACCGTGCTCCCCTTCGGCCTCACCAGTGCCCCTCGGGTGTTCACGAAAGTGATGGCGGTGGTCGCAGCTCATCTGCGCAGATCAGGGGTTCCAGTCTTCCCCTATCTCGACGACTGGTTCCCAGGCAGTCGTTTCCCACCTCCAGACTACGGCGGATCTCCTGCATTTGTTGGGGTTTTCCATCAACGTGCCGAAGTCACACCTGATTCCCTCTCAGAAGCTCCTCTTCATCGGAGCGGTTCTCGATTCGGCGCAGTTCCGGGTTTATCCACCGGAACAGCGGGTCCGGGATATACAGGCCCTGATTCCCATCTTTCGGCCTCTATCCTGGGTTTCGGTCAGGCTAGTGTTGTGGCTTCTGGGGCTGATGGCCTCCTGCATCCTACTAGTGCATCACGCCAGGCGGCGCATGCGGGCTCTGCAGTGGGACCTGAAGTTTCAGTGGGCCCAGCATCACGGCAACCTGTCCGACCATGTCTTGATCTCGGAGGGCACTGCACAGCAGTTGCAGTGGTGGCTCACGGACCGCGATTGGGTCACGGGCAAGAGCCTCTCCCTACCCCTACCGGAGCATGTCGTAGTGACGGACGCGTCCCTCCTGGGATGGGGTGGCCATATGGGAGAGGCGGAGATCAGAGGCCTCTGGTCTCCGGCGGAGTCTCGTCTCCACATCAACTTGTTGGAGTTGAGAGCGATCCGACTTGCACTGAAAGCCTTCCTTTCCCTCTGTCAGGGGAAGTGTCGTGCAGGTGTTCACGGACAACACCACCGCCATGTGGTATTGCAACAAACAGGGCGGGGTGGGGTCGTGAACCCTTTGTCAGGAGGCTCTGCGCCTCTGGACATGGCTGGAACACCAGGGCGTCACCCTAGTGGTTCAACATCTGGCGGGCTCTCTGAACGCCAGAGCAGACTAACTCAGCCGCCGGTGCATGATGGATCACGAATGGCGTCTGAACTCCGAAGTGGCGCGAGGTCTCTTTCAGCAGTGGGGAGAGCCTTGGTTAGATCTATTCGCCACAGACGAACGCGCAATGTCAGCAGTTCTGCACGTTGGAATTTCCAAGGCGGCACTCGCTCGGCGACGCTTTTCGTCGCGAGTGGAGCTGCGGTCTGTTGTACGCCTTTCCGCCTATACCACTTCTGCCCAGAGTGCTGAAGAAGATCAGGCACGACCGGGCCCAAGTCATCTTGGTGGCTCCGGATTGGGCACGAAGGTGCTGGTATCCCGAGCTACTCAGTATGTTGACCGATCCTCCGATACGCCTGCCCCTTCGGGAGGATCTTCTGTCACAGCAGCAGGGGACGGTCCTCCACCCGAACCTGTCCAGCCTCCACCTCTATGCGTGGAGATTGAGCGGCGGCAGTTGATGCCATTTGACTTGCCTCCTGAAGTCTGTGATATCATTCTGGCAGCCAGGCGTCCCTCCACAAAGACGGTATACGCCTGCCGGTGGAACAAATTTGTGGCATGGTGCACATCCAAGGCTGTGGATCCCCTTTCCGCCCCTCTTTCTGAGGTTCTCCTCTTTCTTCTTTCTTTGTCCCAGCAGGGCTCTGCCTTGGGCACCTTGAAAGGTTATCTTTCTGCCATCTCTGCCTTCTTGCGGCTTCCTGATCAGCCCTCTTTTCAAGTCCCCTGTAGTGTCACGCTTTCTTAAAGGCATTACTCACACGTTCCCTCCTGTCCCTTTTGTAATGCCTCAGTGGGACTTGAATCTTGTTCAAACATTTCTGATGTGCGCTCCCTTTGAGCCTCTTCACAATTGTCCTCTTCGTCTTCTGACTCTTTCCTGGTAGCCATCACCTCGGCTAGGCGGGTGGGTGAGCTCCAGGCTCTTTCGTCCAAGCCTCCTTTTCTATCTGTTCATTCGGCCTCGTTCTTCTTTTCTACCTAAAGTGGTGACCCCCTTTCATCTTGGGCAATCTGTCACCTTGCCCACCTTCTTTCCGCCTCCGCATCCTTCCAAAGAGGAAGAGAGGCTCCACCGTCTGGACCCAAAACGTGCGCTCTCTTTTTATTTGGACCGCACTAAACAGTTCCGGGTGGATGACCAACTTTTTGTTGGATACGTGGGTGCTAAGAAGGGGAAAGCTGTGCACAAACGGACCATCTCCCGGTGGGTCGTTTTGTGCATAAAAATCTGTTATTCCTTGGCAAAAAAGGTCCCTCCTGTTGGGCTGCGAGCCCATTCTACTCGGGCCACAGCGGCTACTACTGCTTTGGGACGTGGAGTCCCTTTGCAGGATATCTGTCAGGCGGCAACGTGGGCTTCGCTCCACATGTTTGCCTGGCATTATTGTCTAGACAGCCAAGTCCGGAGGGATGGCTTCTTTGGCCGTTCCGTCCTCCAGGACTTTCTGGTGTGATCTTGGTTCGCAGACCCACCACCGGGGTTTGTATTGCTTGGGTATCTATTCTAAGGTGAGGAATCTAACTAACGTGTTTCTTTCAGATGAACAAGTTGCTTACCTTCGGTAACGATGTATCTGTAAGAAACATTAGTTAGTTAGATTCCTCACCGACCCACCCATCCTCCCTGTTCTGCGAACCGACATCTAGGGTTAAGGTTATCCTTTTCAGGCACCTAGATTTTTTGGCACCAGTGTCGGTCTCTTGCATGGCTCTGCGTTCCTGGCGCGGAAAGCTATGTACAAAGAACTGACGTCCGCGCGCGAGGGCGGCGTCTAAGTACTGCGACGTCATTCCGGCACACGACGCCAACGACGGACGCGGAGCCGCAGACGACGCCTAGCAACGCGCAAGGGGTATTGCTGACGAAAAATCTTCCGGATCCAGTCTGACGCCTGGGGATATTCTAAGGTGAGGAATCTAACTAACTAATGTTTCTTACAGATGCATCGTTACCGAAGGTAAGTAACTTGTTCTACGGTGCTCGTGTTCGAGTTCGTGATGTATGTATGTATGTATGTATGTATGTATGTATACAGGCAACACCGCAAAATCCAACAGCGGCTCAAAACCTCAGAGCGGCAAAAGAACACAGAAGCGATGGACTCGCAAACAATGATCCCAGCAGTTGCACCATTAGCTGTCATTAACCTCACGGACATGCAGTTGAGTTCCAATGAGGAGAAGACTTTGGCCCTTGGTCTTTCGTTCTGTCCAGCGGATAACTTTAATTATGCGCAAACTCGCGTAGACATCTATAAATTTACACGCAAATTAAAGCTACGCAAATTTTTCGAACTGAACAGAAAGAAAATGGTCACCACATTAAGTGAAGATATTTCTGTAAGCCCTCCAGCGGGAACGGTGGGGGATTTCAATCTCCTTTGTGATCTGCAGCAACTTCATGAGGAGGGTCGGATTCAGGATCCTTCGCAATGGGATTCATTTCCTGTTACCAACAAACCAGCGATGACTCCGTTCAAACCGAAGTCCACTTTCAATCCTATCATGGTGCATGACAATATAGAAATCTTTAATGAAAGAGTAACCTGCCAATTGAAATCATTGCACAAATCAGTCAACCGTGCTCGGCAGGCCCAACAACATTGGAATCATGGATATGGACAACTCATGAAGAAAATTCAAAAAGATGACAATATCATCGTCCGTCAATCGGACAAAGGAGGTAATGTGGTGCTATGGCCAAGACAACTGTATGTGGAAGAGGCCCTATTACATCTCAATGACAGAGCTTGCTACAAAAGAACAGAGTGGAAGGTGGCAAAAGCTGCTTGGAACGACTTTTATAACATGCTATTGGCTTGGAAGAGTGCGGGCCTCCTCAGCATTGAGGAATTGAAATTTTTAAAGGTCAATCACCCAATTATGCCGGTTTTCTACCTGATCCCCAAGATACATAAAAATGCAGCCAAACCGCCGGGAAGACCGATCATCTCGGCCAGGGGGAGTATCTTGGAAAAGACCTCACTGTACATTGATTTCTTCTTGCAGAAATATGTAAGGGGATTACCTTCCTACATACAGGATACTAACGATTTCCTGAGAAAAATCAGTGACATTGAATGGCAGGAGAATTTCTGGCTGATCACATTGGATGTAACAGCCCTGTATACCAGTATACACCACCAAGACGGGATCAAGGCGGTGGAACACTTCCTTAAGATGGAACCGATCTACATGAAGGACCATTGCAAAATGATATTAACTATGATTAACATCTGCCTCAATAATAACTATTTTTTGTTTCAGAATGTTGTATTTCAGCAACTGAGAGGCGTGGCAATGGGGGCTTGCTTTTCCCCAAGCTACGCGTGCTTGCACATGGGCATGTGGGAAGAGCAAGTCCTGCACAAGGAATATAGGGATGTCATGGCCAATAACATCGTTGCCTGGCATCGCTATATTGATGATCTTTTCGTGGTTTGGAAGGGTTCCAAAACTTCAGCCTGTGACTTTATTCAAGCCATCAACACAAATCAGCTCAACTTACAGTTCACAGCTGTTTTAAGTCAGAGCCAAGTTTATTTTCCTGATGTGGAGGTCTTTGTCTTTGAAGGGAGATTCCTCACCAAGTTATATCGAAAAGACACGGCAGGCAACACTGTTCTGCACGCACTTAGCCACCATCCTGATCATCTTATACGCAGCATCCCTTACGGGGAGATGCTGCGCATCAAAAGGATTTGTAGCACAGATGAAGATTGCAGGGTTGCTCAGGAACAGAGCAAGCTTAGGTTTCTTGCCAGGGGATATTCCCCTACTATTCTTGACAAGGCAATATCCCGGACTAGGGCTCTAGTCAGGGATCAAATCCTAGGTATTAACACCACAGTGACGAGCCATGAGAGCATTCCCAGTCCTGCTGCAGTCCAGGATGATACATCTAGACTGATTATAACCTATAGTCGCCAGCATAATATCTTGCGTAAAATTGTAAAGAAAAATTGGTCATTGATCCAACAAGACCCGGTGATTGGCAATAGCATGGCGAAGAATCCTGCCATCACTTTTCGCAAGGCACGCTCCATGAGCAATATGTTGGTTAAGAGTAGTCCGGAGCTCAAGATCAATGCAAGCAATTGGCTACAGGCCAGCAAGGGCTTTATTAAATGCTCTTCTTGCAAGGCTTGTACCTTGGGCAAAAGCACGTCCATTTACATCTCTCCGTTTTCTAAAAATCCCTGTAAAATATCTAAAAAACTCACTTGCAAGACAGATTTTGCAGTGTATGTGCTGGAGTGCACGTGTGGCCTGCAATATGTTGGGAGTACCAAATTGCAGGCACACAAGCGCATACTCCAACACATGAGAGCCATCATTAACCATGATGCGTCCTATCCAGTAGCCAGGCATTTTGGTGAAAAGCACAACAGTAACCTTGAAAACCTCAGCTACTTTGTAATAGACACAATACCTCCACTGAGGCGCGGTGGTGACAGGGAAGCTTTGCTTAGGAGAATGGAGACTAGGTACATCCTTGAGCTAGACTCGAAGGCACCCAATGGGTTGAATTCGAGTGAGGACTTCCATACCTGGCTATAACATCCTGTATCAGGTGTCTCTCGCTGACGCACTCTGAGTTACCCATCCCTATTATGTTTCCAGGTAGCTTCCAGGCATATATATATATATGTATACATATATATTTTTTAACCTCGTCTTTCCTCCTGAGTAGATGAATTTCCATGACAGCTTCTTCCATCTAGCTGTTATGTATTGCACAAATTTTGTAGTCAATTTGTTGTTGTTTTTCTTTCTTATGTCCCCCTCTTTTTATTTATTAGCACTTTTTCAAGGAATAACACTTCATATATGTATGTAATTTCCTTTGGTTTGATCTGACCATCACTTTGCGCATTCCCTTTTTTACATGGGTTTTTCTAAATTGTTTATCTTATGTCCTGATTGATTCGAGGCAAGGATATGATTAAGTTTAACCGGATTGATCCAGTTATTACTAGCTTCGGCTTTTTCTGTGCAGGCATGGGTTACCAGGGAGTTCTCGGGTGTAACTTATATAGACTAGAAATTTCAGATCTGTTTATCAGATCGAATTGAGCTGCACAGAATGTCTCATCAGTCTTGATAATTTAAAATTTAAAATTTCTTTGGCCAGCACACATGTATTTTTAAAGCATTTGACTTTTATTTGCGGCTTTAGAAGTTATTGCAATTACATGATGAATTAATGCATTTAACTGTTTTGCGCATTTGCACAAATGTATTGGATATAGTATGTTGTCTATATCTATTGTGATGATGTCAGGATTAACCTTTGCACTTGCACTTTAAAAACTCTGGCTTCATCAGACAGCGTCATGTGATCAAGGCCTCTTGAAGGCCGAAACGCGTCATGGCAGCTACTGGGTTTTTGATTGAATAAAACCACCAAGCACTTACTTTGGGTCCGTGTTCGTCTTTCGCGCTGAAAACGCTGCGCGGCTGGTGAGGCGATTCCTTGTGGCATATATATATATATATATATATATATATATATATATATATATATATATATATATATATATATATATATATATACATACATACACACAAAAAAAACAAGTGCAAAGGCAAGTAACAGTACAAGGACATGTCGCCAGCTAGTCACATGCACTCATAACCACACCTACAGGCGACGCAACAGCACAGTGAACCCATCCACCCAACACCGGACATTTTGCAACTTGCTTTTAAATGGTGTACGCATAATACGCATAATTATACATTTCCCACACTTGCCTCATACCATCATCTCCTGCATATTTTTCCTTTTCTCGCATAATTTAGCCAACCCTGCCAGTTATACTATAATAAAGTAAACAAACTAAACCGTTCACAGAACTTACCCCAGTAAAACAAGCGTCTTCAAATAGGTCGTGTCTCCAATGAATGTCGCTGATTCGCCTTCTTTGAAAATGTTCAGTGCTGCACGTTTTAATAGAGCATTGGATGCACGAAAGATATCACTAATAGTACTAAGTAAACAAAGTAATTGCTAAAAATGTCCTAAAATATGCCGCCCTAATTATCGCTTGCCATGCAGCTTTTATGACTAATGAAGTCGTGGCGGTGGCGCCAGTAATACGCCTGCTCCCGATCACAACACAGAAAGTGAGAATTATCACAGCATGAGACCCCACAGTAATCATTAGCACAGCATGTCGACAGGCGCCCTAGGCTGCTGGAGCACTCAACTATAATTAATGCGCAGCACGTCTTCCGGAGACGAGCACTCAACTGGAATTAACGCGCACAAGCTGTTCCACTGTGAAGCGCGATCACAGACCAGAATCGGCTCGTGCCCAGACCGGAATCGGCTCGTGCCCAGGTCTGTCTCCCTTGGGAGTAAACACGGCAACAATAGTCTCGTTGGCGGCAGCGCTTCGCGCTGCAACGCCAGCGAGACCTAAAAAGCATATGAAAGGTTGTAATTTTTTTTTTTTTCTTGTTTCTGGAAAAGAAATCAAAATGAAACCTTTTCAATTGTCACCTTTACTTCTGTAATAGAAATTCACAGGGCACTTCTGGTCCTTCGCTGTCACTTTGAGAACTGCTAATGAAATAAAACTGTCTAGGGAAACAATACGGATTTAGTCAAGCCAGCAGAAGTGAAACCATTATCACTTAAGCACAGGTCCTGTAAGGAGTGCAGATGTGTATTTTTCGCTCTATAGCAGAAATGGCATACTTCGAACAAAAGCAGCAAAAGATCTAATAACCGTGTTCTCTCTCCATCATGTTTGGGCTTCCTGTAGGCCCGATGAAATATAGGGTAAACTTATCGTATTTCTAAAATTACTAGGAATATGGTTCTTGAAACCTGTTTAGTTCTGGTCTCCAGGATTTCAGTGTTCATTGGTGTGAAATATTCAATAATACCAGTGTAAAGTGGGTACCCCAAAACCAATCGGGTATAGTTACTGACTCTGTCAACTGACTGAACCGAGGCTTTGTCTATGGGCTAATAGGGCTGTCAGATGTTCAGATGATGGTACCCAGAGGCTGCCATTCTCTGTTCGTGCTCCCCAGAAAAGAACCGAAGAGATTTATGTAACAAAGGGAAGACACCCGCTTGACTGTAAACCAACTAAGTGGAGTTTTTTTTCCCTTGTTTTTTCCTCAACGTACAAAATAGTCAGTGTCCTTCCCCACCTCACTAGAGATTCTAGTACAGTACACCTGAAACAAACCAGGAACTGTACTGTCAAGACAAACGAGCCTTGGCAAAGCCAAAATTACTTGCCTTTTTGGACCGATTTGGTTTTGCCAATGTTTCTTAGTCTTGCTGTACGGCATTCTCCCTGATGTGCAGCATGTCTAAAGAAAACTGAAAATAAAGTGGTATATGACGGGGGATTGTGGCATTTTGTAGGTGTGCATGCCTACAAAATCAAGTTCTATTTAAAAAAAAAAAAACATTTTTACTGTTTTGGATCCGTAAACATAAAAAAAAAGGTTGCAGGTACAACTGGGAAGGGAGCATCACAGAGGGACACTGGGGGGGGCGATGGGGCGGTGGACGAGGAGGAGAACCAGAAGCTCAGGAGTTCGAAGGAGAAGCAGTGGGTGAGAGGAACCTGGGGCAGGTGGTGAAGCCCATGGGCAAGAAGGGAATTGAGTACTAAAAGAGGGAGAGCACAACATGGAGGGTGTGGGGTGAAGCACACGTGACAAACCGTAACAGTGTAGGAGGACAGAAATGCACAAGGGAAACAGTAGGACAGCAGATGCACCATCGTGAAGTGCTTCACCTAAAGTAAAAACGTAGTGCTTGAAAAGCAGGTGGTAAAGAGTATTTGCTTCATGGGAGTGAAATACAAGATTGACAAGTTGGGACATGAGTAAGCATCAGACAAATGATTGACAGGAAAGCCAGCCAATGGTGAGCAAGGAATGGGTGGGCTGAAAGCCCCTGAATGTTCTTGGTAAGCCCACAATGTGTTGCGCAACAAGAGGCTTGTTTGTGGTCTAGTAGGCTCAGCCTAGAAGTGGAAGGCAGACCTATAGAGATCGGACTATTCACCTTGACCCTATGAAACATTTGGGTTAACTCAATGCTCCGCTTGTTTTACATCTGTGGCTCTGAACGCCAGATGCTTCGAAACCCATCCTTCATCCTGGTACTGACGTGTAAACCCTAAGGAAGCTAGTAAATGGATTTTGTCCACACATACCTGACCTGTTTGCTCTTTTGAAGCATGTAACTGTGTATGGGGTTAGCAGGACATTAAAGTTTAACAAAATATATGAGCTATAAAAAAAAAAAATACTAGCAGTGAGTGCAGTAGGAAGTGGTCTTTCAACGTACAGTGGTGAAAATATTTTGGGGAGATAATAATTGAACATTGCGCTGTGGATAGCGATGTGCACTACCTAGCCATTTATTTAACCTGTAAGGTAGCTCAATGGGTTGAGCACTTGCTGGTGGGGGGGAGGGCTGTTAAAGGGGAAGGGGGATATGAGATCTATACAGTTGGCCTATTTTGTCCCAGATCAATTAATGGAGTACAATTGACATGTAACGGGATCACCTGATATTTACAACACTATGAAAACACAAACCCATTTTTCTTATTACAGAATTAAGAAGATATTTCGAGAATATTATTCTACTGCTATTCCATCCTGGTGAAAATGAAGCATGTGGACGTGGCGAATGAGGAAGGTTGCTGAACGCTAGGACGAGGGGAGACCATGAGTCTTGGATCCAGGAGAGGAATTTCCTGCAATTGAAGTAAACTTATACAGGTGTCATTCTCTTAGGCCGAAACGTTAGTTTGATAATCAAATAGTTTGCTTACGTATTCCTCCTTAATGTTAGCTGACCCTATCTGCAGAATGAAAGGAAGAGAGTTAATTGGTCTAATTATTGATGCAGACAGGACCTTTCTAACCTAAGTCCACCATAGGGTTGGCAACTTTTTGTTTCCGCCAGTACTTTTTTCTTTTTTTTTTAAATTACCCTAGTCATGCTTCCATCCTGTAGCAGTAATAGTGGAAGCAATAAATTCCCAACTGGACCATGGCTATGGTCTCTACATGTGGCCAAATTGGAGCTCTATGGATTGAGTGATGTTTCTCCAGTGCCTGATTGCGGCACTGGTTGGCGTTGGACAGGGTCTTCTCTGAGGTATCCTGCCTGAACTTTAAGTACCTGTAGGGGCTGACCCCCTGCATACCTGGCCGCTGAACAAGCATGGCATATCCTGCTTCTGCCCCCCCCCCCCACACACACCCCTTAAGCTTCTGTAGAAACACATGCATTGTCTTATGGTCCATGCTACCCTTCTCTGGAGTGATTTAAGTATTGTGAAACCTGGAATATTTTGTGATCGCTCTCACTCTAGGGGTTCCAGTGTTCTAGGCCCCAAGTTGTCCAGTGGTTCAAGCAGCAACGGATACAGAAGACTAAACCAGTGGAGTAAGCTCATGGGGGAGGGGAGGGGAAGGGAGGGTATGAAGATGATTTTGAGACCCGGCAGGGATATCGGATAGGCGACCAGTGTTGCTGCTGCTCGAAGCCCTGCTTGCAAAGGTTTATTTATTCATTTATAATGATTAATTGTGGGTCAAAGCGCTGTACATTATCAAGATGTGTAGTATTATCCATTGGTCATTCAAAAGGTTGGACATTAGGAGGAACGCTTTCTGAGATGAGACGTCCATCATTGTGGGTGCATTTGAATAACTAAATGTGGGTACAATCGAACAGTCAAAACTTATCTGGGATGAGTAGCGTCGCTCCTAACAGTAGCAGGTTCCAACTTCGTCCTCTTGCCATCATATGTGGGATAAAGTACCCCCTGCCACACAAGGATATTGGAAGTTACTGTGGAGTTTGTTACCTGTGGAATGAGTATGAAGGCCGAGTTCCATTATTGGGTCATGGAACTCCAAGGTGACTTGCAATATCCTTAGTGTGAAAGGGGTATTTTATTGCTTAAAATACATGGCCACACGATCACTCTTCTTGCAAGCCTCTTACATCCTTGGTGTCTTGCTCCTTCATATGAAAGTGGTAGTATGGTTAGTAACTTGTTACAAAAATATATTCGAATCAGTCGAAGTCCGAATAATGAAAGTGCTGTGACTCAATGTGTAGAACAAAGCAGCGCAATTCAATCTTTCATTCAACGACCTTTAGTGTGGAAAAATATCAACATTGCCGTAAATAGCTCCTCTCTGCTTATCACTCTTCGTTTTTATAAAAAACAGATCATAAGAATGAAAAGTCAGTTTTCGTTTTTGTGCTCTGTTTAAACTGCAGCTGTAAAAATACTCCCTGACCTACCTTTCACGTTGGTGCTGGCTCTGGCAGTAGACATTGTGACATCAGGATTACCTTATTACAGTTGAGCAGCTACAACATTTACGGGCGCCAGTAATATACCCCACTACGGTTTGATATTTGTTACAATTTATTTTTTAGAATCGGTTTATTACAGGTCCGTTTATTTTTAAAAGACAGTAGTATGTAGAAATATAAAGAAATGTTCTAACCTTTCTATAATTACCTGAGGAGTGCAAAAAATAAACCTGTTGCTATGACGATCTCCTTTCTGCTTGTCACTATACAGCTAGAAAACTAGAGCAGAAGAAAAACTAGGTTTGTGTTGTTCCTTATATGGCTTCTTTAATTGTGCTCCGTGTCATAACCTGCCTTTTCCCGTAGGTTGGTGGATCTGGCAGTAGGCATTGTGATATCAGAACTCTTGTCCTGGCATCATTTCTTTATAACCGACTGGGTGCGTCACAAGTCTCAGACCGTTTTTTATACAGGGATTTCAGAATCTTATGCATTACAAAAGTTGTATGTACACTTGTCTGCGATGGACATCTAGACCACGTAAGGTGGCTTCCTCAGGTAAACGCTTGCCAATGACTTCTGCTGTGAATGTAGTTTAAATCGCAGCAAAGACATGTCTGCTTTCTTTTCTTCCAAAGTGACTAAATGGAGTATTATAATTTCTTACATTTATAAACAGATGTGCATAGCGTAGCACTAGGTAAATGAGTTCTGTTTTAACCATGCTGCAAGTCTGAGTACAGTGAGCAAACTGAAGAAAACCTGATCACCTTCCCACAACCCTGTCAGCTGCCATGATCTCTTGCTTCTTTTATGAAATATACTATTATTGCAGAATCTTGGAATAAATGTAAAATTTATACTGTGAAAATGCCCGTCAATATGTAGGTTATATAATTTAATATATTCTAGCACTTTGCAAGTCCCATGTTAAAAAAACAAGCATTTGCAATGCAATAGGTCTCGCAGTTACACGAGTTTAAGCTATTGGCATTATAAATGACTGCCTTTTATTTATGTTTTTAAAATGAAAACAACATTAAAAGGCATTGTTATTTGCAATGTCAATAGCTCAAACTCGCGTAAATGCGAGACCTATTGCATTGCAAATGCTTGTTAGTACATCTGTGAGCCAGGGCCACTTTGCCACAGTCTGTTACTTACCGCCCAGTTATTACATCAGTTAAGAGGCTCACATCACGGTAAACGAATTAGCGCTGCGCCTTCTTTTTAGGGCTGCTAGATGAGTATACACCGACTCCAGGACACTACGCTGGCCCTCTTGGTATTTCTTTTGACAAATCAGTGCACTCTGGGAATTGTAGTTTTTGTTTGTTTCAATTAAAACAACTGAACGCACGTAAAATGAAAGAGTAAATATTCCAGAGGTCAAAAGGTAAAGAAAAGTGCTCTGAGGAATCAGCAAATCTTCTAGGTCACAGGAATAATGGGAGACTAAAGTAAAGGTCGCCGTATGCCGAGGAAAAACTACAAAAGGGCCCCCAAGGGCCAAACTGGGTTCAAAGTGTAGCAGAACTCGCAGTTGCCAGGCATAGTAAAAAAAGAGCAACTGCCACTTTAAGGCAGAGATGGCAACCATGACCTAAGGCACTTTCTTATTGGGTCTCGCACTAGTGCAGAAATACTCTGCCCTTAGATCCAGCAGTGCCACTGCATTAAAGTGATTTATTAAAAGGGCTGGTAAATAGCTGCTGTTAACGTTTACTGGCACTGTAGGTTGAAGGGGACAGCCCAGCAACAAGTGCCACCTAGAAGCGCTTACTGGACCTTGGCACACATCTGCCAACGCGTGTATGCTGGGTGCCACAGGGTGAGTCAGTTCCATGGGGGTGTCTCCCGTGAGCGAATCAATCCTGTAAACACATGCGCTCTCCACGTCCACCAGCCCAAGGTGAGAGCCTGTACACAAACTGTTGTGCGCGCCACATCCTCCCAGTGTACCTGGCAGGCCCCTCGCTCCCACCCTGACTCCTTGCTCCATGTAAGTGGCTGCCAACGTGGAATACAAGCATTGGCAGTGCCAATAGGTCTCTTCTTTGTGTCCTACTGGCTTTGACAATGGTTTTTAGCAATGCTGCATATGATCTGCAATGCTGTGCAGTGGGGCTAATATTTATACTTTAAAAAAAAGCATTTTAAGCAGCAACAGGTAACATTTTGCAGGTGTAACGCACACCACGCATGCACACCCTTACAAAATGCCATGCATTTTAATTACGGATACACGTTAGATCAGTAACTAAAAAGAAAACAAAATCACGCAAAAGTATTTTTTTAAAGCAGGTAGGCGGGGGGGGGGAGCAGAAGCAACAAGGGGGGAGTTGGGAGAACAGCAAAGCATCATGGGGAGGGTGAAAAGCAAAACAACCACGATGGTGGGAGGAGCGGAAGCAACAAGGGAGAGGGTGGGCCGAACAGTGAAGAAACACGAGGAGAGTGAAGAGGAATGCCCAAGAAATACAGGACAAGATGCAAAAACAGGGGGAAATTCTGGAAGGGATGAGAAAGCAACGGGGGAGGCTGGAGGAAGCAACATGGAGTGCCTGGGTCAGGAAAGCAATGGAGAGAAGCATATGGGCAAGCGAATGAGAGAGGAGAGTGGACAGAAGTCTGGGAACTGAGAGCAATACTGAGTACAGTGGACGAGACGTACAGGAGTGAGGTGGCTCAAAAATACAGCACACTGTAATGGAGAGGTTCACACAAAAGATAAAAGTAGGGCTTGAAAAGCAACCTGTGGAAGCAGTGATGCAATCCAGTCACAGAGACTATGCTCTTTGGGAGAAACCTACATGGGACTGAAAAGCTGAGACACGAATAACTAGCCCTGTGGTGGGGGAGGGACAGTTGTGAGAAGCGCCATGAGGAAACAATCTCTGGGCAAGCGGGGGCGGGAAGCGCATTCCAGGCGGGGGAGCGGACCCTTTGAAGTATGATGCCGAGGCTGTGGCTACACGTGCACGCGCCAGTGGGCTGAAGTGCTTCCCCAAACTGATTGCATGGCGGCACGATGCACGTGATTGTGCGTGTGCTCGCCATGCAATCCACTTTGGGAGCACTTTGAAATGCCCCTCTTACTAGAGTCTCGCATAGCGATTGCGTAAACGCAATAGCGTAAACGCAATAGCTAGGCGAGACCTAAAAACTGACTTCTTCAATGTCTTGCTCTCCAGCAAAGCAATAGTATGGTGCAATAAACGTCTCTGTAAGCTAATAACTGAACATTTCAGTGACTTATGGCTCAGACATAAGAACTGCAAATAAAGATGTTTTTATCATGATTTTACCAGGACTTGTAATTCTGCTCCGTGATATCCCTTTCACAAAGCCTGCTGCCTTGGACGCTATACAAATATACTGAATCTAGAGGAGCAGACCCATGAACCCCTGGTGGAACTGGGTCAGTCAATATTTTAAATCCAGTGTGTTCTACAGAAGTATAAGTTAAATAGTTGTTTAAATGACTTGCTGATATAGATTGATGTATACCACAATCAATGAGTAAAAGAAAGCACGCTGTATCTTGTAAAAGGAGATCAGTTTTATCAAACATATCAGTGAATGATTAAAATATTCTGCAGCGGAGCTCCTGTAACAAGTGAACGTGCAAAGTGATGGGGGACAGTTAAATGAAAAAAAACAACCCAACAGTATGCGACGAACAAGAAACTGCGATAGACTCAAATTTGTTGCAAAGTGTCTCATGCTATTAATGTTAGTTGTGGAGGAGCGCTCTGCTCAATAAGATTCTTGGTATGTCTTAAACTCTTTGTGAACCCCTGTCTTCTGCAAACAAAAGAACTCTTGTATAGATTTCTAGCTGAGAATCGAAACTGAGCTATGGTCCAGAAAAATGTTAACCTGGTTATTTGCAAGGGTATAATCAGGTCTGTCCTTGCAGTTGCATGCTAGCTGGCTCTCAGTAAGTGCTGGTAAGCCTTTGTGTAGCCATGCGCTCTATAACTCCGCATAGATTAGCATGTCTGACTTTCCAGCCTCACTTTTGTTCATTTGACCCTTTGGGTTTCGTTCAGTAATTGTGTACTTCCAATGATCGAGACACAAACTCAATGCGGTTTAGTGGAGCTAAAGAGTGCATATTAAATTTGATCTAAGAGGTGTGTGTGTGTGTGTGTGTGTGACTTGGGCATCTTAAACACTGGAACATGTACGTTGAGCATGATCGCTACGCTAAGGAATAGTAAAGATAATGTAAAATTGATTTAGTGGTGTCCATCATAGATCACTTGAGAATCAGTTTGCCACATTTGTTTGCACACATTTTTAAGACTGTTTTGTCGATATATGATTTATTGTGGATACCGTCGTTATAAATTTTGAAATACTTGAATGATGCTTTGTGCTAAAGGTAACATTTATACGTGTGCTTACTTTGAAGTGTATTCATAAAACTCCAGTGGTTAAGGATATATATGCACGAGGCTCCACTGATCCGTCTTAATCAAACTGTCCAATAAATGTATTCGGATAGGACTCCAATTGCTGTGTACGCGCCGTAAAATGAAGCGGTGAGTTTAGACTAGTCTTTGTGAGATTCCATAGTAGACCATTAGTGAGGGTAGATACACTACACTGAGGCACAGGCGATCAGTCTTGTGCAAGTGACCAATTATTAAGGTTTGGTGACCTAGTTTAACGGAAAGTAACGAGAACCTGTTGTAGTATTTCTTCAAGGAGTTTTATGAAGCACTTGCATGTTACTGAACAGCCATTTCAGAGCACTATAAGAGGATAGGAAATGACCGGAACAATAAGGTAAGTTAAACAGGAAGAATACATCTGGGTAGGGATGAATAAATGGTCTGAGAAATAAGGAAGAACTCGCAGACTGTTTAAACTGTGTGAGAACCCAGGTGTGTGATGAAGTTACTTCATTTTAACAAGTGGTTTAGGAGCTAGGACACCAATCGACTGCATAAGTGAACAGAACGGTGTTGCAGTCTTTCCGGAATTGGCAATACCCCTCTTGATTTCTCTAGGTGAGGATCAGGTCCGTTCAAAAGCATGCACCCAGAAACTTTAGTGATTTGTCTTACCTTAGTCCCTGTGGCATGTGTTGACTGATCTTGGATTCCATCTTGGTTGGTTTGGTGAAGCCAGCCTATGAAGTCAGTTTGGGCCAGATTTGTGAGGAACGTTGTGCATGATACATAGAATCTTACATTTGATCCTGTGCCCTACCGGGAGCTAGTACAGATTCTGCTGGGCAGGTGAGATGGGGGTCAGATTTCCTGAGGTTGAGGTGATTCTCACTGCTTGATTTTGTATCCTTTGCAATTTCTGAGCTTGTGGGCCTGCAGTAGCCCAGTGTCAGCAGGATCAGTTCTCTGGTTAACGCAAGAAGATGCGAAGGAAAGAGGACCAATGACTTATTTCTAAGCATAAACAGTTAACCAATTGGTGTAGTTGGTCCCATTTACTTTGAAAGTGTGTGATAGATTTTGAACTGCTATATCTCGTATGGGCAGGAGGTGGGTCTCTGAAGCTAAGAAACAACTGTTACTGTGCAGTCCTAGATAGCATGCTTTACCTACAAATCTGATCTATCTCATCCCATGCACTGGCTTCCAGCAGGGGGAGTAGACCTAAGTGGCCTTTAATAGGTAAAGCGTCTAGTACCATTAACAAGCAGAAGTGGGGAGTCTTTGATACACTGTAGGGACGCCACAATCGTTGGGCTTTGTACGTAGTTCAAGAGACCTACAATATGGCTTGTATGACGTTCAGTAATGTGAGATAGACTGTTTGGATAAATCCATTTTTTTACATCCTTTTCAGGCAAAACATTTCAGGCTTAAGGAGCTAATTGGTTGAAAGCAGAGGGCTCAGTCGAAGTATTTGCAGCTTGTCCTTGAAGATGACTGGGTTTGATAGTCCTGTAAAAGTTCAGCCTATCAGGATAATAAGTTTGGGCTGGCTAGTTACTGCTAGATGTTTAAACGGGTCAAGCTTCAGGAAGAAACAATACATCAGGTGGTTTCTGACCAGTCACTTGATATCGAAGACCGAGGTAGAGGGACTGCTCCACTACAGCTGTGTCATCCACATCTTAGAAGACCGTTTCTGGCCTAAAACAAAACACTCCTACAGCGATTGGTTGTTGAGGTATCATGTTGCTTGTTTTCACAGGGGTATCCAACATGGATTCTGAGATGGAGACCGGCATGCAGGAGATACTCTTGGACGATGCTGACGAAGACTGTGTGGAATTTAGGCTCCTTATGGCATTTGCCCAAAGAAAATTATCTGACAGCAAATTCCAGGAGCTTATCAAAAACCGCCACACCCAGGTACAGTATGAAAAGAATGGGAAAATGGTAGAACCGTTGAATGGACATGGTGGAAAAGCCCCAAGAGAGATTCGTCCGGCAATGAGATTGACTTCCGATTCCAAGCATACCAAAGTAGAGGGAAAAAAGAAGCAAGAAGCTGGTTGTAAAAGGATGATACCTCCGTGTATTCGAGGAGAAAAGTTGGAGTCTGGCTCTATTCAGGAAGGGGAGCAACTGGGGATGAAAAAGGAAAGGGGCACAGTGGAGTCGGAGACATCTGTAGAGAGTGCATTCAAGCAAGAAGGTGAGTTGGGTTCAATGCCTTTTTGTTTTAGTGATTTGATTTGTGGCCTGTGCAGGATATTCAAAATGACATCCCAGGCCAACAGTGAAAAATATGCTTTTGAATTACCCAAACAAAGTAATTCCTGTGAAAAGTACAGTCACAGCTGTTGAAGTTATTTTATAAACTTACTTGGAGTTCACTCATATTTGCATAGCATTTCTGGGAAATAAACTCCTTCTTCCTAAATCTCATTGGGAAATTAGTTTCCCTATTGGTATATTTTCCCTCCTCTGAACAATTTACACTTGTAAGAAGTAAGAGTAAAGAGCACGGACTTTATTACTGGCATATTAGTATAGTTTAGTCAAACGGTGGCATAGTTATCATGGGGATCCCAAAAAGGACATATACTAATTACTAAAGCAGGATACAAGTCATTAACATACGCTGTGCAAACAATAAATGTGCACCCTACGGTATGTATTAAATAGCCTATCTGTAAACGTTAATGATCTGGATGATATAATGTAAAGGGGTGATGGCTGGGATAGGAGTTAGGGTTAGGTTAATAACTGAGGAGTTCTATTCAAAGTATTTTTAGGTTTTATGTAGGTTCCAGTAGACCCCTTGATCTCTATTTTTGCTCAGTAAATATATATAATATGCATGATTGTCTGGTGACGTTACAATGGACCAGGCAGCGGCAGGCGATCCCTACTTGGCGTCTAAACCCCATGCTACTGGAGGATCAGGTGTTTCGGACCGAGGTCAGCGGTTGCATAGAACAGTATTTTGCGGCTAACACAGGAACAGCGTCCAGTAGGGCATTGGAATGGGACGCGTTTAAGGCGGTTATTAGGGGGTTATGCATATCATCCACCACTGGGGTTCGGAAGATGTTGCTAAGGGACATAGAGGGAGCGGAGGCCCAACTGCGCACGGCCGAATGCGCGAATCAGGCAGGGGAGGAAATGTTGGCTGCGGTTGTTACGGCGCGTGAGGGAGTAGCCGTGCGAGTGGAGAGGCTTCGTTGCTTCGATCATAAGGAATACCTTACTCGGGCGCATGCGGAGAGAGATAAAGTGGGATCCCTCCTGGCCTGGTTGGCGACCCCAACGACCCGAGGTACCCCAATACTTTCCTTGGCCGTGGCGGGGGGGACTCCGGTTTACTCCCAGACGGAGATTAATAGGCAGTTCCTCAGTTACTATGAGGGGTTGTATGATAGCACGATGCAGGATGCGCCTGGAGAGTTGGATGAGTTTTTGCTGGCGGCTCGACTGCCCCGCCTGGACCCGGAGCTGGAGCAAGATTTAGGGGACGCCATATCATTGGGCGAGATCCGCGCCGCGATTAAACACATGGCTCGCAGGAAGACCCCGGGCACGGACGGGCTGCCCGTCGAGTTTTACGCGGCATATGTGGAGCTACTGGCCCCGCAGCTGCAAGCCCTTTATAGTGAAGCCTGGAGAGTTGGGCGTCTGCCCATCTCCGCACGAGAGGCGATGGTCGTGCCCCTGCTGAAAGCCGGAGGGGATCCTAATGTTCGGGCAGCATATCGCCCGCTTTCCATGTTAACGGTGGATTACAAAATTCTGAGTAAAATATTAGCAACACGCTTGTTGACTCACATGACCGCCTTGATACACCCGGATCAAGCGGGCTTTATTCCCCGACGTAGCATGGCAACTTCTGTTCGACGCCTGTTGCGGGTAATGGGGGTGGATCGAGAGGCATACCCAGAGGCCCTGACGCTTTTGGTCGACATAGAAAAGGCCTTTGATAGTGTAGAATGGCCATACCTCTTTCGAGTGTTACAGGAATTTGGCCTAGGGGATGGCTTTGTGCGCTGGACCACCTTGCTATATGACTCCACAGCCCGCGTGAAGACGGGAACTACCATCTCCGCTCCCTACCGGGTGCGACGGGGGACGAGGCAGGGCTGTTCGCTGTCCCCATTATTGTTCGCCTTGGCCATTGAGCCACTGGCGGCTCACGCCCGACTGGGGCGCTCCTATGCTGGATTATGGCTCAGGGGGGAGGCCCATTATATATCCCTTTATGCAGATGATCTGCTGATGTTTTTGGCAGACGCAGGGGGCGCACTGCATGGAGCGACCGCCTTGTTGGATGTCTTTGGTCGCCTGTCGGGGCTCAAGGTCAACTGGGGGCAAGACATGCTTGTTTCCATTGTTGCCTAATGGACAGGCCCCCCAGTCGCTGGGAGTGATACGATGGGAGGACCGCTGTCTGCGTTATCTGGGAGTCAATATTTATCATACCCAGCCTGATTTGCTGGAAGGGAACGTGGGTAGAGCAATCCGGGGCTTGAGCGGCAGCATAGGTTTCTGGAGCACGCTCCCACTATCGAGTGCTGGGCGAGTAGCGCTGCTGAAGATGGTGGCGCTGCCGCGCCTACTGTATTTTTTTCGTACATTGCCCATATGGATACCGGCATCGTTTTTTGAGCGGCTTCGAGCACTGTCTGCGGGCTTTATATGGGGCTCGGGTAGGCGGCGGGTAGCTTTGTCCACACTACGGCGGCCAAGAGCGGAGGGGGCCTGGCGGTCCCGGACTTCGAGTGATATTATTTGGCAGCACAACTGCAATGGCTCACACAGGCGGTGGCAAGGGAGTATAGAGGCCCAGAGGGCCCGCAGGGCAGGCTAATTCCTCGCCATGTGCTAGCTTTTATTGTCATCCAACAGCGGATGGACCTAGCCCAGCTCACTCTTGAGGAACGAACCCTTCGGTTGTGCTGGAACCGGTGTCAGAGGAGGGCCGCCATTGTCCACCCTTATGCCCCGGAGATCCCCCTTGGAATGTGCACGGCGCTCCCACATGGGGGTGATTGGTCGGGACTGGCCGCGTGGGAGGATCTTGGCATACAAGTGGTAGGCGACTTATACAGGGAGGGGGTGCTCCTACCCTTCCAGGACCTGCAGGACTCTTATGGGCTCCCACGGGGAGATTATTTACTTCACGCTGCCCTTGTAGTGGGCCTCCAGAAGCACTGGAATGCGGGGCTCTCGGAACCGCCAGTCGCCGCGGGCTGCCAATATGTGGTTATGGCCGCAGGCACGTCCAAGGCTATTACCTGCTTCTATCGGAGGCTGTCGACAGAGCGCTTGCTGCCCCTAGTCACGTTGAAAGATAAATGGGAAGCAGAGCTTGGGAAGCCCATCCCCGAGACGACATGGCCAGCGTTGGTGCGGCGGGCCTGGAAGGGTACGCGTAATGCCCGGTTTCAGCTAGTACAGTTTTTTTACACTGCACAGAGCATACCTAACGCCAGTTAAGATATTGCAATATTTTGGGGGCACGCTTTCTCAGTGTCCGCGATGTGGGGGAGATGGGGCTGATTTTCGCCATATGTTTTGGTCTTGCGCGGCACTGGGTAGTTACTGGGAAGACGTCATGGACTGCTTGAACCATGTGACAGATCGCAATATCGAATTTGAGATGGGGGCCTGCCTGTTGCTTTGGTTCCCCCACACCCGCCGCACGAAGGTTACTAGTAAGTTCTGTGACTTAGGGTTGATTATGGCCAAGAGGGAACTAATCATGCGCTGGAAGTCAAGGGCGGGGCCTAGCTTTTTGAGGTGGAGGACAGCGTTTGCGAAATGGGCAGGTGCGGAGGGCACACTTCGCTCGCAGTTAGCGCATAGGAGGAACGACGAAAATGCGTTAGCAGCGGCCCGTGCATGGGAGTCACTGGTGGTTGTACTCCAGGGGCTGATGTCAGAAAACATAGAAGAGGAGAGCATACCCGACCGACAGGAGGCAGCGATAAGCGGGGAGTAGGAGGGGGGTCATGATGGTGGGTGGACACGTTTAACGCGGTTGAACCCGGGAAACGCCCGAGCAGACAGAGAGAGGTTTGAATACCCCTACAAGCGTCATGGTAAAGGGGGAGGTTACATCAGGGGGGAGGACAGGAAGGCGAGGGCACACTGACATGGGTGGCGGGAGGGAGTGGGAGGGGGAAGCCCGAATGGGAAGCGTAACTTTTCCACTGCATAACTGGCTGAAATGTCGTATGTTCTTCTCATCGGTTGGCGGCTGGTGCTTTTGTGGGAATTGTATTGGGCTGTTGGTAAGAAAACAATAAAAAATGTTTAAACAAAAATATAATATGCATGAAGTGTTCGTATACAGAAGACGTTTAAGTAGGTATTTTTTTTGTCTGTTCTTAATTTCACATTGCACATTCATTTTGGATATTTTAATTTTGTTTAAAAATAGCAAAAACTAAATTTGAACAGAGAGGACACCACTGCCCACCCCTGCAAATTCCTTCTCTCTCTCACTCTCTCACTCATTTCTTATTTATTTTTACATCTAGAAGGTTCAAAATGGAGCTATTCTTAAAAGCCTACCTGCCGGGAGGTCTCCAGAAGGACAAGTTGATCGATGCCAATCCAGTGCTTACTACTTTAGGTTAATTTTCACACTGACTTGGTCTGGTGCCCCCTTTTTTGCCTACCAGGTGAATGTTGGGCCAGCTGTTAAATATTAAGACTGAACCAGGAAGGACGATGTGGGGAGTAGGAGACCAGAACAGGCATACTACCAAGGGTGACAAGGTGGTTAGGGTCTTTGCTCTTCTTGGTGGTGCTTTGGAGTCTAGAGTGACTTCCCTTTGAGGTTCATGAAGGTTTTTGATTGACTTGAGCCTACACACATACAATAAGTCTTCGCCTTGATAGAGACCATCCTCTTCCCACCAGTGAAGAGATTCAAACACACCTCAAGGGAGCCTAGCAGAAGCAGTGTTTATAAAAAGAGCTTTCTGGTTTCTTTCTATTCCACTAGAAGCAAATAGTTGCAAAGGATAAGGCTGCAACTTTGGTCTCCTTCTCTCTTCTGAAGGCAGGTCCAGAACACTGGAAATGTAATGCTGCTGATAACCAAGACTTCAGATAAGGGTTAGAAGTTGGAGTTTTTTAAATCAATATTTTGATAAGTTAATGGTAACAAGGCGTTTTAGGGAATAATAATGTAATTTTAATTCCTGGTCGGAGTATTTGTAAGTGGGTAAAAAGAATTAGTAATATGTTTAATTTTATGACCACGGATATTTTATGTTTCTTTATAGCTGTAAAGTCACATAAATGAAACCGTGTACGTTTTGCTTGAGGCTCCTGTTTGAATCGGGCAGCAAATTTTGTGCTGCTGAACTGTGCCTCGTACGATTAGGACCCTTCATGCACTGGTCAGCAGTGGCAGACTGCTTGATGGGACTCCCTGGTCAGAAGCTGACCTTTCCTTGGCACTGGGTGGAGGCATTTTCGATTCTGGAAAGTGCATCCTATAGGCAACATCACTAGGACTGGAACTTAGGACCTATAGGTTAACTACTACAAGCCAGGTTCCCTTACAAGGTCATGGAACTCCAAAGTAAATTGCAATATCCACAAAATGTGCAGGAGTGGGTATTGTATTGCTCATAATACGTAGCAACACCATCACTCTTCCAACAAATCACTTCAACCCTTGTTTACATGTTAAATTATACCCAGGGCCACTGTAATTATGCGATGCAGCGGCATTTTCATATAGATTTGTCACATAATCCATCTGCTGCATAATCTGCAGGTTTTCACAAAAAATGTTTGTAGCTCAAATGGTTCAAAAATTAGTAAACATGCAGCAACATATGTTGCTGCACAGTGGAAGGCCCTTTGCAAAGATTGACTGATCACCTTTCTGTTGCTTATTGCAATATTTGGGTGATAAGCCAGTACTAGTGAGGTGCAACCAGTGCCCAGATAGTGTTAACAAGTGTACAAATTACAAAACAAAGTATTTCCAGCTAAAAATGTGCCACATTACACTGCAGAATTTGCCTTTTTTGCTGCATAATTTACTCAACCCTGCCCCATAATTCGGCCCTGCCCCTGCTGCATTATTCAAGTGGCCATGATTATACCCTAATAGATGTGTTGCTGAGGAATCCTAAACATGGGACCGTGTACGGTGAGCATGAACACACTAACATTAAGGGCCACATGATGGTCCTATGTTTTGGTCTCTCACAAAAGGCCTGTGAAATGGAGGTAGCAAATGGGTGTGGGTTTGGTTGAGACCAGTCAGATTGTTGCCTCGCTTTATGGGCCTTTCAGGGATTTGTTACCTTTTGTTGTAGTCAACATGTTTATCACCACCTAGCCTAACTGTAAATTCATAACTAAGCTGATTGATCGAGAATTTGTGAACAGCTTATTAAATTGGTCAGGTCTAGTGTTTTAGTTGCCCTTGAGGGATGTTCCCTCAGTGTTGAACCACTGGTTTCTAGGATATTTGATAACCTTTTTCATCCAAAAATGCATAACATCTAATCATGCTAAATGGTAGCATCCTACCCTGTAGAGGCTAACTCTGATGCCACAAACTAAAGCTGCAAAGTATTAAAGCCCGTGGCAGAAATTGCTGTAAGAAAATAATGCTGATACCGAATTTCCCCTCAACAGTGATCCGCAAAGTTGAGTCGCAAAGTTGATAGGTGTATGAAGCCTGGAGAATTAATAGCATATGACATGTTTAATACCCAGCAAGGGAAGCCAGTCCTAAAATAAATGTTCCTTGGCTGTGTCTTATATCATGGAGCTCTATATCCCTTCCTTTTCTCGATGGCAACATAAAGTGGCATGGGCAGGCCACACAATGGAAGATCTTGAAGAAAGTATTCCAAGTATGCAGTCTTTGCTGTAATTCCATTTTGTATCCATCAAAAGGAAGTCAACATACCTACACACCTTGCTATCCAGCAGATGAGCTGTTCCTGTTGAAAAGAACAAGCTCAACTAACATCCCACAGCATGCAATCCAAAGAAAATGGGAGAACTCCACAAATCCAGACTATACACAATATAGGAATGGACTGGGTCCATGTTAATATGCTGTCTGTACAAGAACATATGAAAAAAGATGGCTACCAGAATAAGGGATAGTGGTAATACAGCTACAGTTTTTACCATTTAACAGGAAGTTACCATAACTATACACCTTGCCATCCAGAAGAGCAGCTACTGTTCCAAAGAGCAAGTAACATCCCACAGACTACAATCCAAAGAAAATGGAAGAACATCGCAAATACAAACTATTTTATTAATATTTACTACAAGTTAATTTGCTCTCTGCATGAGCACATGCAACAGAAGATGGCTACTCAGAATAGTGGATACTGTTGATTACAGCTACAACATATGGTTTATACTGGATACCAATAAACTCCATGGACCCCTAAATGGGCTGGCCTAGTACAGACAGGCCAGGGCACAATGGCTTTACCATACAGAACAGACACCCGTTCTACCAGTTCTGCAAAGAATCACTTGGTGCCCCCCTGTTTCAGACCTCTTTAGCCCCTTCTGTGGTTAAATATTTCTTGTGCATGGTATGTCCTTCGGAAGTACATTAACATAACTTTATATTGAGAAATCATTACAGCTTCTAATATATGCAGTGCAGCATGTAGACGTCCTGGGGTTCTGTAATGCTAAAAGGCACAAAACCTCTATTTAGAGACTGACCGTATACTCTAGTTAACCATTCGTTCATATGTAATGGCAGATGAAAGTTAATTGCACTACATATTAACCCAAACTAGTTCCAGTGTCTGCAAGCAATTTATTCACAATCCAGAAAAGCAAATCAATAGGCATTTTACCATGTACAAAGAAGCACTCTGTCATTTTTATTTTCTCTTTTTTTTAATACTTAAAGGTTCATAAATACTGTAGAAATCAAATTTCTTACCAACCACTGATTGTCAGCTGCAAGTGTCTTTTCCAATATTTGCTGCGGACAAATGTATGTGACTACAGCCCATGAACAATAACTTAATAGTGCCATGTGTTCTATTATACATCGCAGTATGATGTACATGAGACTTGTGGAAAGATGTGAAATGGACATTAAAATTACTGTGATTCAAATAGAATGGTAGTTTTGTTGGCCTGAGAGAATGGGCAATGAACTGTTGGCGCCAAGCCCATTTACTGTATGTTTTCAGGGTTTTAGCAAATTTAAAAAAGGCATTATGTCTATAAATGACTGCTGTATTCATGAATGTGGGACACTATAAAGTGCTAATTCTCCCAAAGTAATCTTGGGGACCACATGGTACAATCAGCCTGATGTGGAATGATCTTACCTAACCTCGGTTTCCTTTCATACAGTTAGAATTTCTTTACATTTTCTGGATTTTTTTTAGATCACATTCCTAATAAATCTTTCAGGTGATGCAGATCCAAAGAAGCTGTTGGGTCGTTTAGACAGTGGGCCAGAATGCAGGCGGAATGATACCAATCACTCATCGGACCTGGAATTCCACGGTCTGAGCCTTTCTGACAGTGTGGAAGACGACATAGTGTCAGGTGAGCAGACAGAAATTCTACAGGAGGGTGTAGGATCAGAAAATCTGGTTCTTTTGAGATTTGAAACTTGTTATGTAGATAAAAAAAAATTAGTAAAATGACAAAGGAAGAATATTAAGAGGCGGGTCTAGGATGCAGAAATGCCAATAAATTGTCAATCTGGTAAAGCAAAAGAGTGGTAAATCTGGGAATGTGGGATTTTTGACCGACCAAGGCAAGTGCAGCAGACCGGTGGAGTGTCCCCAAACCCCACCTCTCCTCGCTGACGGTGCAGCAAGCATCAGAAAAATAAAATGGTAGTAAAGAGATTTGATTACCATTTTATTTTTCAGTTCAGCCTAGCTGAGTGGCAGTACTGGGTGGGGCCATCGCTGCTGATTGGCAGCAGGGAACATTGTTGCTGCTCTAGTTTAAACTGTGAATGTCCCTTTGGCCAGATGTCTTGCAACAGCCTGCCTGACATGCACATTTTACACCTCTCCACTCAGCTGTGTTAGACAGCTGGTTGGAGAGCAGGTATAGGTCCCTAGTGCCTGAGGGAGCGTCGAGACAGCCCGCTGCAGCCAATCCAGGTGCTTCTCTCAAGCTGCCTAACCTTATCAGCAAAAGACACACAATTGATGGATGGAATGCAGAACAAATCATAACATTCACCCCCAGTCAAGAGATCTGGGTTCAATCCATCATTCTTTTGCTCACCATGCCACCCCAGTTTAGACCTGGCCATATGCAAATTGGTCTTGACCCTGTGCCTCAAGGGAACAGTCCAGCCCGAACTGCCAAGCCAGGTCCTCCCTGGACTGGAAACAAGCATCCTAGGACCGGTTTCGGGGACCTGGCTTGGCAGTTCGGGCTGGACTGTTCCCATGAGGCACAGGGTCAAGACTGATTTGCATATGGCCCGGTCTAAACTGGGGTGGCATGGTGAGCAAGAGAATGATGGATTTAACCCAGATCTCTTGACTGGGGGGTGAATGTTTTGATTTGTTCTGCATTCCGTCCATCAATTGTGTCTTTAACATTATCAGCAGCATGGAGATTAGTTTGGGGAGTGGCTCAGACTCATTGCTGCGGTGGAGCCTCGGATTGCAACAGTATCAAACAGAAACAAGGACGAGGTAGTGTGTAAGTGGTCATCTATTTTATTTCTTTATAAAACTGCTTTCAAACCCACTTGTAGGCAGTGTGAGAAACTTGCACTGCCTTGGTTCAGCTTAAACTCTAGAGGTCTCAGTCATGGCCCATTTATAAACGCTGTTTATAATGGACCACAATTGAGAGCTGTGCTGGTTTTCTCAGTCTCTTGTGTGGGTCAAAAATGTCACCCTACTGTTTTATGTCTGTGGCTGCTACTGCAGCAGACCGAGCTGTGTTTGCCTCGTCAGCACAACATATGTTAACTGTCGATTTTGCTTTCTGCTCATCACAAGCACCAGAGTCTGAAGCAATTGTGTGGCTCAAGGCTATCTTTATTTCAGAGTTTCCCTTTCTAAATCTCTTTTCTTCGTTTGACTGGATGTGCCAGCCCTTAAACGTTTAAATTGCTGAAACAAATTGTCCTTCAGAATTACTTCGTCCTATCTTTGTTTTAGACTGTCTGATTCATTTCACTAATTCATACACTTTTTAGATCAGCCAGTGACTTTGAAATGGCTTCAAAGTCACTGGCTAAACATAAGTAGGAGAATCTTTTGGTTTTTTTTTTGTGTTGAAATTTTTTTATTGAGTTTTATAAGACAAATACATCAGAGCATAAACAACAATAAATAATAGAGAGAAAATAAATCCATGTTGAGAGAAATAATGTAAAAAGATACTGATGAATAAATACGATATAAATATGCAGTTAAATAAATAAATACTAGTTGGAGTAACAATTAGATCAAAACATAGAATGATACATAATAAAAAATAACCTATAAGGAAAAGAAAAGGGGGAAGACCTAGAAAATAAAAGTGCAGAAAATATAAATAAATAGAACGGAGAAAAAGTAATTAGATAAATACAGAAGAACGTATCAACGGATGAAGCAAAGGATGAAGAAAGCAAAGAAAAGAGATAAACAAAGGACAAAAGAGGGTAAAAGCTGATTAATGTGCTTGGGCAGAAGTGGAAGCAGGGGGTTCAGCAGCATTTGATTTAAGAAATGGAGACCAAATTCGGAGAAAGATGTCAGCTTGGTCCTGAAGATTATAAATTGTGCGTTCATGGGAGGCTGTTTGCATCATTGCCACCAACCAATCTTCCTGAGAGGGAGGTAAAGATGATTTCCAATGACGCAGTATACATATTTTGGCAGTAGCAAGTGAGGTATGAAAAAGGCGGAGTTGTGGTTTCGTGAGCTTTGGGGAGTGACGTAAATCATGCAAGAGAATGTTAGCTGGTGTGAGTGGCAATTTTAGGGGCATAGTGGAGTTCAAAGTAGCACCAATGTAAGTCCAATAGGATTGGATACTAGGACATTCACAAATGATATGAGTAATATCACAACCTGAATTGGAGCATCTCCAGCAGTTAGAATGAGAGAGAAGACCAGCTTGGTGTAGTTTGACTGGAGACCAATGCCAATCATGCAGTATTTTGAAAAGACAAAATTTGAGCCTTGATTCTCGGGCTCCCTTATTTAAATTCTCTAGAAGCAAGTCCCATTCAGTATCAGAAAAGGAAATTGAGAGGCGAGATTGCCATTTATGCTGAAGATCGTGTGAAAGAGATTTAGAAAAAAGATGAGACAAAAAATTTTTGTATATACCAGAAGTAACACCTTTAAATTTCCCCCAAATGTGCAGATAGGATAATATAGGGGAGTCTTGCAGTAGCCACGGTGATGATCCCATATGGGTCTTCAAACATTGCTGAAGCTGAAGGTATTTAGAAGAATGATGTAGGGGAATATCAAATTCTACACTAAGCTGAGAGAATGGCTTAAAATCCCCATCGTGCAGAAGTTGATCCGGACAGAGGATACTTGCAGCTTGCCATTCAGGCCAGGATAACATACGACCATTGATACGAATGCGCAAATTATTCCATAGGGGAGCCTTGATATGGATTCTTGGATTTGAGCCTAATAATCTATGACTTCTCTGCCAGGATTTATGCATAGCAGATAATATCGGGTTTTTCGGGTCAAGACGACTAGTGCCACTACCATACAGAAGAGTAAGATTCGATTCTGAGGATAGAAGATGTCGTTCTATTTGAACCCATTGTGGTAAGTCTTTGATACCAGGTAAAAAATATGAGAGTTGGGAAATATGTAACGCCAAAGAGTAGTGTTCAATGGATGGAAGGGCAATTCCGCCAGATAACTGATGAGCTTTTAACTTAGTTATAGCAAGGCGGGGCTTAGCGGTACCCCAAATGAAAGTTTTAATCTGGGCTTCTACTGATCGAAGTAAGGATAAGGGAATCTGTAGGGGAAGCATACCTAAAATGTATATAAATCTCGGAAGAGTAACCATTTTAACAGCCTGGGTTCTACCCCAAAGAGAAAGACCCAAAGCCTTCCATTTATCAAAATCCCTTTGCATTTGGGAGATAAGAGGAGACAAGTTATCTGCAACCATGTCTTGTAACCCTTTATTAACTAGGACACCCAAGTATTTGAGGCGTGAAGGCTGCCAGTGAAAAGGAAATCCATAAATGGCTGCTTTTGTGGTACCGTTAGAAATGGGTAAAGCCTCACTCTTGTCCCAATTAATCTTGTAACCTGAAAAAGAGGAAAAATCATTAATAATTTGAAGAAGAGAAGGGAGCGACCGAGGAAGACGAGTAAGGGTGAGTAAAATGTCATCAGCATACAGGTATATCTTGGAATGTCCAATTGGGAGGGGGACACCAAAGACCTCATCAGATTGACGGATGGTAGCAGCCAAAGGCTCCATAGCCAGAAGAAACAGAAGGGGGGATAATGGACAACCTTGGCATGTCCCTCTCTTAATCGTAAAGGTGTCAGACAGAAACCCACCACAATTCACCTGGGCAGAAGGGTGATTGTACAGTAAGCGTACCTTATCAATAAATTTCGTACCTAAACCAAATCTATCCATGACCGTGAAGAGATAATTCCATTCGATGCGATCGAACGCTTTTTCTGCGTCAAGTGAAAGGGCTAACGCATCGTCCGCAAGATGTTGAGCCGACCACAGTGCATGGGCCAGAGAACGCAGATGTTTCCGGGAAGAACGTCCCGGTACAAAGCCTACTTGAGAGTGGTGTATCAAGGAAGGCAAGACTTTACGCAAACGAGATGCAAGAATACTAGCCAGGATTTTAATATCAGAGTTTAACAGAGAAATGGGACGATAACTGCTGCAAAGCTGGGGATCTTTACCTGGCTTCGGAAGCACAACAATAATAGCTTTGTTAGAAAGGGGGCCTAATGAAGATGCACTATCCGCCTCCTGGAATGCGGCATGTAGAGTGTCAATAATATTGTGACCTGCCCATCGATAAAATTCAGGAGGAAATCCATCCTCTCCAGGGGCCTTGTGGTAGGGCAGGGCAGCGACCGCACTAGCAACCTCATCCCTGGTTATTTCACCCTCGAGAATGGCTCTACCATCCGCTGAGAGAGAAGGAAGATGCACCTTTGCAAGAAATGCTGCCATCTTATCCGAATCCATTCGAGTATCAGAAGTATAAAGGGATTCATAAAAGGAGGCGAACTCATTAACAATGTCTTGAGGCTTTGTGCACAAGTGTCCTTGCGCAGATCTGATGGCCGGAATGGCCATAGACGCCTCCCTCTGACGCAACTGCGCGGCTAATAACCTTCCCGCCTTTTCCCCTTGCTCGTAATGTCGACCTTTCATTTTCTGTAAAGCGAATTCTGCTTTAGATGTAAAAAGACTGTTTAAGGCCATTCGGGCTTGTTCGAGTAATTTACGATTTTGTAAGG
This sequence comes from Triturus cristatus, assembly GCF_964204655.1. Taxonomy (NCBI): domain Eukaryota; kingdom Metazoa; phylum Chordata; class Amphibia; order Caudata; family Salamandridae; genus Triturus; species Triturus cristatus. The sequence goes on from NC_140585.1 coordinate 287,686,824, forward strand.
ACGGAGATGTGATGTACAGGCGAGAATAGGTTTGTATGTCATGTTCGAGCTCAACTTGTCTCCTTGCATTTTTCTTATTAGCAATTTCTGCATCACGCATTAATTGTCCCCTTAAAGTAGCCTTAGCCGCAGCCCAAAGAGTCCTGTTGGAGGCCACGGATCCCTGATTAGTAGAAAGATAATTTTGAAGGTGTGATTGCAGTTGGGATTTACCAGTAGGAGTCCTGTGGCGTTGAATATTCATTCGCCAGGGCTTACGTCCAGGCCTAGAAAGTCCCAGTTCAAGGGAAAGGAGAACCGGAGAGTGGTCAGACAAGGCTGCTTCCAGAATGCAGGAATCTGTGACCAATTGAACTGCGTTATGTGAGATGAGGAAATAATCAAGACGAGAAAATGTACCATGAACCGATGAAAAGAAAGTATATTCCTTATCCGTTGGATGGCTGAAACGCCAATGGTCAACCAACCCAATATCTGATATGATGTCACCTAACAAAGCTCTATCTGACGCATTGCCCCTATCTAATGGGCCAGTTTTATCTAGAATGGAGTCTTGCGTCACATTCCAGTCTCCGCCAATCAAATATTGCGATGCATTAATTTCGAGCAGCAGGCGGGATAATTGAAGAAAGAATGTTTTTTTGGTACCCGTGGGGGCATAAACAGACCCTACACAAATGAGACTCTCCAATTTTAAGTTTAGCGAATACATAGCGGCCATTTACATCTGACCATGTTTTAGAGACAGTGACCGGAAGGGATTTGCGAAGGAGGATTGCAACTCCACACTTGCGGAGAGGACTTGCGTCCGTGGATTCATCTTGTTGGATGCTGCTATGTATAACCTTGCCCACCCAATCTCTACAAAGTTTATCTGATTCTAGAGCATCCAAATGGGTCTCTTGAAGCAAGGCCACATCTACATGCTTAGTCTGAAGGTAAGAGAGTACTTTCTTCCGTTTTATGTAATGAGTGAGACCATGTACATTCCAAGTAATTGCATTAAGAGAATGTGTTTTTGCCATAGTAGAATAATGCAAAAATCAGAAACAGGAGAATGAAGCACAAAACAACGTGTTGAACTAAACAAAGGAAAAGAAAAAGAAATGACAAAAAGAAGGGGAAACGGAAATAAAATAAATGGAAACGATACTCTGATTTAAGTGAGATACATGAAGGAGACAATAAGAAGAGTAATGAAGAAAGGAGATGAGATTTAGAGAAGTGATACAATAATAAAGAAACTATAAAATATTGAATAGTAGCAAGTAGGGATCAAGAAACCGTAAACTGTTACCCGCGGGTCTGGGCGCACTAGAGCGCCGCCGCGGGAAAAGACCCCACAGTAAAAGAGAAAGGGTTAGGAAGGTAATAATAATATAGAAGGAAAGCCCAGAAGAGCATTGTGAAAAAGAACATAAGTACGATAGAAGAGTAGAAAGAGCAAAATAGAAATTAAGAAGCAGCATTACTTAAAAAGAGAGATCTTAGTAATAATTGGATGTAAAGTAACCTAAGAGCATAAGGCATACATTGCGCATATAAATAAGCAAAGACCAACATGCAAGCGTGCAAATATAGTAATAAAACTATAATCAAACAATTAGGCGCCAAAGCACCCAAGTAAATGCAGAACCAGTAAAAAATATGCAGTAAATTGTAACATGGAAAGCAATGAATACAGGAAGAAGAAAGAGTAATATTATAAAGCAGAGAAATGACAAAGTAGAGTAAAAGAGAAAGGAAATAAAGTTAAAAGCTAGCGAGAAAGAGATGAAAAAGGCAAACCGACATTATAAGAACAGCAAAACATGTCAAAAATGCGGCAATTAATTAACAATAGAAACAAGACTCACAAGGAAAAGGAGTCTACAGTTAACTGCCAAAAGGACTGGAGGTAACAGCTTCCAGGGGTGAAAGAATTATTCAGTCCGCATCTGAAGGAGTTTTAAGAGGAGAACGGGACTTGTCTCTTTGCAAATCTTGTGGGAATGTAGCAGCCGAAACCGATTGTATTGCAGATTTCCTATCCTCTTGTGAGCGATGAAGTCGTTCAAAATCCCTACCCCGAGATCGAGGGCTACTGGGAGGGCGCCTGCTGCGATCTGACAATGGAGTAGAAGACTTAGAGGGTGATTGGGACTGAGCTTGCTGTGAAGATGTAGTGAAAACCTCCATATCTTGAGGGTGGAGACAGTCCAAAAATTGCTGAAGATTCTCTGGGTCAAAAAAGTCCTTAGAAACTCCATCTTTGGTAACGCGAAAACGAGCAGGCTCAAATAGGCCATACTTGATGCCTAACTGACGTAATTGAGGTCACATGGAGAGAAAGGCTTTCCGCCGCTCATTGGTTTCCTTGGAGAAATCAGCTGCCATATGAATGCGATGGCCTTCAAAGGAGAAGGAGCCTTGAAGCCGAGCAGCAGACAGTAATTGTCTTGTTTGTTCATGGCGAAGAAAACAGGCAATGATCGGCCGTGGGCGCGCAGTAGAATCACCATGTGGAGGGCCAATTCTATGAGCTCGCTGTATCTCCAGAGGTGGATTGAAAGAAATGCCAGTCAGCTTTGGGAGTATACGACACAGAAATGCACTGGAACTCTGCCCTTCAATGCGCTCTGGAAAACCAAAAAAACGGATGTTGTCCCTCCTACTTCTGTCTTCCAAATCAGTGAGTTTGCTATGGAAGAATAAAAGGTCCCGGTCTTTATTTGGAAGGGAGTCCAATCGATTCTCCACTGCCAGAACTCTAGAGTCAAGGGATTCAATCTTCGCATGAAAACTGGTGATTTCTGTTTTAATTGATTTAGTCTCCTCAGCTAATGATGTAATTGTAAGGTTCATGTCATCTAATCGACGACTAACCTCAGATATTTCATGCAGAATACGTTGCAGAGTTGCCGCCGACGCCTGCCCACCATTAGAGGCCAAAGCCTGATGTGAGGCGGAAGGGGAGGAGGCATTGCCTTTTGTTGGCATATTGGTGGACTGTTTAAGAGCTTCTGCAAAAAGAAGTGGTTTAGAAGTCTTATTTCCTTGCTTAGGAGCAGACATTTGAGGAGAGTATTTGATAGAAACTTTGAAAATACGTGAGGACGTCTTGCCGTTAAGAAATGCTTATATGTAATCACAAAAAATACAGTGAAGTACCAGGACATGCAAAAGCAATACAATTAATAACTGTATATGTATGATGATAATATTCTAATTACCTCAAAAAGAGCTTATGTCACATTTCCAGTCACTAAAATGCAAAGGTACATCGTATAGAGGAGAAATCACTACTTAGTAACCCCCAAAACCATGAGCACAGTATAATTACATTTGTGAATATAATATTAGCTGTCGCTATGCTCAAAGGCGCGTAAATAGAACTGAGATAGGTGAAACAGCATATGCGTGCTTATGGCAATGGTAAACACAATTGCATTTACAGCGAAATAAACAAGACTGCAGAATGCAGAGTAGTCATGGCCCATATCAAAGTAGAGAATACACAGTCTGACTGAAAAGGTTGACGAGGGCACTATAATGACATTGAAAGAAGGCACACTCTTATGTGGGTCACACAGACTGCGCTAAAGAAAGCCATTTCCATGAAGCACCATCTGTTACCAAAGTCAAAGGACGCGAAACTGCAACTGTAGCAAAGGTGAAACAACTCATGGAAGGGCGAAAAGGTTCAGTTTGGAAGTTCAGGTTTAGTGTAACGAATCCTAGATTTTACTTGCTAGAGAGTCGCTAACCTTGCAGAGGATGAGGCGCACAATGACTGAATGAGGTGGGAGAGAAGAGCGCCACAACGAAATTGTAGAAGGATTTAATCCTACCAGTAGCAGACCATCCGCGCGTCAAAAACCATGACTCCTGTCAGGTGATACTTCTGAAAGAAATATTGCAGCAGGCAAAATTGAAGGAGGCGCGACTTCATGAGGAGGCAGATACTCAACAACAACAGCGAAGGCGTGATTTCATGAGGAAGGCGCTCGATAACAGCAACGAAGGCGCGGCCTCATGAGGAGGTAGGCGCTCGTCATCAGCAACGAAGGCGCGGCCTCATGAGGAAGCAAGCGCTCTTCAGCAACAACAAAGACGCGGCCTCATGAGGGGCAGGCGCTCTTCGTAAGCAACAGAGGCGCGGCTTCAGGAGGAAGATGAGGCGGCCTACGGAAATACGTCAGGCAGGTTGCGCCGGACATGCAGCGCCACACAGCTCCGTCGAGACGGTCAGCCCCAGGGAGACTTCGCTGTCACATCGCTGAAACACGCCCAAATCTCGCCCATCACCTTCCGACTGTCGCAGGGCATGTGAAGAGGACTCCAAAGCCGACGTGGGGTGAGATATTTCCGTTAGGAGCCCATCCCGCGGCGGAGCTCACTCGTCAGGCGGCCATCTTCCTGCGTGGCCAGACCACGCCCCCAAGTAGGAGAATCTTAAACGCATGATTCTCTTACTTATGTCAAATGTTGAGTCTTATGGGTTTTGTTTTGTTTTTTCTTCTTCTTCTTCTTTCTTTGTGATGGATACTTCTAAGTCCAGATACCTCATCTTTAGAATATCTCTGATTGCTAGACTGGATCTGGATAATTTTGCAGCAATGCTCTCGCACTCAGATTAGATGACGCCACGTGGCTCCAGAATGACTCTTTACCACCCTGAAAGTGACGCAAATAGACTCGTAACCACCACTTCGTGCACTCACATCTGTTCCTTTCATTCTGCGCCCTGCAGTGTGGATCTGGAGTTCAAACCCCATCTATGTTAGTCTTCCAATTGCTTCAAAATTTACCTCCGACAATGTGCCAGGACAGATGTCTCCCACAAAAACAATAGAGTTCAATCTGTGCAGCGACTACAGGAAGCAGATGTTGGCCACAGACTTGTAGAACGTCTTTGGTGTTTGGGCTTCAGTCACAACTCAGACTTTGCAATAAATGTGACCTTATTTTCTGTAAGCAATGCAGGAGGGCCAACTATTCATCACCAAGCATAGAAAAAGTTTGATTTCGAAACAGAAATCCTGCTCCAAGTCAGTGCCTCTCGCGATGCTGTTCCAGTAGCTGGGCCCATGTAAAATCCTGTTGCCTCTCATTATCTTCCTGTAAGTCGATGACTGGCAGTAAGCACAAGAAAGATAGGCGGAACCTGGTCCCATCCCACTACTCTAAATCAGAGTAAGGCACAAGGATGTCACAAGCCCCTTCGGACTTGGAGCTGATCCTGCGACTGACCTGACGCGTCCTTATTCCCTTGGCCGATCTTTATGCTGCAGCAAAAAGCCACATTCAAGGAGGCAATGCTGCAGCTCCTTCAGACTCTTCCTTGTCCCTCTGGTGTGCTTTCGGGCCTGAAGGTGCTCTAATTGGACATCTGCCAGTGGACGTCTCAGTGCCAACATATCCTGTGGGACATGTTACAAAGCCCTTTCTGACACGGAGTCACACTTCACTCCAGCCCCTGGGTCCACACCACCAGTTCATTCCATGCTAGTTGTGGATGGAAGTAGAAAATGTATTCCAGAATGTGTAAAGGCAAGGTGCCCTATAAACAATCCAGCTTGCAACACTTTCCATTTTCACTGTTTAGATGTCCATCCTTATGAGGACAACATTATCTCTCGGACATGAAAAGAGCATAAAAAGAACACACTCTTAGAATAAACTTCTACAACTCTTGCGGATTGGTTTAATTTCCTAATAGGATTGTAGTGTCTCAACCATATAGCCTAGATTTCGAGACAGACGTAGAAAGGTGTTAAGGGGTTGTCCTTAACATGTATATAAAACGTATTTGTGCACAGGAGGTACAGAGCTTTAACACTTGCCTTATGTACCTTTGACACTTCTTAAACTTGAGCTGGATACTTTGGTCCTCTTCTAGAGTGTTTGTCTTCATTCTGGAAGCTGTCTCTACTGTGCTAAACGTTATTGTAAGGTGCAGACTTAGTCCAGTGAGACAGCCGACTTCACACCAAGCATTAACCTCCTAGATTCATATTTTGAGCAGTCACACATAGGATGTCCAGATGAAGTCTTTGGACAGACCAGGGTTGATACTGATGCCTATGCTGACTCAACCTGCGCTGGCCCCGCATGCAACTCTAATGTTGGTCTCCAATCCTAAACGGTCATTGTCCTGTTTCAGGCCAATGGTGCACTAAAAGGTTACAAAAGAGTGATAATCAGTAAAAGGATGTTCTCGCAGTGTTTTACCACTGCGATATTTCGATAATCTATTTCATTCGAAAATCCTAAATGTCTATAAAAGCAAAATAGTGCCATCCTATCCAATGGAAGCTAACGATGATGCCACAAACTAAAGTTGTAAGGTATAAGTGCCCAGAGCAGAAAGTGCTGTGAGAAAATTATGCTACTTCCCTCCACCCATGATTCTCAAGCCTGATGTGGGATACATCCCTATACCGGGGGGGGGGGAGGGGAGGGGTTATAAAACCCAGCGAAATAATAAGAAAAAAAAGGATAATGCCCAGCAAGGAAAGCAAGCTCTTTAGTTCTAAAAGAAAGAAATGGTCCTTGGCTGTGCTCCATATCACGGAGCTCGATGTCCCTTCCATTTCTGAAAAGCAACGTGGAGCGGCATGCCTTAGCCAAGCAACTGGAAGACCTTGAAGGAAGAATTTCAAGTATACAACCGATGCTGTAATTCCATTCTGTATCCATCAAACAGGAGGTCACGTACCCATACACTTGCCATCCAGCAGAAGAGCGGCTACTGTTTCAAAGTACAAGAGCAGGTAACATCCCACAGAATACAATCCTAAGAAAATGGAAGAACATCGCAAATCCAAACCATGTATTACTCTGTACGAGCACATACAACAGAAGATGGCCACTCAGAATAGTGGATACTGGTGAATACAGCTACAACATGATTTATATTGGATACCAAGAAACTCCATGGATGGTCGTACATGGTCAAACTTTTCAGCAGCAAGTGCCCTTTCCAATCTTTGTTGCCAGCAAATTTGTGTGATCGCAGCTCCTTAAACTCCCAGTTCCTGCCAACGATGGTATGATGAACCTGGAAGAATTGAAAAAAGGTGTGTTACGGTCCATGTGATCTTTCCTGGTGTAGGTGGACCGGCTGGTCTGTCTGGCACCAGACTGCTACAGATGGGTATAATTTTGCTGGCGTGAGAGGCGAAGTGAAGAACTGCCCAGTGGTTTTGTGGTAGCCAAACCCATTTGGTGTATGCTTTAGGGGTTTTAGCAAACTTAAAAACATCAATAGGTTCTTAAATGACTACTGTGTTGATGAGTGCAATGCACTCGCAAAAGAATCTTGGTGACCACATGGTGCCATCAGCCTTAGGAGCAATGTTGTTACTGAACCTCTGTAACATCCTTTCACACAGCTAGAATTTTCCAAATCTTTTTATATTTTTATTAGAGCAAATTCTGATATATCTTTCAGATGATGCAGCATCAAATCCAGAGACGGTGGCACATATTGCAGACCACTTGGTGGAGATCCTCCGTGATGCTCTTGATTACTTTTCAAAACCGGTATACCCACCTCCGATGCCCCCACCTCCGATGCCCCCAGCTCCGATGCCCCCAGCTCCGGTGTACCATTCTCGGAGGCGCCCAGCTTGGAGGCGCCCAGCTTGGATGCGCCCAGCTTGGATGCGCCCAGCTCCAATACCCCCAGCTCCGAGGCGTATGAGAAGGTCCTTCCGTGTGGAAGATGACGGAATGTCAGGTGAGCAGACAGAAATTCTAGAGGAGGGTGTGGGTCAGAAAAGCTGGTTCATTGAGAATCTGAAATTTGTTATGGAGATACATTTTTCTTTTTTTTTTTTCTTCTTTTTAAAAAAAAAATTAAAATGACAAAAGAGAAATGTTAGGGGGTTGGTGTGGTACGCAGAGATACCAGTGGTGAATCAAGCAGGTAAAGCAAAGCAAGAGTGGTACTTTTTGGGGTCTGGGATTTTTGACAAACGAGGCATGCACAGTAGACGGAGCTGTGCTTGAATTGTTGGCACAGCATATTTTAATTGTCCATTTTTGTTTTTTTCGGCTCGTAATGGGCACAGGATTTGGAAGGGATTGTGTAGCTCATTGCAATCTTTATTTCAGAATTTCCCTTTATAAATCTCTTCTCTTTGTTTGAGTAGATGTGCCAGCCTGTGAATGAAAAATCGTTGTAGCAACTTTAAAAGTTAATTCTCTCATCTTCTGTTTGAACTGTCTGAGTTACTTTACTCATTCATACACGTTTTAGTCCTGCCAATGACTTTGAAATGTTTTTGTGTTGTCTCAAGATTCTCCTAATCGTGTCAAAATGTTGGTCGCTGGTTTTTAGGTCTCGGCTCGAGGGCTGCGCTTGCGCAGTCTCGCTCCGAGATTTAATGTTTCGGAGTGGGACTTTAACCCGCCCCTTTTTTTTACCTCTTCCCCATTGGCTGGCCTCTGAAATACTGGTCAGCCATTGGAGAAGAGCATTGTCTCTCCAAACAAGCCCCGTCTTTTTCGGATTCGGGGGCGTGTTTTTTGCGATTCTTTCTCTCCTCTGGAATGTAAACATTCCAGCCAATGGCAAGAGGAGAGAAAGAAAAACACGACCCCGAAAACGCCGCTGCGTTTCTCCGAGGCATTTCTGCTTGACCTCGGAGAAAGGCGGCGGCGTTTTCTCCCCACTCACTACATAATCCCTAAGTAACGCAGGGTCAGGTGTCGGGCCCGCTTGTGTGTTTGAATGTTAGTGTAGTCCTTACTGTTTCTCCATTATAACCAGAGTTCCACGTTCCGGGTTCTAATGTCGGCAGTTGCTGTTTCTTTCTGTTGGCCGCCTGACGGTTGATGCGTGGACTCTAGATCAACAAAGCTCAAATAAGACTTTTTGAGTTTTGGATTAATCTGTGTGACCAAGTATAAGCCTGATTAACCCTCTAACCCCATCCTGTCTTTCCTCGTCAGCCGATTACCTTCATTTTCACCTTCCTGCCTCTGCCTACCAGCCCATCTCTTTCTAGCGCCAAGAACTGTTCCAGGCGATAGAGCGCTTTAGAACTTTTTTTGACTAGACCAGTCTACGCTGGCCCTTTTTGTCTCATCCCTGTGGCGGGGCAGTGCCACACCTGAAGCTGGACAGCAGAAGCCAATAGACTGCACAACTCCGTCATTTTGTATAAAATCAAAACTGAGTGAAATGAAGAGGCGGCGCCGCCGCTCAAGGAGAAAAGTACCTACGCCGCGCGATCTGCAAACTGTGAAATGTAGAGCTTCTTACAATCAGCTGTGGCAGTAAATACAGCCCTTCGACACAGAAAGCCAATTGCTAAATTAAAAGAGGCAGTTCAGTCACTGCTGCAAATGGAAAATGTCAAACGAGTGTCATGGTCAGAGCGAAGACAGCACTTCTCTTGTACAGCATCAAATGACTTTTTTGTTTAACAGCACATCTCTCTCATAGACCTATCTACCCACCTGCTTTGTTATCATTAGACCTGATTATTTAGCTGAACAGAGTTGCTGCAAAAGCTTGGACTCTGCAGAGTGCCACCCGGCCTCTTCTGCACATTGTAACAAGCATGCAGCCAGAGGGCTGGGCACGGCCCGAAGGCATAAAGGCTGGGTGAATGCTCGTGGTCACTCGGCATCAGCAGCCTCTTCCACGACAAAAAAAAAGAGCGCCTCCGAGGAGCACATGTAGAGTTTGTGTGCTGTAAACGATTGAAGCGCCATGTAATCACATGCCACCCACACACTGCTCCTCTTCCTGTTACCGGAAATTCATTTTCTGGGATTCCAGCACCTTTCAGTACCACCCATTATTTTAATTTCCTGTTTTAAACACCCATTCCTTACTTTAAAAAAAAAAATAATTTCGCATTTTATTTTATTCACTTTTGAGAGAGATGTGCAGAGCATCTATGTGTAATCCTATACCATACACGAGCGAGGTTTAACTGCTTTGTTTTTGTGACTGGAAGTGCGATAACTTGATGTGAATACCTCAGTGTGAGGCCCATAGGCTTTGTTCAGTTTGGCCGCGAGCGTGTTGTGTGGAGGTGTTCTCTTCAAACATGGCGGCGCCCCGATCACGGGCTCTAAGCAGGCTGGGTTGTTTGTCTGGCACCTGCTCGAAAAATTCTTTGTTGGAAGAGCCCAGCTGCTAGACCAGAAACTAATATACTCTGAAAGGTTTCTCAGTTTGACCACATGAGCCGTCTGTCGGCCTCTGCGTCAGTGTGTGGCTCTGTGTGTGTGTGTGTGTGTGTGTGTGTGTGTGGGGGGGGGGGTGAGTGGCTCTGTGTGTGTGGGTGGCTCTGTGGGTGGGTGGCTCTGTGTGTGTGTGTGGATGGGTGGCTCGGTGGGTGGGTGGCTCTGTGTGGGTGCAAATGCAATAGGTCTCGCATTTGAGTGATTAAGCTATTGACATTGTAAATAACAATGCCGTTTCTTTAAATGTTTTGAAAACAAAAACATAAACAAAAATAATGTCATGAGCAATGCCAATAGCTCTAACTTTAACAATGCCGAGACCGTTGCATTGTAAATGCTTGTTTTTCTTTTTCTGATGAATACCTGAAGTGCAGATACCTTACCCAGATAGATGGCTCCGTGATAACTACACACCACCCTGGAAGTGACCGAGAAGAGACTACTCCTATAAGCGCTACCCCTTGCACTGACATCTGCTCCTTTCATTCTGCCCCCTTGATGCTCCACTTCCTACTTTGTTGGTCTTCTTACCATTTCGAAGTTTATTTCAGAATGTGTGCCAGGAAAGTCTCCCACAAAAATAGAATTTAATACATGCGTGAATTCAGGCAGAAGATGTTGGTCACGGACCCATACAATTTGTGTCTTTGGTGCTTGGACTTGTCACAACCAAAAGCTGTGTGATAAATGACCTCCTGCACCTAGGCTATACAGGAGGTGACTCACTGCTCTGCTTTTGCTGAGCATAAGAGGTTGCTGTTGACACAGCAGTCCTGTTCCAAGTTGCAGGGCCACTCACAATAACGTTCAAGTAGCCAGTTCTATATGAAGTCCTGTTCCCACACAGTCTTCCGGTAAGTCAACAATGTTCTATAAGCAAAGCAAAATCAGCAGGAACAAACCCCCATCCCAGTGCTTAATTTGAGGTGGTGGTTCCGGTGCTTGTCACCGGTGCTTGATTCTCAATACCAGCATTAATGACCGTCCATTGCATAATTTAATGATGAGCACAATAACTGTTTTTATAATTAAATATAGATTAATAAATAAATACTTGTTACACTAATAGCTTTGGGTGGCCTGGAATAGTTTGAAATGTCACATGTCTAGGAATGTGCTGGCACAGATATTTGCAGTACTGCCAGGGACAATGGGTGGTGCAAGCTGCAGTGGCCTTCTGAGACTGGTCCAGACACTTGTGTTTTTACAAATTAAGCACTGCCCCCATCTGGCTACTTAAATTCAGATGGAAAAGGCATAAGGGATTATAAGCACCTTTTGACTTGGACCCGTCCTGCAATGACCCGGTGCACCCCAATTCTCTAGGCTGTTGTCAGCCCTGATGTAAAGGGCGTGCTGCAGCTTCTTCTAATAGATGCTTCTGATCCCTGTGGTGTGCCTTCGGGGCACCATGGATTACAAGAGGCTCTAGTTGGCCTTCTCCAAGCAGGCTCACCCTCATGCTAACAAACCATGTAGGATCTATTCCTGAATCCTTTCTAGTCATGCCCCTGGGTCTACACCAGTCCATTTCATTCATGTGCTTACCCAGACTTCTGCGGCCCCGGATGTGACTCGAACACTGGTCTCCAAACCTGAGCCACTTATGCCTGCTTCAGGTCAATGTCACACTATGAGGTTACAAAAGTGCAACCAGACTAATACTTGGGTTTTGTATCTACACCAGTACATTTGGCGGAGAGGACTTAAACTGAGACGGGTCAGGGAATTCCAGATGTTCCCCACAATACTGTTGACTAGGCAGGCAACCTACTTCCACCCTTTTATACCCATAACTGACTATACCTGGATTAAAAAATTCCAGTTGGCTAGATACATATCCAGAGACTGCACTGGACTCAGAACCTGGCAACCAATGAAAGTATCTGTGTGAAGGACAGCAGAAGTGCTAGGTTTAGTTTGTTACTGTTGAAACAAAAGTAGACTTGTTAACTGAGATCCTTAATCATGTCCTACCACTTCTGAACCACTATTGTTGTTCAGCGAGACTCTCCTGGACAAACCTTTGTGTGGCATCCTGGAGTTCTAAGCCTGTTGCTATGGACTTTAGAATGTTATGATGTAAATAGCAGGGACTGTTCATTGATAGCTGAGGACTGTAACCTGAAGCAGCTGTTGTGCTTGCTGTCCGTGGATGGGATCCTTTCTTGGAATAAACCTACTTTTACTATGAATTCGGAGTAACCCTCATTCTTACACTTGGCGACAGAGGATGGCTACGGAAGGATCTCAACACTAACGCAAGAAGGACGTTCTCAAGTTCAAGAATCAAAGATTCGTTCTTCTACGTTTCAAAGGTACTGTTTTTAAAATTGTTAAAAAAAAGAACGCAGGGAAATCATCCTTCCTCTTGATTTCTGGCTGTTTGACTTGCTTCTCAGCTCATTGAATGAGAAGCTGCACTCTCAAGCAAAGCAACGCTCCTGGTGCGCTTTTAAAGTTACGCTATCTAGTGACTTGCACTCCTGGTTAACACAGCTTTGGTAACCGTTGTGTTGTTTACACCGATACTAATAGTTTCCGGCCATTTGCATGTGCAATTTTTCGTTGGTGTTAATACGGCATTAATTGGCGGTTGGAGAAAGCAGGGGCGAAACGGAATTGTTTATCATTGAATCCTACCTTGGAACTTCAATACATGGCTCTCGAGCGGCGTTGCTGAGTTCGACTGATGTTCTCTACTTGGCTTCATTCTACTCATCACTGAGTTCGAGCGGCGTCTCCTCGGCGTCTCTGCCTCCATTGTTGCTGGCGTCTGAACTGTGCGCTGATCACGTCGTTCCGTCACTAAGCGTCCCGTTGCCACCGCAACCTTCACGCTTAGCACGTCGACGTGACGGCCATCTTGGAAAACTCCAAGACAACGCGGTGAATTTCTCGTTCTTGATGCAAAGTGATGAAACGTGTACAGTAATTAATACCTGCTCAGAGATACAACGAAACGGACGAAGGTGTCAAACTGTGTGCAGTATTTAATACCTGCTCAGAGATACAACGAAACGGACGAAGGTGTCAAACTTCATTTTCTCTGTTCAACATCACAGGTATTTCCTTGTGTGTCACACCAGTGATACACACACTTGTATTTGACACTACGTTACTCTTTTCAACAGTGACATGCTCACTTAAGCATGTCAAGCCAGTGAAGGAACAAGAAATATTGTGAAATTTTATTATTACACAGTGTGCTATTTCTTTCCTATGTTTTGTTGAATGCTCTATGAGTAATGCTTAATTAAGCAGTCTGAGAGTCACGATAATTTTCTTTAATGTTCATTTAGTCTACTTTTGTTATACAATATGCAGAATGTTACTGCACCTCCGTTCTTCTTGTCATCTCCTGGTGATCCACCCATTAGATGGCAAAAATGGCGCAAGGTCTTTGAGCGATATGCTAGGGTATGTGGGGCTTCGTTAGGTGCGGAAAGGAAAACAGCGTTACTTCTTCATTGCTTAGGCTCGGAAGGTCAGGACGTATTTGATCACCTTCCTGAGCTTGAGGATCGCACTCTCAATGAATATGAAATATGCTTAGCAAAATTGGACAAACACTACTTGCCTAAAGTCAGCACAATACTTGAGAGGTACCATTTTGGTCGCAGATCGCAATTAGATGATGAAAGCATCGAGAATTACATAACTTCTCTTAGGAAGCTGGCCTCTTCCTGTAAATTTGCTGCCACTCTGGATGAGCGGATACGGGACCAATTTATGTTAGGCTGCAACATTGAGCGTGTTAGAGAAGAGTTGTGGCAGAAAGATGAACCGACACTAGATGATGTGATAGTCATCGCCAAAAGGATTGAGCACTCAATAAAATGTGTAGATGTTATTAAGAAAAATGGTGATGTTAAAGGGAAAAGCTCGGTTCAAGAAGTTAAAGGTAACATGAAAGAAGTGGTAGAACACAAAGAGGTCAAGAAGAGTGGAGTATCTAATGAGTCACAGGGTAAATTCAATTTGTCTCTAGTCAAATGTTTTCGCTGTGGGAAAATGGGTCACTTCGCTAATGATAGACATTGTCCCGGCTGGAAAGCCACCTGCAGCAAATGTAAGAGGAAGGGACATTTATCCATAGCATGTAAAGCAAAAAGTTACAAAGGCAAGATCAATGAAGTTGATTATGATTTTGATGATGATTTTGTAACTTTTGAAGATGTAGACTGTGGCCAAATTCAGGTTCAAGTCATACAAAATGGGGAAAGTAAAAATTGTCCGACGGATGAGATTCTTGTTGAAGGGAAACCAACTAAAGTCCTTTTCGATTCTGGGGCCAAGATCACCATAATATCAAAGGCATTTTTTCTCAAGGAAATGAAACATAAAACTAAAATTTTTCATCCAGACATTAGACCGTATGCCTATGGTGGTGAACCAATACACTTATTTGGCTATTTCTGGGGCCTAATAGATTATAAGAACAGGTTAACTAACGCAAAAGTGTATATTTCGCAAAAGGGTGATAGCATACTAAGCTGGTTTCACCAAAAAGATCTGGGGGTGATCTTAGATCCTAATTCCTCACCATCTATCATTCTAAAAGAGAATTTCCAATCTAAATCAATCTCAAGCATCCATCAAATTTCTGACAATGAATTCCCACGCATGTTGAGGGAGAAATTCCCTAAGGTTTTTTGTGCTAATCTAGGTTGTCTTAGGGGCTACATTCATCACATTCGCTTAGTCAAGGATGCGAAACCTGTTTGTTGTAAAGTACGCAATGTCCCAGTTGCCGTTAGAGAAAAGGTTAAAGCTGAACTGGTGAGACTTAAAGCAGAAGGAGTTATTGAGGAAGTTGAGGCAACGCAATGGATTGCTCCGGTTGTGGCTGCACAAAAATCTGATGGCTCTCTCCGTTTGTGTGTGGACCTCAGAGAATTGAATAAGAATGTAATTGTTGATCGGTTTCCCTTACCAAAAATAGCTGACATGCTAATGTTGTTAAAAGGGGCAAAAGTGTTTAGCACACTAGATCTGAGATCGGCATATCATCAGATTAGATTGGATGAGGATTCAAAAGATTTGACTGCTTTTGTTACTCCTTATGGAACATACAGGTTTCTTAGGCTTCCGTTTGGTTTGGTATCAGCTGCGTCGGTGTTTCAGAGGGCTTTGGAGAATGTGTTGGAAGGCCTAAGTGGTGTCAGAATTTATCAGGATGACATATTGATCTTTGGAGTGGACAATAAGGAGCATGATGCTAGACTCTTAGAGGTGTTGAGCAGACTTGATGATTTTAGTTTGACTGTTAAGATTGACAAATGTAAATTTAGGAGAAGTTCCATTGATTATCTTGGCCATACTATCTCAGAAGGTGGCGTATTGCCGAAAGAGGGTTTGATCACCTCGATACAAAGAATGGCCTCTCCAACTAATAAGGAGGAATTAATGAGTTTTTTAGGAATGGCAGAATATTATAGTAAATTTGTTCAGGATTTTGCCTCGTTGTGTGTTAATATGAGAGCTTTATTGCGCAAGGGTTGTGAATTTGTTTGGAATGACGCATGTGAAAAGGAGTTCTGTTTTCTTAAACAGAAGTTAAACTCAGCCCCCAAGTTAAGCAGCTTTGACCCTGACAAAAAATCGATTCTAATAACTGATGCCAGTCTGAAAGGCCTGGGAGCAGTTCTTCTTCAAAGAGTAGATGGCAAGGATGACGTTATCTTATTTTTGTCAAGGAGTTTAAGGGGAGCAGAACAGAGATACTCAGTAGTGGAAAGAGAAGCTCTGGCTATTTACTGGTCTGTGAAGAAACTTAAAAATTTACTGTGGGGTAGTGTGTTTGAGGTCAGGACTGATCACAAGCCGTTGTGCGAAATTTTCAAGAAAAAGGGCATTGATGCTGTCTCTAGTAGAATCACTAAATGGGTTGTGGGCCTACAAGATTATAATTTTGACATCAAGTATCTTCCTGGGGTAGAGAACAAAGTGGCTGATGCACTTTCTCGCCTTGTTCTCGAAGATGATATGGGAGATGGAGATGAGCATGAGCAAGATGAGGAATTAGTGTGTGTTATTGAAGAAAACATCATTGACAAAGTGAGATGGGAGGAAGCTCTTCAAGCTGACGTTGATCTAAAGAAGGTACTGGAGTGTATTAATGTAGGCTGGAGAGTTAAACCCAAAGGTAACGAAATCTTAGAGAAGTTTTGGCATGTCAAGGATCAACTGTCTGAACATGATGGTCTTCTTGTTAGAGGCATGAGACTTGTCCCTCCAAGTTCCATTAGGGAAGAGCTTATTTCACTGGCTCACATAGGACATTTAGGAATTTCTAAGACAAAAGAAAGACTGAGATTAGCCTATTGGTGGCCCGGAATGGATTTACAGATTGAAAGGAAAATTAGGGACTGTATTGATTGTGCGTTAAGTGAGAGAGTAGCCAAACCTAAAGTACAGCCCATGGTCATAAGAGATCGTCCTGATGGACCATGGAAAGAAGTAGGATTAGACATTGTTGGTCCCATTTGTCATGCTAGTACAGAATGGTATATACTGGTTGTAGGAGAGTAGGGTCTGCAATCCTATGATCACCCAGATTTTTTGCTTTTGCTTCATTGGTTTACGACTTTCCCCGGCTGTGGGCCTGCCAATCAGACCCACAGCCTAGCTGTTCTCTCTCGAAATTATCACACATGTACATTAGGTGCATCCACTAATTGGAACTGGGCCGCCTTGTCAGTCCCTGTCTCAGCATACCACAGGTATCCAGGGCATCGGTGTACCCAGGGCCTACCAGGGGCTGAAGCATGTATTATGCCACCCCTGGAATGGCCGCCCAAATCTGACACAACTGGCTGCACGACAGCTGGGGCCACGTGGTGTAATCACCCGTTGCTGTAGGTGTAGTATTCCTACACCTAAACCCTAAAAATGGACACATGGATTCCTATCAGTCACTCCTATAGCAGGCCTTATCAATCCTGAAGGCAGAGTGCAGGGAATCATGTGGGACGGTGCTCTGGCGCGAGCTGAGCCCGTCGACGGCTTGCGGAACCAAGTCCTAATAGCCGTTCCATGGTGACGCGGGCCAACTACTTTTAATGCATTATAATCCTTGCGGTTATTTGCTAACTTTGGCATTGCATCACCTACACATGTCGAGTAAGGTGTCATACGAATGGGAATACGAACCCCTCGCCAGCCCCGGCGACGGGGTTAGCATTCCCCCCTTTTAGAGGGACACGACATGGAAGTAACCTTGAACCCCGGTTAAAGTTGACTCAAGCCTCAGCATCACAAAATGGATGCTGCCACCAGACACAAGTCTGACCTCCTGCTGCTGGGGGACCTTCCAGCAAAGGGAGCTTGGACAAAGGGTTTCCTGTCGAGGGCGGTGTTAGCACCATCCCAGACAGGGTTTGTGTATCCCAGGTAGGCAGGGCTGAAAGGAAGGTGATTGCCAGTGGCACCCCGGTGCTCACTGTGCATAGCCCGGCTCAAACCAGTTTCGGGGGCACACCAGCCCCTGAGCTGGCGCGAAGCCGGACAAAGGATAGGGGTGTAACCACCCCCCTCCTGGCTCCACCCATAGGTAGAACCTAGTCACGGGCCAGCCCCTTTTCTTAGAATAAAGGTAGGAGCGAGTCCCCTTCCCAAATTGGATAATCAGATAATCGGATAACTCCGAATCACAAACTACTTTCCACGAAAGGAACTCTTGACTATTTCTGAAGACTCTCCCTTGTGGCTAAGGAGTAGCCACCCTGCACCAGCAGGCACCATCTAAGCGCTTGCGGTTTGCTGTAAGTCTCTCCTACGGATCAAGACTGCCCAGCTCGACGAGACCCGAGTACCCTGCCATCTCTGACCTTTTACCTACCTCATCAGCCCAGCTGAGAGTCGTAGGTGTGACGAGACCTGCGGGACCGGCTGTCTTCAGAACCTGCACGACGCTTATCTAGCACGCCCACCGAGGGACCCTCGAGTGAGTGCACCTAGGGTTTGAGAAGCCCTAACCCTGAGCAGCTCCAGCATCGAAGTCTGCCTCCCCAGCATCCCCGAGATCTGCGTGGGGGCCCTTCCACTCCTTGTTGTTCACCGCGTTGTTCGACCACTTGCCGACCGGCTTGTGGCCCTCTTCACGACGCACCACGACTGTTTCATCACTAGTCTGGTTGCTCCAGACTGGCTCTTGCTCCCCTTCAACAGAGGAGTACCACGGACCCTCCTGGTCCACTCCCGACGCCATCTTGACTCCCCCGCTTGGGTTGCCACTGCCAAGATCCGCTGCCCCTGCCTGGGCCCAGCATCATCGACAGCAGACACCTTTGTGGGACAGCTCGCCCTCCATCCTGGTCGCCGCCGCGCCTCCTGGTCCGAGGAACAGCCGAGTCCGACGTCACCCACTCACCTGGTCGAGGTGACTTCAGCCGGTACCCTCCTGGTACCCACACGATCGCTGGCTAGCGGTTGAGAACTGAGTCCCCTCTGCTTTCAGGTTTCCTTCATCACCGATCCAGGCTTGGATCGCTCCGAACATCGTCACTGGTCGCCTGCCAGCAACTTCTTCTTTCAGGCTCCTGAGACTACACGAGGACTCCCGACATCTTGCCGAACTTCACGCAGCCGCAGCCTCCGGGCTAGGTAACTCGAGCATCTCGGTGCTCCATCGCAGGTTCGCTCTACAAGTGTCCAGTTCCTTTTTCGTTTAGTCCCACTGATCGGATCACTCCGGAATCAGTACCTCCAGACTCTAACCATTCGCATTTCACTGTTAGTGTAGATGGTTTCTCGTGCCCCTCGGGCATTTGTGTAAATTGTGCAACTGAAGTATTTTCCTAAGAGTTTTGTAGTGTGCTTAGCTCCCTGACTCATAAAGAGCCAGGGTAGTCTTGTTATAAATAAATATCCTTTTATTTTCATAACAACTTGTGTGGTGTCCTTTCACTTGGTGTTCAAGGGGTATATGTGATGGTAAACAGCTGGCTTAACACGCCCTCTAGAGTTTAGCCTAAAGACTGCTCGTATCCACGCTACTAGGATAGCTGGTCTAAAAGGTTGACTTACAACCAATCATCAATAAGGGTCGTTTGGAATGATACACAGTGATCACTAGAATAGTGAGCACTACATATCAGGCCAACTTCTCACATTGGTGGCAGCGGTTGGGATTTGAGCTTGCTGTTGTTTTACCACACACGTATCCTAAGAATATCGCAGTGAAAGATCACATAAGTACCCAGGTACATATAACTTAACTTAGAATACTCCGAGTTCTACTGAACCGGCTGTTGTAGTGTAACAGGGCTTAGCACACCCTGACTACAACTCTTAGCAAGGGATCAGTAGGTAAACCCATAGTGTAGGTAGGTGCAACACTTACACCTCACTAGAAAAGCATGTCGGTCCACGGAGAGTCTGCAGGGACTCCCTTAGTGGTCAGTGACCCTCCACAGGTCGTGTCACGATATGCAACTCTTAGCTTCAAGGAGATGAGACAACTGTGTGCCTCCAGGAAGCTAAACCAGGGTTCTAACCCTACCATCGCAATACTGATAGGTCTCTTAGAGGCGTACGATGCTAGGAGGTCCTCTAACCCAGGTCCCCCCAGTGCAGATGGGAACATGCCTCCCTTAGAGGGAACCCTCGGTGACCCAGACCTCGACCTCCACACAGAGGAGGAGGACGAGGACGAGTTATCGGGAGACGAGGCAGACAAAGGTCCAGTGGTAGTCGGCAGGCTTAGAAGGACCAACTTAAGCAGGCATGAGAATGGAACTGGGGGAGCCCCGGGCCCACGCTCAAGCAGGCTTAACCTTGGGAACGGACGAGCTAGGTCTCTCTCCAGAGGCTCTGGCAGATCGGTTCATTAACATGTCTCTCAGGCACCTTCTCAGAGAGGAATGACTTCCCCTCAGAGGAGGGAGCATGAAGCGAAGATGCGGGAGGTCAATCTGAGGATCGAGCGGGAAGAACTTGCCCTCGCCAAAGAAAGACTTGCCTTGGCCCGAGAGCAGAAATTAAGTGGGTTAGATCCCGCTGGTGGCAGCATTCTCAATAGAGAGAAAGACAGGGGTATAGACACTAGACACCTGAGTAAAATAGTGCCCCCCTTTAAACAAGGGGACGACATCCACAAGTGGATAACTGCCTTGGAGAGGGCCTGCACTGTCCAGTGCGTCCCCCCAAGTCAGTGGGCAGCTATACTGTGGCTTTCCTTTGAAGGTAAAGGAAGGGACAAGCTCCTCACTACAAGAGCTGAGGATGCTAACAACTACCAAGTCCTGAAGAACACACTGATTGATGGGTTCGGCTTAACCACGGAACAGTACCGGGTGCTGTTCCGGGACACCCAGAAAATTCAGTCTCAGGATTGGGCTGACTTTGTCGATTGTGCCACTAAGGCTTTGGAAGGCTGGTTGCTGGGTAGCAAGGTTACTGATTACACAGGATTGTACAATCTTATCATGCGAGAACAGATTTTAAATAACTGTCAGAACCAATTGTTGCATCAGCACCTTGTCGACTCGGATCTGACCTCTCCCCAAGAATTGGGAAAGAAGGCGGACAGATGGGTCAGAACAAGGGTCAAGCAGAACCAGAATCAGAACCAGGGTGGTCAGAAGAAAGCAGACCAAAAGGGTAACAAGAACGAACAAAATGACCAGAAGTCTTCGACAGGTCCCCAACAAACCAAAGAGGGTGGGGGTCAGGCTTCACAGAAGAAGAAGACTCAAGAAGGCCAGTCAAAAAGGTGGTGCCAATACTGTAAAAGTAAGACTCACTGGTTTAGTGAGTGCACCAAGAAAGGAGGGCAAACTCCTGCCACTGCAGCCCCTAAGGCACCTGCGCCCCCTAGTACAGTCAGCAGTGGCAGTGCGCCTCCCAAGGCATTAGTTGGGTTAACCTTGGGAACCGAGGGAAGTGACGACTTAGTCGGCACGCTCACTCAGGCCGTCCTTGTCTGTACAGGGGATATGGATATGTCCCCTGATGCCAGTCCCAATACTTTGGGCAAATACAGGCAGACACCTTTGATAAATGGAAGAGTGGCTCAGGCCTACAGGGACACGTGTGCCAGTGTCACCATGGTGACGCCTAACTTCGTGGACCCTGGACAGATCATGCTAGGTACCAGTTACCTAGTGACCAATGCCAGCAACGTCACTACCAATCACAGTATGGCAGTTGTTGATTTCTCCTGGGGAGGGGTAAGTGGCCCGAAAAAGGTTGTGGTTAGTTCAGACCTCCCCGTAGAATGTCTGTTGGGCAATGATTTGGAAACGTCACAATGGTCAGAAGTGGAGCAGAGGACTCACATGGAAATGTTAGGTTTGCCAGCACATGTCCTTGCTGTGACCAGGTCACAGGCCAAAAGATGCCCCACTGAACAGGTGCTGGATCCTGGAAGAACGGACCAGACACCTTCCAAGAAAAGGAGCAGTAAGGGTAAGGCTTCGCCTTCCCCCTTGCCCCAGGTCGTGGATCAAGTCTCCGAGGAGGCTGACCTGA
The DNA here is from genome assembly GCF_964204655.1 of Triturus cristatus. NCBI lineage: Eukaryota > Metazoa > Chordata > Amphibia > Caudata > Salamandridae > Triturus > Triturus cristatus. The sequence goes on from NC_140585.1 coordinate 287,708,487, forward strand.
AAGAACTGAGGGAAACTGAGCCGCAAGAGCTTGAACCTGGTCAGGTTGAGTTTCTGGGCTCAGGGGGACCCTCCAGGGAAGACCTGGGGAAGGCACAGTTAGACTGCCCCTCACTTGAACCCCTCAGACAGCAGGCCGCTGCTGAGGCTGCAGGGAACGCCACAGGTACCCACAAAGTGTACTGGGACGATGGACTCCTGTACTCTGAGGCAAGAGACCCCAAACCTGGTGCGACCAGGAGGCTGGTCATCCCCTTGTCTCTGAGAGGTTTCCTTCTCACCTTGGCCCACGAGATTCCCCTTGCAGGTCACTTAGGCCAGAATAAGACTTGGGACAGAATTGTTCCACACTTTCACTGGCCCCACATGTCCGAAGATACGAAGGAGTTTTGCCGCTCCTGTGTCACTTGCCAAGCCAGTGGTAAGTCAGGTGGCACGACAAAGGCCCCCCTCATACCACTACCAGTGGTGGGGGTACCCTTTGAACGAGTGGGGATCGACATTGTCGGACCAATGGAACCCCAGACAGCATCAGGGCACAAGTTTATACTGGTGGTGGTGGACCACGCCACCAGGTATCCTGAAGCTATTCCCCTTAGGACCACTACGGCACCTGTGGTGGCACGGGCCCTACTTGGAGTGTTCTCCAGAGTGGGCTTCCCTAAGGAGGTCGTCTCAGACAGAGGTGCAAACTTCATGTCGGGATATCTGACTGCTATGTGGAAGGAATGTGGTGTCAACTACAAGTTCACCACACCCTATCACCCACAATGCAATGGGCTTGTTGAGAGATTCAACAGGACCCTAAAAGGGATGATTCACGGGCTACCTGAAAAGCTTCGGCGGAGATGGGATGTCCTGATACCCTGCCTCTTGTTCGCCTACAGAGAGGTCCCGCAGAAGGGGGTTGGCTACAGCCCTTTCGAGCTTCTGTACGGACATCCTGTAAGGGGACCCCTTTGTTTGGTAAAGGAAGGATGGGAGAGACCTCTCAGAAAGCCGGCATCAAACATTGTGGACTATGTGCTCGGTCTCCGCTCGCGGATGGCGGAGTACATGGAAAAGGCGTCTAAAAACCTGGAGGCGAGCCAAGAATTACAGAAAGCTTGGCACGACCAAAAGGCTGTCCTGACTGTGTACCAGCCTGGACAGAAGGTGTGGGTGCTGGAGCCAGTGGCCCCAGCAGCACTCAAAGACAAATGGTCTGGGCCCCACACGATCATTGAGCAAAAGGGAGAGGTCACCTACTTGGTAGACCTGGGAACTCCCCGGAGCCCCCACAGGGTGCTCCATGTAAACAGGCTCAAGGCATATGTCGACAGGGAGGGCATGGGCTTGCTCATGGCCACAGATGAGGGACAGGAGGAGGAGAGTGACCCTCTCCCAGACCTGCTCTCTCAGAACCCTGACGATGGATCAGTAGATGGTGTTGTCTTTTGTGGCAGCCTCTCTGGACATCAACAAGAGGATTGTAAACAGGTTCTTCAATCCTTTCGACATATGTTCTCTCTGACACCCAGTCAGACCAAGTGGTGTACCCACGAGGTCGACACTGGGGACAGTCTGCCCGTAAAGAGTAAAATCTATCGGCAACCTGATCAGGTCAGAGACTGCATCAAGACAGAGGTGCAGAAAATGTTGGAGCTGGGAGTCATTGAACCCTCGGACAGCCCCTGGGCTAGTCCCGTAGTGCTCGTGCCGAAACCTCACACCCAGGGCGGTAAGAAAGAGATGAGGTTTTGCGTGGACTACAGAGGTCTCAATGCAGTCACTAAGACTGACGCCCACCCGATACCAAGAGCAGACGAACTTATCGACCGGTTGGCCTCGGCCAACTACTTAAGTACGTTTGACCTGACAGCTGGGTATTGGCAAATCCGGTTAGCTGAGGAGGCCAAGCCCAAAACCGCATTTTCTACCCCGGGTGGGCATTATCAGTTCGTGTTAATGCCCTTTGGTTTGAAAAATGCACCTGCCACCTTCCAAAGGCTGGTGAATCGAGTTCTCACTGGGTTGGACGACTTCTGTGCGGCGTATCTGGACGATATCGCTGTCTTTAGCTCCACCTGGGAGGATCACCTGGTCCACCTGAGGAAAGTGTTAGAGGCCCTGCAGAAGGCAGGCCTCACTATCAAGGCCACCAAGTGCCAGATAGGGCAGACACAGGTTGTATACCTGGGCCACCTTGTAGGTGGAGGCCAGGTTCAACCATTGGAGAGCAAAATACAGGCCATCCAGGACTGGGCTCCTCCAACCACCCAGACTCAGGTTCGAGCATTCTTGGGCCTGACTGGTTATTACCGGAAATTTGTCAGAAATTATGGATCCATTGTGACCCCGCTAAACGACCTGACAAGTAAAAAGATGCCAAAAAAAGTTCAGTGGACAGCAAGCTGTCAGAAGGCATTCGATGACCTAAAGCAGGCCATGTGCACAGCACCTATCCTAAAGAGTCCAGACTACTCCAAACCATTTATTGTCCAAACAGACGCTTCGGAGCTGGGTGTGGGAGCTGTTCTATCGCAACTGAATTTTGATGGTCATGACCAGCCCATAGCTTTTATTAGCAGGAGGCTGACCCCCAGAGAGAAGAATTGGTCAGCTATTGAGAGGGAGGCCTTTGCTGTGGTTTGGGCCCTGAAGAAGTTGAGGCCATACTTGTTTGGCACTCACTTCAAGATTCAGACCGACCATAAGCCCCTCTTGTGGCTAAATCAAATGAAGGGTGAAAACCCCAAACTACTTAGGTGGTCCATTTCCCTACAGGGGATGGACTTCACAGTGGAGCATAGACCTGGCACTGATCATGGCAATGCAGATGGGCTCTCCAGGTATTTCCACTTAGAGCAAGAAGACTCACCTGGTCAAGGTTAGCTTATTGTCCCAAAGTTTGGGGGGGGGTCATGTAGGAGAGTAGGGTCTGCAATCCTATGATCACCCAGATTTTTTGCTTTTGCTTCATTGGTTTACGACTTTCCCCGGCTGTGGGCCTGCCAATCAGACCCACAGCCTAGCTGTTCTCTCTCGAAATTATCACACATGTACATTAGGTGCATCCACTAATTGGAACTGGGCCGCCTTGTCAGTCCCTGTCTCAGCATACCACAGGTATCCAGGGCATCGGTGTACCCAGGGCCTACCAGGGGCTGAAGCATGTATTATGCCACCCCTGGAATGGCCGCCCAAATCTGACACAACTGGCTGCACGACAGCTGGGGCCACGTGGTGTAATCACCCGTTGCTGTAGGTGTAGTATTCCTACACCTAAACCCTAAAAATGGACACATGGATTCCTATCAGTCACTCCTATAGCAGGCCTTATCAATCCTGAAGGCAGAGTGCAGGGAATCATGTGGGACGGTGCTCTGGCGCGAGCTGAGCCCGTCGACGGCTTGCGGAACCAAGTCCTAATAGCCGTTCCATGGTGACGCGGGCCAACTACTTTTAATGCATTATAATCCTTGCGGTTATTTGCTAACTTTGGCATTGCATCACCTACACATGTCGAGTAAGGTGTCATACGAATGGGAATACGAACCCCTCGCCAGCCCCGGCGACGGGGTTAGCATTCCCCCCTTTTAGAGGGACACGACATGGAAGTAACCTTGAACCCCGGTTAAAGTTGACTCAAGCCTCAGCATCACAAAATGGATGCTGCCACCAGACACAAGTCTGACCTCCTGCTGCTGGGGGACCTTCCAGCAAAGGGAGCTTGGACAAAGGGTTTCCTGTCGAGGGCGGTGTTAGCACCATCCCAGACAGGGTTTGTGTATCCCAGGTAGGCAGGGCTGAAAGGAAGGTGATTGCCAGTGGCACCCCGGTGCTCACTGTGCATAGCCCGGCTCAAACCAGTTTCGGGGGCACACCAGCCCCTGAGCTGGCGCGAAGCTGGACAAAGGATAGGGGTGTAACCACCCCCCTCCTGGCTCCACCCATAGGTAGAACCTAGTCACGGGCCAGCCCCTTTTCTTAGAATAAAGGTAGGAGCGAGTCCCCTTCCCAAATTGGATAATCAGATAATCGGATAACTCCGAATCACGAACTACTTTCCACGAAAGGAACTCTTGACTATTTCTGAAGACTCTCACTTGTGGCTAAGGAGTAGCCACCCTGCACCAGCAGGCACCATCTAAGCGCTTGCGGTTTGCTGTAAGTCTCTCCTACGGATCAAGACTGCCCAGCTCGACGAGACCCGAGTACCCTGCCATCTCTGACCTTTTACCTACCTCATCAGCCCAGCTGAGAGTCGTAGGTGTGACGAGACCTGCGGGACCGGCTGTCTTCAGAACCTGCACGACGCTTATCTAGCACGCCCACCGAGGGACCCTCGAGTGAGTGCACCTAGGGTTTGAGAAGCCCTAACCCTGAGCAGCTCCAGCATCGAAGTCTGCCTCCCCAGCATCCCCGAGATCTGCGTGGGGGCCCTTCCGCTCCTTGTTGTTCACCGCGTTGTTCGACCACTTGCCGACCGGCTTGTGGCCCTCTTCACGACGCACCACGACTGTTTCATCACTAGTCTGGTTGCTCCAGACTGGCTCTTGCTCCCCTTCAACAGAGGAGTACCACGGACCCTCCTGGTCCACTCCCGACGCCATCTTGACTCCCCCGCTTGGGTTGCCACTGCCAAGATCCGCTGCCCCTGCCTGGGCCCAGCATCATCGACAGCAGACACCTTCGTGGGACAGCTCGCCCTCCATCCTGGTCGCCGCCGCGCCTCCTGGTCCGAGGAACAGCCGAGTCCGACGTCACCCACTCACCTGGTCGAGGTGACTTCAGCCGGTACCCTCCTGGTACCCACACGATCGCTGGCTAGCGGTTGAGAACTGAGTCCCCTCTGCTTTCAGGTTTCCTTCATCACCGATCCAGGCTTGGATCGCTCCGAACATCGTCACTGGTCGCCTGCCAGCAACTTCTTCTTTCAGGCTCCTGAGACTACACGAGGACTCCCGACATCTTGCCGAACTTCACGCAGCCGCAGCCTCCGGGCTAGGTAACTCGAGCATCTCGGTGCTCCATCGCAGGTTCGCTCTACAAGTGTCCAGTTCCTTTTTCGTTTAGTCCCACTGATCGGATCACTCCGGAATCAGTACCTCCAGACTCTAACCATTCGCATTTCACTGTTAGTGTAGATGGTTTCTCGTGCCCCTCGGGCATTTGTGTAAATTGTGCAACTGAAGTATTTTCCTAAGAGTTTTGTAGTGTGCTTAGCTCCCTGACTCATAAAGAGCCAGGGTAGTCTTGTTATAAATAAATATCCTTTTATTTTCATAACAACTTGTGTGGTGTCCTTTCACTTGGTGTTCAAGGGGTATATGTGATGGTAAACAGCTGGCTTAACACGCCCTCTAGAGTTTAGCCTAAAGACTGCTCGTATCCACGCTACTAGGATAGCTGGTCTAAAAGGTTGACTTACAACCAATCATCAATAAGGGTCGTTTGGAATGATACACAGTGATCACTAGAATAGTGAGCACTACATATCAGGCCAACTTCTCACACTGGTTCTTATTGATTTTTATTCCAGGTGGCCAGAAATAGCTATCACTCGTGGAATTGAGACGAAGCATGTCATATCGTTCCTCGAGAAGCTCATTGCTAGGGAAGGTATACCTGGCAGCATTCTTACGGACAATGGTGTCCAATTAGTTTCTAGGGAAATGGAGGTGTTCTTGTCTAAACATGGCATTAGACATAAAAAATCCTCACTGTATCACCCAGAGACAAATGGGATGGTTGAGAGGTTTAATCGTGTACTCAAGGAAACCATTGAGATGGCTAAGTCGTCTAATTTAGACTGGCGCCCTGAAGTTTGGAAGAAAGTGGAAGTCTATAGATTGTCACCACATGCTGTCACCAAAAGAACGCCTTTTGAGCTCTTTAGAGGTAGGTGTGCCAATACTATTTTTACTCCCCCATGGGTTAATGACATGCAACCGGACAGATTTAGTGAAAATGAGAAAAGTGATTGGCAGCTAGCAGAGTCAAAGAAAATTGAGAATAGAAAGGTAATTCATGATTTAAGGAAAAATGTGAAGGAAACAGTGGTCAAGGTTGGAGATTGGATTTTAATAAAAAATCCTTCAAATAAAAAGTCTTCTACAGCATTTTTGAAGCCAATTCAGGTCATTAAGATTTTCAACAATGCTGTTAAGACTGCTGATCACCGCATTTGGAATTTGAACAGGGTGGTGGTGGTTAGAAAAGAATTTGCTGCTGCTAAGTCTAACCATTCACCTGGTCTGTCAGCTTCAACCCAGAATGCACCCAATGTGTCAGCTCCAACCCAGAATGCACCCAATGTGTCAGCTCCAACCCAGAATGCACCCAATGGTTTCCGGAAGTCTTCCAGGGTATCTCATTCTCCAAAGTATTTAAGTGATTTTGTCAAATAAGTTATACCAGACTGTTTCCTGGTTTTTGCTGTAAGTAGGCATTTACACTTTGTAATTTACTTTGTTCTTTTGGAAATGTACATTTGTTTTGTTATTTATTAGGAAGGGAGATGTGTGGCATCCTGGAGTTCTAAGCCTGTTGCTATGGACTTTAGAATGTTATGATGTAAATAGCAGGGACTGTTCATTGATAGCTGAGGACTGTAACCTGAAGCAGCTGTTGTGCATGCTGTCCGTGGATGGGATCCTTTCTTGGAATAAACCTACTTTTACTATGAATTCGGAGTAACCCTCATTCTTACACTTTGTCTTCCTGGTTTACACTGTGCCAGGTGACATGCCCTGCCTCTGGTTAACTCATCCCTGAAAGCCTGGTGGTAGAGGAGTCAAGAAGTAAAGTCACTTCTAATGTCTTTCAGACCAATCCCCCAGGAAAGAAAGTCTAAACATGTTTTTGTCCTAGAAAAGAGCATGTTCCCTTGGGCCAGTTTATGCCTAGAACAGTGTGCTTTCTGGGGAGGTGGGGCCGTTGCCAATAAGAACTTGCTGGCTGTCCTGGAAGACTTCAGAGCCTTGCTGTCATGATGAGCAGTATGCAGCAAAGAATATCTTATATGCTAGACTGGACAATGAAGACTCTGTTGGCAGAGCTACTGGTACCAGTCTAGTGCTTAGAAGACGTGGCTGGATGAGATCAACCGGGTTTACAGGAGATATCCAAGTATCTTTGAACATGCCTGTTCATCGATCTGTATTGTTTGGAGAGAAGGCTGATGTGGTATTCAAAAGATTTAAAGACCACCAAGCCACAGCACAATCCCTGTAAACCATGTCTCCTGCCAAGCAGGTCCACCAAAGTGCAAGAGGTTTAGGGATTATTCCAGGGGCCTACCTTACAGACCACCCTAGCCCTCCCAGCTTCTATGTATGTATTTATGTATATTGTATTCATAAACTGCAAACCGAGCCGGAAGGGAGCAGAGCAAAGTACATGGTCGATGACCAGCATAAAGTTGACAAAGGGAGAGGGAGCTAAGTTGTGGATGATTAATGCATTATGATGTATTTTTTTGAGTCTTCAACTATTTCCTACATTTGAAAAGTGTGGGGCAGTCCTGATGGATACTGGGATGATGTCCCAGGTCATGGGGTCATAGATGGAAAACAACTGTCTTACTTGTACTTTTTTACACTTAGTCTGCAGTCTGATGGTGTCCTGGCCATGGGTGTGCTGAGAACCACCAGAAGGGTGAACTTCTCAGCAAGCTAAACGGGGGTACTGGTTATGATGGCTTTGGAGATGGTGCGGGCTGGCAAGGGGACCCAATGGATTTCCGTAAAGATGGAAATTAAGTTCTGTAGTAGGGGATCTCTGTGTATAGTCATAATCTAATGAATAGTCCCGCCCATGTGCGGGGACCCCGGAGCAATAAAAATAATCTCTTAAGGTGTCAAGCCATGCAGACCTGCATCTACACCTAAGAGAGAATTTCAAAGACAGATAATGCAGCCTATATCCACAGGCTACACTGTCCAGTACTTCAACTAGAAAAATTCCACCAACATCCACAAACAGCACTGCCTGCCCAGCTTTTTCCAGAGAGAGAAAACCTGCCTCTACCAGCAAAAGCCTCTGGAATGATAGAGAGGAAGGAATGGACAGACAAGCCCCATAGGCTGCCATTATGTGGCTCAGAACAGGATACTGTGCCTTTAAGAAAACTTTCCAGAACTTTTCCAGTATCCCAGAATGCACAGCAGGTCCCTTTTACTTTCAGTTCTTTTTTCCGGCTCCTGCTTGCAGGACCCTGGAGCATTGAGCTCTCCCTTTTCAAGGGTTTATTTGGTGATTTTTTGTCATCCAGTGTTTAAGTATTGTGTCCTTCCTTCTGGTGCTGTCAACATGCCTGGCTTGTTCGACAAGTGTCCAGATTGCGATAGGAAGAAGGCTAAATCAGACCCACACAAGGTGTGCATCGGCTGCCTTCCCCAGACCCATGTGCCAGAGGAGTGTGAGATCTGCCACTCCTTTTCTGCCAGGACCCTGAGGGAAAGATTGAAGATCAGGCTCCAAGTCCTGGAGGACAGAAGACTGAAGGCACAAGGTGGGTCAGGAGGGGCTGATTCTGCCCATGCTGAGGCCTCTGGGGAGCTCCCCAGGGGCAGGAAGACCAGCAAGCGTCCCCATTCTCCGCCGACGTCGATGACGTCGAGAGGGATGACTACGGTCTGTTCTCCTTCTCCCCAGGGCTCTGGGGGGAAGCGACGTCGACGCTAGACGTCGAGGGAGCTGAACAGGCCGCCGTCGACGGATTCATAGTCGTCTTCATCGACGCCGTCAACTGCAACGTCGAGTCTTCGACGTCGAGATCAGGCCCGCCGTCGGCGGTCGCCGTCGAGAGGACGTCAACTGTCACCGTCGGCGAAGAGGAGACGGTCGCCGTCGAAGAGTTATCCGACGTCGCCGTCGAGGCGAAGGTCGCCGTCGAGGAGATCGCCGTCGAGGAGATCGACGTCGAGGAGAGGTTCATCGGCGTCTAAGGCGCAGGGAGCGCCCGGACACCAGGAGCCCCTCGGGGTCACGCAAACGGAGAACAGAGTCACCGGGATCGGTGTACTCGGAGGTGTATACTCCTCCTCCGCCGCCACCTCCTCCTCCGCCGCCACCTCCTCCTCACCCTCCTCCGCCTCCGCCGTATACTCCTCGCAGGCCCTCTGGACCCCCCGCGATTCCGCCACGATCGGTCTCGCTGCCCCGGTATCCGCCGCCGCCGCAGGGAACACCTGGGCCGAGGCGCCAGGACCGGCGAGGCAGACAGACCGAAGCCGAAGAGGTCGCGCTCTCGCTCCGGACGGAGACTAAGAAGATCGCGGAGCTGGGAAGGACGTCGTCGTCGTCCACATCGGGACGACGCCATAGGAGGCGCAGATCCCGATCACGCACTCTATCATCTGCCAGGGACTTCTCGCCGACGCTGTCGGACTCGCCGGGGACGAGGGTGTCTCCGGTTGACGATCTAGTCTCCTTTCAGGAAGTACTGCTGAGGGGTGCAGCCAAGTTGGGAATCACGTTGACGGTGCCGACACCTACGACGTCCGTGATTTTCGAGACGCTACACAAAAAGCATTTGTCTCGCCCCCTGCTGCCTCTGGTTCCCGGTCTGGTGGCGCCCGCTATGGAGTTGTTCCTCACTCTGGCGGTGGCGAAATCCGCCCCTTCCCGGCTCCTGAAGAAATATCGGGCGCCTGACTCGGACCCGGCCTTTTTGCGGATGGAACCGAAGCCGGATTCGGTCATTGTGACGGCGGCGAGGAAACAACATGCGACCACCCCTTCATCCACAGTTCCGCCCGACAAGGAGAGCCGTTGGCTGGATTCGGCGGGCAGGAAGGTCTGTGGGACGGCCTCTACCACCATGAAGGCGGCAAGTGCCGGGGCTCTGCTGGGGCGGTACGACCATGCCCTGTGGGAGTCGCTCCAGCAGTACGCGGAGCTGCTGCCTCGCGACAAGAGGGAGGACTTTTTGGAGACCCTGCGCGAGGGGATGCTGGTATCAAACCAGGCTATCAGTGCGGCAGCTGATGTGTCCCTGTTGGCGGCGCATGGGTACCGTCACGGCGTACACCAACGACGTCACGGCTGTCGGGTTGGAAAAGCCAAAAAAGAAGAAGCGCCCGTTCCAGAGACGGTTCGGGGCTGCGGGCAGAGTGCGTGGGCAGGCCTCGGGACTGCAGCAACACCAGCAGCAGCAGTTCAGGAAACCCTTCCAGAAACGCCAGAAGGGTAGGGGGGGCCCAGCAGTCCGCGACTACTGCCAAGGGCCTGGCCGGGTCTCGGCCCTGAGCGTCTACTTCCCTCGCAACCGTTACCCACTCCAGTGGGGGGGAAGCATTCAATTTTTTCCGGCAGAGTGGAGAAAAATTACTCAGGACAAGTGGGTGCTGAATATTGTTTGCAATGGATACAGTCTTCGGTTCATCAGCCCGCCTCCAGCGATTCCGCCGGTAAGCTCACGGTATCAACTGCGAGAGCTCCAGGCGGAGGCAGACATCCTGATGAGGAAAAAGGCAGTGGAAGACGTACCTCTGTCTCAAAGGGGAAGAGGTCTGTACTCTCGGTTCTTCCTGGTTCGCAAGAAGGACAAGAACGAGTTTAGGCCCATTCTGGACTTGCGGCAAGCAAACAAGTGGATTCGCAGAGAAAAGTTTCGCATGTTATCGTTGCATCAGATTTATCCTCAGCTGCAACGGGGAGACTGGCTCTGTGCCATAGACCTACAGGACGCATACTTCCATGTGCCCATTGCACGGAAACACAGGAAGTTCCTGCGGTTCCAAGTCGGCGCCAATCTATCAATACACAGTACTGCCATTCGGGCTAAAGTCTGCGCCCAGGACCTTCTCGAAGTGCATGGCAGTGGTGGCGGCACACCTGCGGAGGAACAAGGTGTTTGTCTACCCTTATCTGGACGATTGGCTGATCAAGGCAAGCTCTTTCTCGGAAGCACAAGCACACTTCAAGAAGACGTGCGTCCTCTTGAACAAGCTGGGATTGCATGTCAACATGTCCAAGTCTGTCCCGACTCCGGTCCAGTGCATACAGTACTTGGGGGCCTCCATCAATACGCTGTCGGCAAGCGTGTTTCCTTCGGAGGAGAGACAGTTATCACTCCTTCGGAAGGCGCAGGCTCTTATGTCCGCTCCATCGACGACAGTGAGGAAGGTGTCTTCACTGCTGGGATCGATGGCCTCCTGTATCTTCCTCACTCCTCACGCACGGCTGCACATGAGACCCCTGCAGGAGTGCTTGGAGGATCAGTGGGACCAGAGGACAGGTTCTTGGGACGACCAGATACGGCTGTCTCATCATGCTCTGCAGTCTCTGAAATGGTGGTGTTCGGCGGGCAATCTCCTCAGGGGAGTCCCTTTCCACAGGGACATTCCCGAGACAAGTATCGTGACGGATGCGTCCCTTCAAGGTTGGGGAGCGCATTCCGGAGACTTACAGATACAAGGAAAATGGTCCCCGTTAGAATCCACGTACCACATCAATTTTCTGGAACTCAGAGCAGTTCATCTGGCATTGAAGGCCTTCCTTCCGTCCTTCCGGACCGACTCGCTGCTGATACAGACAGACAATACAACCACGATGTATTACCTCAACAAGCAGGGGGGGTCGAGATCGCGCACCCTGTCGCAGGAGGCGCAGACGATCTGGCGCTGGCTTCTGGCCAGGGGACTGACGATTACAGCCACGCATCTGCCGGGGGTGCAGAATGTTCAGGCGGACACACTGAGCCGACTGCTTCAGGAAAACCACGAGTGGGTCATAAACGACGAAGTACTAGAAGAAGTCTTCGCAAGGTGGGGAACTCCAGATGTAGATCTGTTCGCCACCGCCGAAAACAGCAAATGCCGAGACTTCGCATCCAGGTACTACCAGCGGGGGACGTTGGGGAATGCGCTATGGATCGACTGGTCGAACAGCTTTCTGTACGTTTTTCCACCCATTCCCCTGATTCCGGCGGTGCTCATCAAGTTGTCCCAGTCCGGGGCGCGGATGATCCTGATTGCTCCGGAATGGCCCAGGCAGTGGTGGTTCATGGACCTGCTTCACCGGTCTCTCCTTCCTCACATGCGGCTGCCGTGCAGGCCAGACCTTCTCACGAAGTTCGGGGGACGGATGGTGCATCCCAACCTCTCGTCTTTGAGTTTGGCGGCATGGCTCCTGAGATAGTGCAATATGGCCATTTGAATCTACCAGAAGATTGTATGGGCATATTGAAGGAGGCTAAACGTCCTTCCACTAGGACTTCCTACGCTTATAAGTGGAAGAGATTCTGCATCTGGTGCAAGTCCAAGAACTTTGATCCTACGACATGTACGGAAGATGTCATCCTTCCATACCTTTTACATTTGGCGCAGTCTGGCCTTAATTTCCACTCCATTAAGGTGCATCTCGCTGCTTTGACTGCTTACAGGAAATGCCCTTCACAGACTTCCTTCTTTCAGATCCCTGTGGTCAAGGATTTTCTGGAAGGCTCTAAGGTGTTCCCTCCTGTCAGACTTCCCTCGCCTTCCTGGGAATTGAATGTGGTGCTGTCCAGATTGATGAAGGAGCCTTTTGAACCTATTCACAAGGCTTCGTTGCAGCACTTATTCTCTGGTGTAAAGAAAGGGACGGTGTTGCAGAAAAGGACATTGTCAAGATGGATAGTCCCTTGTGTCAAATCTACTATGTGTTAACAAAGCAGCAACCACCGAAAGGCCTGCTGGCTCATTCCACCAGGGCTTTGGCCACTCTAATGGCATTGACCAGGGGGCTGGGGGGTGACAGTTCTGAACATTTTACAGGCTGTAACGTAGGCGTCTGTGCATGTTCACGAAATGCTGCTGGCTTAACAGCCATGTCCAATGGGTGGGCCATTTTGCCTGCTAAATCCTGCAAGATTACCTAATTTAAGCCTACTTCTCAGACCCTGCAGCTTGGAAGGTACTTCTGTGGTATATATTCTAAGGTTGAGGTATCTGCAGTTAGAAGTAGCCACCTTAAGAACAATTTACTTAACTTTGATAACGCACTTTCTGGTTGATGCCGTTTCTAACCACAGATTGCTCACTGCCCTCCCACCTCCCCCTTCTTTGAATTGGATTCCTGAACATCATCATAAAGTTCCAACTTAGATGTGTCCGTACTGTCACTTGTAATATGTTTGTAGTGCTCCGTGCATAGGAGAAGAATGACTCCACTGTTATCAGCATCCTTGGTTGGTGCTTATATACAGCTTCACTCAGTATCTTCTGGGGTGGTATAGAGTCATGGCAGGTCCACATGGCACCACCTATCGGGGAGCGTTGCTGTAAGATTCTGAATCCAATCTGGCGCATAGGGATATTCTAAAGGTGAGGAAACTGTAGTTAGAGTATCCAACAGAAAAGAGCGTTACCAAAGGTAATTAAACTGCACCTTGATTAAAAAAAAAAAGTAGGTCTTGTGACCATGGTTTGTGAGTTTTTGTTTGTGTTTTTTTTTTGTATTGTCCCGCTGCTCCTGGCTGTGCATCTTGGAAAGACTATAGCTGATCCTAGTTTCTTTTTTGGGCTTTTGTGTTCAGTGGATTTTTTTTTCCTTCTTGCTTCCTAGAATAGTACATTGGGGAAAAGCCTATTCCCCTTCACCCTCACCCCCGCCCTCCCTAACATGAGAATGAATACAGAGCTACATACTTGAAAAGAATGAACAGGACTTCGCCTATTTTTGCCAGGTGTTTCCTATCTGCCAAACTTTTAGAAACCAAGAAGTATCAATTCTGGTCATTTAGTACCCCAACCATCTGCATCTATTCTGCTCTTATAAACGAATACATAGTTCAGTACCATCTGAAAGCAGTGAGGGAGTGTTGGACACAATCTGTGTTGTGTGTGTGTGTGTTTGTGTGTATAAGTAGTGCGGAGTATAGTGCTTTCCTAATTCCTGCTTGGCAGGCAGCGTTGCTCCTGTTGGTTCCCTGGGTTTAGTATCTATTTTGCCCAGATAAGTAAGTCTTTTTCTCCTTCCTTTCTGGATTTTGTGCAGGGGCTTCAGCTACCACTGTGAACATATTAGGCTGCACTTCTCTGTTCCATGAGCTGTCAGGAACACTATCCTGTAGGAAGAGTGATGATTGTGTCTTTAAAGGTTCCATTCTTGAAGTAGGTGCAGTAAATTTAGCTTGTTCCTGGTTTTGAGTTGTCTTACTTTGTGCTGTTTGTACTAAGCAATATGCCAAGAAGTTTCTGTGGAAATCTGCGGCTCAACGTTTTGACTAAATTGCGACATTTGACAGTCTGTCAATTTGCTGAAAACAAACTGAACTGCATGTGCTAAACTAGCCAAGACGCTGCTCCGATGGTTGGGAAGCTGAAGTTACAAAGTGGGGGGATGGGGTTTAGGGGGGGGAGGAAAAAGTATCTGGTGTCCTATAATTCAAAAACCGAATGTTTTAATACGAAGCACTTGTTTGCCTTTTAACTAAGCATTTAGTCTGACGTTGGCTTCTCCTGGTCACCCAATACAGTGGATGTTGGCTGTACACCTCTTCCTGAAGACAAATTGCTGAAAGACTCTCATAAGCCAATGTTCCAATTACGGCCAGCTGCAGCCAATAGGACCTATTGACTCCAAGCATAGAGCAGGAGCATAACCCATAGAACACCGAGAGTGCAAGATGCATGGTGGGCAATAGGGCTAAATACTGTCCTTCTCCTATGGAATCTACCCTGCTTTGCTACTTGCATGCCAAAGCTTGTTCTAACAGATAAATGCAGTGCCGCCCAGCTCCTCTTATGTCTGCTCCCTGGCACAGGAGCTCTTTAGTTATCTTCTATAAACAATCTGCTATAGGGGGTCACAACCTAACTCTGCCACAGGTGGGAACAAGCTGAAGGAGGTCACCTCAGCTGTGTGCTACGCTGCATGCATGCTTACCTCTTTGAAGTTTCATTCTCAATATTGTGTTCTTTTGGGCCAGTTGAACAAATGATACATCCAGGCCCTCCGACTTTGTCATTTCCTTTCTGTTGTTAACTGACCTATCTGATATTCTGCGCACAACCTTGTATGTCCAAATCTCACAGAGAATTGGGACTAGAAATTAATCTCCATTAGTTAACCTTGCCATAATGTGGAAGGAGTAGTTACAGTGCCCAAAATGGATGCCCCTTCGCAAGTATCCTGCCCCTTAGCAAGTATCCTACCCAAACAGTATGAAAGAGTGAATCCTGATAGGGTAAAAACCACTGCCTGTTGCAGCAAACACATGCTGAGACAACACAGCCACCCTGTGAAAGGAATAGCTGTAGAGCAAGGGCAGGGCACGATCTGTAGTCAAGCAGTTTAATGGGAGTATCTTGGGCTGTAACTCTTTTTAAACTCGCAGAATGTGGTTTCCAATCCATCTATTATTGATCTTGCACAGAGCAGGAATGTCTTACACTGGATCTGTGCTTGTGCTGCCACTAACAGATGATAACGCATGTCTCCCTCTAAAATGGCCTCTTAAAGTATCCCATTTATGTGTATCATGCAGGCTTAAGTTTTGTCCAAGAAGGTGGATTGCATAGTCCTACATAAAAATGTGGCTTATTTGTAGTCCTAAAGTATGCTCCTGCACTTGAGACACTGACCCCATCTGACAAAGGTTTGTTATAGGGGTAGAATATAAATGTCCCTCCAACGGTGGAGTTCAGAGTTTTGGCCACTCTGAGTTCCGCTCGTAATGGAGAGGTTCGGGCTAACTCCCCCCAACCTCCGTGTGGTGGAGTTTTTTTTCCTCACACGAGACTTGCCAAGGAGTATTGATGTGCCCCAATGCCATTATCGGGTGATAGGAGGGCACCAGGCGTGATTTTCTCAATGCGAGATGTCGCGACCTTTCTCCGTGAGAAAGCTGCCACTCGTGTAGAAAATCTAATCGAGCAGCAGCAAAGAAGCACCCTCTGGCCTACTACGTGGTGCGGCAAAATCAGCACAAACTGCATGACAAGCTCCCGGTCCTAAAAATCAGCATGAGCAGCGCAATGTGCTAATTTCAGCCCGCTCACAGAACTCCGCAGAAACTCACGGAGTTCTTATGTAACAATGTGGAGTGAAACTCAGTTATGCCCGCCCCTATTTTGAAACCATTAGTAATTATCATAACCTCTGCAAACAAAATTGTACGTGCAGATACAACTGCGTTTTTGACAAACACAGATGTTGATAAACATGGCATCAGAAAATATAGGAGTAACCAAAGCATTTCCTGTAAACTGTTTGCAATTGAAAAATAAACTCAACCACCAAGTGCACCTGAAGCCTTCATTGGTGAGCTTTGTGGATGGTTGACCTCCAAACACACAATTACAGGATCTAGTTGACTAAGTTCTGATAGTGAGTCCTGTGTGTTATTTGCATGTGAACATAACCGAGAAACCATTCAGCCTCAAAATTAAATGATTCCTACTGACGTTCAAGGCTGATTCCAGTCTATGAAAAGTTTATTTTTTGGATTGTCTCTGCTCTACATATGGTGGCGAAAAATGGATGTAACATAACTAAGAGAATAATATGTTTGTGCAGCCTTGTGGTAAGCACAAGCAACATGATCTCTTCTCCACCTCCCCACCAAAATGCTAGATATTCCACCCTGGGTTGGAAGCTATCTGTGGTGGTGACTTCTAGAAGAACTTCTAGTGCCTGAAGAGCATGATGCTATTGATCGAAATATGGTTGGGTTAGGAACGGTCAATTTCAGGATATTTTTAAAATTGCAGAGAGTTGGCAGGAAAGATGTAGATCCTAAGTAGATGGGTAAAAACAGAGCACTGCAGGGTGTCCCCTATAGATTGAAGTACTATACATAGGAGGCTTGAAAAACAGACTGCAGATGACATGAGGGTTGAGATGCAGGACGAAGGGTAACCAGGTATATTAAGAGTATACACATGGAGGGGGTGTGGCCGGCAAGAAGGCAGACTAGCAGTGCTCTCTGCTAGCTCTGGCGGCCCGGCGTTAATCCAACTACTATCCTGCCATCCATTAGTCATAGCTTCACCATGCCCTCACCTTGCCGAGGGGGGTGGGGGAGCGGTGGGGCAATGGAAGCAGTAATGACCTTCTTGGAGCCCTGGGCAAGGCTCGCTGCGGAGTTTGGTTGCGGCAGCCTCGGCTGCAGGCAACATTGTAGTGGCTGAGAGGTGAGGCCGCCCACTGGCTGGGATGAAGCGGAAGCTGCGAGACCAATCCGCCAGGCGACTTGGGGGGCTTGCGCCCTTCTTCCTGCCTCCATCTTACTTGATGCCCTGTGGTGGGGTCTGCCGCATATGGTCTGGCATTCCCCCTGAGCAGATGGGCTGGACTATACTTAAAATAGCCTCTGAGATGTTGAGGAGCGGGCTGCTTTGGAGCGGCTTTGTGGTGTGGCTCCCTCTGTAATTATACGAGGGAGTTCGCTACTGGACTAGATCATTTTACAACACCGGCATTGTGGAAAGAGCGCAACAACCTATGCTTTGTCTGATTCCCAGAGGGTGCCGACATGGGTGCCGTTCTGAATCTGTGTTTCCTTATTTTTCTGTTTATGTTGATTGCGAAGGAGTCAAAGGCGCATTTGCCTACTTGTGGTTTTGGAGATCATGTCCTGTATGAACAATACACTACTTTTACACCATGGCGCAGTCCAGCCACCTAGGGTGCTCTGGTCTTACTGTCTTAACCTGGAATGTAAATAGTATGGGCAATCAAGTCAAGCACTGTCTGGTGGCACAATACCTTAAGACTGCTGCACGATGTGGTCCTCCTCCCAGGAGACACATCTACAGAGGATCCAATGTTGATTCCTGGGACGGGGTGCATATACTATCTTGACTTATGCAGGATTCTCTTCTGGGTCCAGGGGTTTTCATCTTGATCAGGGGAAAAAAAACTTTTCGGGTGACTAAAATATGGTTAGATACTTGTGGCAGATATGCAGGGGTGCAGTGTTACTGGGGATGGACTGAAATTTCCTTGTTAAGAGTATATGCTCCTCAAGTTCAGGCTCCTACCCCGACTAAGCTTACCGAAATACTCATGGAGTCGACCTTTCTGCCTTATATTTTGGGTAGAGACTTCAAGGAAGTTATGGCCACAGACCTAGACCACTCCGTGTCCCCCTGAGGGACTGCCCAAGCCACAGTATTGGAACAGTTTGCGTATACCATGGGTTTATCTGACCTGTGGCAGTGCAGACGCCCATCGGATCGAAAGTATTCCTATTTTTCGGTGGCTCACAAGGTTTACTGCAGGCTGGATTGTGTTTGCCCATGCGAGGGAGTTGGGGGAGGTGCTACACGCAAAGTATATGGCACATGGCCTGTCTGATCATTTGTCCTTGTTGGTTAAGCTTGAACGCCTTGGGAGTGGGCGGTCCTCTGGATGGAAATTAAACGCCTGTGACTTGCGAGATCTGGAGGTGGCGAGGGAACTACAGGGTGACACTGAATTGTATTTCCGTGAAAACAAAGGCTCAGTTTCCTCCACGATCATCTTTTGGAAGGCATGCAAGACTGTGCTTCTGAGCTCAGAACCTGATGGTGCAGAAGAAGAAAAGAACTTTAGGATCTGGAGGTGCAGATCATGTGCTTGAAGGGGAAGCTGGGGTCTACGACTGATTCCCCTTAGTCTTAGACAGATAGCCACCAAACCGATTTGAATATCAAGTTTTTGCACAGGAGAGGGCCAATAAACAAATGATGGCTATGCAGACCACCTCAAAGACTGAGGAATAAGGTGGGTAAGATGCGAGATGGAGACCTGTTCGATGTATGCCCTGGTAGGTTACTCTGGAGATTCCTGTATCACAGAGGTGAGTATAGTGGAGGAGTTTGTCCACCATACATTGTTTTGAGGTTGCGCCTCTTCATGATCCCAATAGCATTGCTTGATATTGGGCTGCAATCCCAACCCCGTGCTGATTGCCGAGTCCCTAGAAGGGGAGTTAATATTAAGTGAGGTACAGGCAGCTATTGCTAATTTGCTGGCAGAGAAGATGCTGGGACAAAACTGCATTTCTGCAGAGATTTTCAAACACCACCCCAGACAGCTGGGTCCCCATTTGTTGAACCTGTTCAGGGAGGTGGGAGGACAGGGGATGTTGCCTCTAGGCCTGGGGATGGCCACTATTACAGTGATCCAGAAGGAAGGTAAGCTATGGGAGCGGTGAAATTCTAATCAACCGATTTTGCTACTAAATGTAGAACTCAAAATTCTGGCCACGATTTAACACCGCTTCTGCAGTTTCACACCCTGGGCATATAGGGATCAATCCGCATTCTTGTCCACGCGGCTCAACCTAAGGCGCACGCACAATTGGTTGTCGACGGTGCAAGGCAGACAGGCTTCCAATATTTTTATCTCCCTTGACTCAGAAAAGGCTTTTGATGCAGTACATTGGCCCGTTCTTGAACGGATGCTTTAGAGATTTGGCCCAAACTATAGAAGGTGGGTGGCGGTGCCGTATCCCGAGCCAGTAGCAGCAGTTAGAGTGAATGGGGTGTTGCCCTCTGTGCTCCCAATTTGAGTGGGGTACTTGACAGGGATGCCCCCTGTCCCTGCTCTTATTTGCCCTTATGGTGGAGTCCCTTGCCTGTACGGTGAGACCACATATAAATGTCCAGGGATTCTGTCTCTGACCTAGACAAGTCTGCGGAAAAGATATCTCTATGCAGACAACATCCTTGTGTATATCACTGAGCCGGACACCACTATTTTGGCTCCAGGTTTTTTTTGTAATATGGGGTGGTGGAAGTGCTCAGCGGCTACCACCGGCAACTCTAGTGGAGAAGGCAATTGGTTGGGCACCCAAAATTACTCGGTAAATGTTTCTGTGAAGGGGAGCATGGCAGTGTGAACTGGCTAAACTTCAGGGATTTGAATACTGGGATACCACTGTTGGAGACCTCCTGGAGAATGGGGATCTAATGTTGTTCTCTGTTCAGATGGAATGTAGCCTACACCCACTCCAGTTCCTGAGATACTTAGTTACGACACGCTTAGCAGGCGGAAAGACTGGGAAGCTGGAGCTCCTGGAATACGTCCCACTGGAAGGGCGAATACTCATGGAGGTAATGGGGAAAGGAACAATCTCCCCCAACTTATGAGACGTTCAATAATAACATGCCAGACAATCTAGATCCACTCTGGGGAGATGGGTGCTAGATTTGGGAGTACTGGAGGACTGTGAGGTGGTGCTGATGTATCCTAGAGAGGTGGCTATAAAATGTTTGCCTGCTGTTAATACAGTTTAATATTCCACCGGGTTTATTACGATCAGCGCAGATTGCACACTATGGGAAAGGCAGCCCTGCTGATATGTATGCACTGTGCTTGGGCCATTGGGTCTTTTATACTAACTTTATGGGAATGTCCTCTCATACAGGTCTACTGAACAGTTATTATCCAGGAACTCTGCGCTATACTTCAGGTTTCTCTTTCACTTGATCTGAAATTTGTTCTACTGTAAATCCCCAATGATGTAGACACCCATGCTTTAAACTTCTCTTTAGTGCCTAGGTTCTAGTGGTGGCTAAGAAGTGGCCAGGCTATTGGGGGTGGATGGGGGAGGGGAGGTGGCTCCAGAAGTACTGAGTATTCACAAGTGGAGGCGAGGAATGGATTTTTACATGGCAGCAGAGAAGGTCACCTACCACAGTAGGTGGGTATCTGAAACAATGCACATCCTGGGACAAGGTGCCAAGCCTCCTCCCCCAGGATGGGCAGGGTTCACGAAGGAGAGACTTCAAAGGCCTGCCGCCTTTGTGAGCCTCTCCAGACCATTTGCTGCTTTCAGCAACTGGTCCCAACTATTTCTCCACCCCCAAACCCCCCTCCCCCCTTCCCCACTCTGGGCGGGAGAACCAGCAGGAAAAACAAGTGAGGAAAAGGTGTGACTACCTCTGCCAACTCCACCCCTCAGGTGGAGGAGGCGAGGTGAAGCACAACCTCGAGTCCCCGCCATCTTGAGGATGGGGGGGACTCAGCCAACCAGGGACAGGCACCTGGCCGGCTCCCACTGGAGAGTGGCAGAATTGGGGGTGTACCCACCCCAGGGAAGGGACCCATTGGTCCCTGCCCTTTACCTACCTGTAACACCCCTAAATGTAGTATTTAGGGGCACCCTCAACCTTCCTCAGATTAGAAACCACAAGAAAATAAGATAAAAGGGGACGGAAGAGCCGTGCAGAGCTAACAAGAGGACGATGCCACTGACTTGGCCCCAGGCCTGTCTCCCCTCGAACCTGCTTCTGCAAAAATCCCGGCATGTCCTGCAGCCAGGAACCTCACAAACCCCGGAGGACCTGCCTGCGTTCACTTCAAGGACTCTATCTCCCAAGAACACCGGGCGTGTTTAATATGCAGCTTCTGGTGCCAGCCAGTGACCGGAAACCCAGCACACTCTGCACCCGCCGGCCCGAGCGCGAGTGAACCAACACCACAAGGAGGTCCCCCCTGATGATCCTGACCTGAGATCCGGCGACCCCTGACCTGCCTCAAGCCTCCAGATGACACCAGCAGCCTCAATCCAGAGGACCCCCCCCCCCTTCCGTGACCAGAGCGGGTAAGAAAATCCAACGTCAAAAGGCACCCGACGCCCCACGGCCTTGTGTGCTCAAACCCACGGTGCCTAACCAACCCACGACGCCCCAACTTACCCCTCGAAGTGGTTGCACCCAGAAGATCCTTGTCCCTGAGCCTGCAGTGTTTCTTTGTCCCCGGAGGTTCTCCATTGAAAAAACACAGGACACCTGACCTCAAAACAGCACCCTGCACCCGGCTGCCCCAGTGCTGCTGAGGGTGCACCTTTGGTGCTACTTTGGTCCCCAACTTGCCCTGAGCTAAACCCTAGGAGCTTTGCTCCCAGCCGTGTGGCCTGCTAGCCAGCAGCCACCAACCGGAAGCCCCATATCCTCCGTAGGATTATTGGGCCTCTCAACACTCTGCACCTGGCCGCCCTAGTGCTGCTGAGGGTGCAATCTCCGTGCATCACTGACCCTGGGGGACCCCTGAGTCTAACCCCAGAACCTTAACTCCCACAGTCGTTTACTTACCTGCAAACCGATAACCTGTTCTTCTAAAGAATAACATTGGCAATTTTCTCCGAATTTTTTTTTAAAACTTTAAATATTCCTTAAAAATCGAAATAATAACAAACGCATTTTCTCAAATGTTTTCAGGAAACATCCCAGTGCTGAATCTAGGCATCCAGCACTGATTTTAAAAAAAAAAACAGCATTTTTTAACTGTATTACAAAGTATCATATTACTGCAAAGTATTTATATGCCTACCTTATATTTGTATACAACAATTGGCCTGGAGTTCAGTTCCTGTGTGTGTAAATTCATTTTTAACACTAACATGAGAGGGGGGTGGGACTAGGAGCTAGTTTAAAGAATGTGGGAAGGTCCTGTACCAACGCTCCTAAGACAACTTCTTATAACATGGTGGTAACCGTTCCTAAAAGGAGGCACAATTGTTCAACAACTGAACTATGGTTGTGAGTCAATTGTCACCGTCTCCAAGAGACGGTTGTGTGCTAGAAGTAGAGGTAGACCTATCTTTTGTGCCCTCACACACTCTTGCGAGTGTAAAGCATCATCATTGGGTGGTGCTCCTCATGGGGGTGGCGTTGCAGTCCCTCACAGGCCCTACGAGAGGGCTCTTTGTTGGAGACAAGGAGGTGCCGTACTTGTGCATGTGGTGTGTGGGCCAAGGTGGTGAGTGAAGGTGATGTTAAAATTACCTCTTGGTACCTAAATAGGTTTAATAAAGGGCCTTGAGGTAAATTAAAAGATTGTGTGGTTTGGAGGCTCTCCTTTCGACTAAATAAAAGGGAGAGACTAGCGTGTTCCCACCTGCTCTCAAACCGTGAATATGTGTGTGATGTGCTAAAAGTAAGTGGTGGTCGACATGTTTCGCGCACTCCAATGGTCCCTAGTGGATCCTAGTGCGCTTCTTCAGGACCGTGTGCATCAAGTCAGTAATAGTGTGAGTCAGGGAAAGACACCCTATACTTCCACGTCACCTGTTGTCAGGTTAGATAAGACGTCTCTGTGTCCGACACGTTTTGTCCGTGTTCTCAATAAACCAAAACCTGTTGGAGACAGAGAAAAAACAAGAATCCACCATGACTGAATGTGGAATCAAACAATGGTTTAGAAAATAGGATAGAGACAGACCGGTACCACAAACTGCGTGGCCCTGTCGATGGTAGTGTAATGCGTGCAATTAGCGTGTCTGCAGGACTAAAGTGATAGACAGGGTGGTTCTATAGTAACCATCTGCAGAAGAGGAGAAGGGTAGGAGTTGGATCCAAGTGAGGAAAAAGCTCAGGAGGTCTATAGACGCACAATGACTGACAGAGGTAGGGATATGGTGAGGATGAAAGGTATCAGCACTTCACTAAGTGTTATGTGTGATAGAAGTATAGGCCGATTATGGTGTGAGTAAGATCACAAAGGGGGTAGCATGGACACGCTTCTGAAAAATGCTGTCAGCAGTGAGAAGGGAACTGCGATGTACGGCAAAACAGTGCTGGCGGCATAACCATGAGTACAGGGTGGAACAAGGGACTGAATGAGTGTATGGGCGAGGGGTGCCTTGAAGGATGCATGGGTAAAGCTAAAAACTATTTTTAATGAAGCCAAATAAGGTCCGATTAAGTTCGGCAAATAAGTAAACGGGGCCCGGGTGATAGAAAGTATCAGGAGATACGGGGTGTTTAGTGTGAGCGAGAGACCAAAGGTAAAACGCTGCTGCATGAAAATGCCTGTGAAAGGACGGGGTGTGGGGAAATAAGGAAGCAGTGGTGGGTAGACATACCAACGCGTAGTGGGCGTAGAAAAGTAATGCAATGTGGACAGCTAAAACCGATAATGCCATAAAAGAAACGTACCCTAATAGTCGAAGGGGCGCATCGGCGTATCGTCAGGCAGCCGAGGAAGGGAACTGGATTGGAAAAAAAGCAGGACATTAATTCAACACCCATTTTGTGATCATCCTAACGCGGCGTAGTTCAACTTACCAAACTTCAGGGAACAGGCGGTTGCATGGACTCAGTTATTTCCTCGTGGAGGCGCCCGTATACCCGTCGCCGGATCAGGTTACGCCGGTTGCTGTTACTCCATGAGACGGTAGTTTAAATGATGTGACTTCCGTGTTAGTAGTCGGATAGTCACGTGGTTTAAGAGCACGTAATAACGTGGCGTATGGAGTAAAAGGTTGTGCTATTCTGTCAGCCATGTTGGGTAGAGTGAAATGACCTGGGAAAGTATGTAGGAGATGGCAGATAGAAGATATGAAACAATATGTACAAATTTATGGAGAAAAAGTTAGTCCAGTATGTGTGCATTGAAACGGTCTGAATGCGCTGTTATGAGTATGAGCGTG
This sequence comes from Triturus cristatus, assembly GCF_964204655.1. Classification (NCBI taxonomy): domain Eukaryota; kingdom Metazoa; phylum Chordata; class Amphibia; order Caudata; family Salamandridae; genus Triturus; species Triturus cristatus. The sequence goes on from NC_140585.1 coordinate 287,732,823, forward strand.
TAACATTGTTTACTGCATGTTGCAGAATAATAACAAACGTGTACTTATGGGATGAAGTGCAGTACTGTCTGCCATTTTAAATGGAGTCAGTTTATTTGGTTGTTATGCCTTACGTACGGGAAATAGTCAGAAATGGCTCTGTTGTGGCATATACTTAAGCCAGGCACTTGGTGTATGTGTGTGGAAAGATGGTAGGAAATATACTTGTCGATATTCTCATGAGAGAATATAGTCTATAAGTATGATAGTATGACTACTCAGTTTGTAGCCCATATTGTATTGGTAGGGTTTGGCTAAGCACCCATATGTATGGAAATATGTACGTATAATATGTGTAGATAGTGGGGGAACAGATCATGAGTGGAATATTAATAAATTATCTCCCGCGTAACTGCGTAGGTGAAGTTACGTGGTGGGGGGGGTCATGATTCATGGTACTAGTTCTACCCACGGGATATCGTCATTAAGTCCTGTTTCGTTACTCTTAACCCTGAACACCCGTTGTTGTCTGAATAGAGCAGAAGTGCTCCACTGGGGATTAGTCAATTATTGTCCGCCTTAGGCTTTCGGGTGCATGATTTTTCTCAGTACAGTACGTCTGTAGTTTTGTAGTCATTTTTCGGCAACGTTTTGTACTTTTGTGCTCGCCGGTGCGGACGTTGACCGGTCTCTAGGTCATACCCACATATTTCAGAGTGCAAGGGCATGTCAATAAAACTCCATTCTTGGTGTTGCAACTTGTGTGGCGTTTTTGCTGCCATGGCCTTATCATACCCAAATCTATTTCTTTTGTCGGTGTAGCCTGGGGGCAGGCTGAGCATGATCCGCATGGATAGTGTCCTGCAACCGGGGGTAGCGCCCACAGCGTGGATTGGGTCTGGACTTGTCTTGTGGGACGTGTGTGTGCTAGAATCTCTGAAATTCTGCGTGCGTTGGAAGGCAAATAGGGGTATAAGGCCTGGGCTGAAGTCACCTGTTTCAAAAAATTTCCAGTGTCTTTTTACAACCTTCTGGATAGAGTTTGAGTTGGGTGTGAATGTAGTCACACATGTCATTGATTCAGTTTCTGTCTTGTCTCTCGTTTCCAGGAGGGCTTCTCTAGAATTTGTATTTTGCTCTTTTGTGTGCTTTCTTTATAATCCTCCTTGGGTATTGTCTTGCTGTAAGATTGTGTGATGGGAATTTCGCCTGGGCTTCGAATTCATTGAGTGTTGCAATTTTTACGTAGACGTAGGAACTGACCCACCAGGAGGTTCTCTTAATGCCTTGGGTGGTGACTTTGGTATAGGAGAAGACTGTTCCTATCAGTGATCTTTTTGTAGTTGGTAGTGAGTAGGTTACCAATTTGTAATGAGATTCGTAGATCCAGGAATGGGATACAGTCGTTTGACATAGAGCCTGTGAATTTGAGAAAGGGGTCCAATGTTTTCACCCCCATGAAAATATTCCGACGTTCATTTTCTGTACCTCTCCAGAAGACTAGGACGTTGTCCATGTAGTGACGCCATAGTAAGATGTTAGTGTTGTATGGGTTGGTGGTCTTCAGTATATGTTCGGACTCAGCCATGTAAAGACAGGCTAGACTCGGTGCGAATGTGCTCCCCATGCTTGTGCCCTGTATTTGATGGTATAGTTTCTTTTCATAGGCAAAGAAGTTTTCTTTGAGGGCAATGGTAGCACAGTTCCAAATGAAGTTGATGGGCATCTCATAAGGCCAAGGGTCCAGATCCTAGAGCGCACGTTCCAATACCCCAATGGTGGAGTCCTGGGGTATATTAGTATACAATGCCTCTTCGTCCAGGGTGACCAGGAGGTTGATCAGGCTTGGGTCTTCAAAGTTCTGAATGAGGTTGAGGACCTCGGTGGTATCTCACAGGTAGGTTGGGGTTTTCACAACCAGTGGTCGCAGAAAGAAGTCGTGGAATTTGCTGAGAGGTTCTAGAAGTGATTATATCCCGGACACTATAGGTTGTCCTGGTGGTGGGTTGAGACCTTTATAGATCTTAGGGCGATTGTAAAAGTAGGGAATGCGTGGATCCTCATTTGTCAGGAAAGATGCTTCGTCCCGAGTGATCCATCCCTCGGTCTCTGCTTCCATCACCAGGCTCTGAATCCGGATGGTTCAACGTCTCGTGGGATCTTCCTCAATCGGTTTATAGTACTTAGTATCTGAAAGCTGGCAGATGCATTCAGCGTCATAATCCACTGTCTTGTATGAAGATAGCTCCTCCCTTATCGGCGGGTTTTATGATAGTAGGGTCTGTCGCGATCACCTTCCACAGTCCTCTTTCATACCTCGTAAGGTTGTCAAAAGATAGATTCCTTGTGATCTCCTTATCGTCTTAAAGAATAGCTTGTTTAAACGTGAGAACTTCGTTGGGTGTCATAGCAGCGGTGGGGGTAAATTTAGATTTTCTCTTGAACCCAGTGCCTGTTATGGGATCCTCAGGTTTGTCTTGAAAGAATACTTGGAGTCGCACTTTCCGGAAGAACTGGTGGTCCTTGATGATGAAGTTTGAAAGCGTCTTTCTCCAAGAGCCTGTATTCGCCCTCCACTAGGGGTCTGGATGAAAGATTCAGTACTAGGGTCTGGTGGTCTTGCTCCTCAGTACCATCTGGTCTTGCCAATGGACATTCTTGGCCCCTCTTCTGCCTCTTCCTCTGCCCCGCCCTCTGTAAAGAAAAAAAAAGGGGGGGGGGGTTCGGGAACTGTTGATATTGGGGCATTTGAGGGTGGTGTTCTGGTGGTCCATTGCACATTGGAGGATGTCCCATCCATGATCCTTGGTACATCTGTGGTTGGAAAGGTAGGGATGGGAAGCCTTGAAGTATCTGGGGTTGTTGATGTCTGTAGCCTCCCCTTTGTCTCTGTTGGTTATTTTCATAACTTGAATCACTGCTGGTGGAGTCTGATCTTCCTGAATGTATGCTGCTTCCTTCATCCGACGTGGTCTCATTATGTTGAAACAGTCTTCTTTGGTATAGGGATAGATCTTTTCTTTGTCAAAGCGTTTCAAATCTTTTTGAAGTTTGTTTACTTTCTGATTAGTGAGGTATTCTTTGTGATCATTCATTTCCTCATTTATTTCTGTGAGTTAGGATTTGAAAGCAGTGATGGATATTCCTGTTTTAACCCATTCTCTGCAATAGTGATTTTTATGAGGAGTTCGTCAGAAAGGCGTTTGGCCGTGTTGATGATTAACACCAGCCAGTCGCGGGTGCACTTCCAGGCTATTTTAGACCATTCATGGCGAAAGGTGAGTTCTCCAGTATTGGGGTGTCTTTCATAGATTCACATGCTTGAATATTCCCCGTCGTCGAAGTGGGAGTCCCACGGTACATAAAAAGCAATAAGCCTCATGTATATAGATACATAAATAATATATATATATAAGAATAAAATACATGTATAAAAATAAACATCATATAGTTTAAAAGTAACATACCAAGTCAAAAGTACCATAGGATAACATTGACACATAGGAAAGCATTGAGAAAGGAGTCACTTTACTGACATATCCATGTTGTCTTATAGTCCAAACTCTAGCCAATCAGGCGCAAGCACCCTCTAGAACCTTCTCCTCCGAGGCTCAGGCCCTTAGATTTTCTACTGCACGTCGTGTGAAGGGAGTCTCCCTGAGCTCTGCTCGGTTCTACTCTGGTTTGAATTTTCTTCAACTTCTCCTCATGTCTTCAAATAAGAAGTCTCTTTTCCGTCCCTGTGCTTCTTGTGGGAAGCTAAGACTTTTTTCTGAGGACCCTCATGAAAAATGTATTTACTGCCTTTACCCTGACCATAAGGTGGGCAACTGTAAAATCTGTAGAACTTTTTCACAAAAGACTCTAAAGGACAGAGAGGGTCGCCTTCTTCTGTGGCTCCAAAAATTGAAGGACGCAGATAATCCTCTCTCTGATGTTGAAAGTGTGGCTTCTGCTCGCACCGGAGTCTCTTCCAAGTGTAGTAGCGTACAGGACTTGCCCTCTCCCTTTCTAAAGAAGAGAAAGCTTCACCTTTTGGGAGTTTCTAAGGTTCCAGTACATTCTGCTACTACGTCAACGCCCCCCGATCTCACTCTCAGGCATCTGTGGCTCCTTCAGCGCATGTTTCTACTCAAAAACGTGCCAAACCGTCGACGGTCACTCCGTCGACGAAATCTGCTGCTTCTTCAACCTCGGTGACGACGGTTTCCAGCAGATTCCCTATGTCGTCGACGACTGCTTCGTCGACGCTATCGCCATCGATGGTGGTTTGTGTTTCATTTAAGGCTATCTCGTCGACTATTCCTATTTCCTCCTCGTCGACGACGAAGAAACTGGTTATCCCGTCGACGTCCAAACCCTCATCGACTATCAAAAAGAAGAAATCGTCGTCATCGATGATTAAAGCTTCGTCGGCGGCAGCTTCGTCGGCGGCAGCTTCGTCGGCGATGGCTTCGGCGGCAGCTGCGGCGGCTTCGGCGGTATTGTCCACTTTTGCATCTCTTCCACTGGTGCCGTTTTCTACGCCAACATCTGCACCTGTCGACGATTCCTTGCTTCAGCGTCGTCACGCTGTTTTGGACTCCATTATAATGCCACCGGCCACTCAGCCACTGCAACAGCTGTTTCCCTCTGGCAACGAGGATGACTCTGCTTCTGATGAGGACATTCATTCCACATTCCGGGCTGCTCGCAGTCCATCAGAACTCTTTATAAAATGTCAGGATTTCGAGGATGAGGATCAGGAGGATCATTATTATCAAGAAGAGGAGCAGGATCCTCCTGCACAGGTCCCGATGGCACAGCTTCCTTTGTCCCTCATCTCTAATCTCCAATTCATGTTGGAAGATTACAATCGCCGTTTTCCACCTTCTTCTCACAGTTCTCCACGTGACGCACCATTGAACTTTCCGACTCCTACTCCAGTGCCGGCGGAGCCAACGCCATCTGCCCCTTCACTGGAAAGAGCGGCGCAGCGATTTCATCTCCCCATGATCGTGAGAGAGGAGGATTGCTTTCTGTATGATTTCAAATCACAATCACAGAAACAAGTTCGGGCCGTGCCCATAATTGACTTTATTTGGAGTGAAGGGATTAAACTGATAAACACCTAATTCAATCCTGGCAGTTCTTCCGCGGTTGGAGAAAAAGTATAAAGCCCCGGACTCTTCTCCTGCTTGCTTAGTATCCCAGCCTAAGCCGGATTCAGTCATCACCCAGGCGGCACAACGTCGCTCGAAGAATCCCTCGTCTCCACTCCACATGACCGTGATGGCCGTCGCCTGGACGCCATTGGGAAGAAGTTCTCTACCATGGCCTCCACGACAGTACGGGCAGCAAATTCTTTGGCCATCTTGGGCCGTTACGATCGCCAAATGTGGTCGGACATGGAGGCCTTCATTAAGCTAATTCCAGAGCCCTCTAGAGCGGACGCTCTCAAGATTCTGCAAGAAGGTGAAAGAGCATCTTCAGAGATTATTGATTGCTCTGTAGATATCGCCTCAACGGGTTTTCGACAGCCAGCTGGGGAAGCTGTTTTAAGGAGGCAAGGCTGGCTTCGTTCCACTTCTTTTCGTCAAGAAGTCCAGGCAAAGATTCTCGATATGCCCTTTGTGTCCTTCTTTATTGTTTGGAGCGCCTCATCCACATGCTGTCCAAACAAGGACTCCCCATCAGAGACGGCTCGTTCCCTTGGCACGCTCCAGTTTAGAAGGCAGCCTTTTCGGGGTGCTCGCGGACGCAGCACCACCTCTTCCTTTCGTGGCAGTTCCACTCAATACCGCCCTTACAACCAATGACACCAACGTTTTTCCTCCCAAAACCCACAGTCCTACAGGCAACAGACTAGTAAATCCTACAGAGGCAAGTCCAACTATAGGGGGAACTCCTCCAAAAAACAATGACTCTTTGTTTATATCCCCCTCCCCTCAGTGCCCCCCATCCCGAGTTGGAGGACGAATCTCAAAATTCTTTTCAAATTGGTCATTGATCACTTCAGACCGTTGGGTGTTGGACATTGTTTCAAAAGGCCATGCCCTAGAATTCGTCAAATTCCCACGAAACACCCCTCCATCCGGTCCTCCTCCCGCTCATCTCAAAGAGCTTTTCCATCAGATCAGCATTATGCTCAAGAAAGGGGCCATCGAAGTGGTTCCGAAATCTCAGAAGGGGTTGGGCTTCTATTCCCGTTTTTTCCTCGTATTAAAGAAATCTGGGGAGTGGCGCCCTATCCTCGACCTGAGGTCCCTCAACAAGTTTCTAAAAGACCAATCATTCCGCATACTCACGCTGAGGGACATTCTACGGTTCCTTTCTCAAGACGACTTCATGACGACAATCGATCTTCAGGATGCTTATTTCCACGTGCCAATTTTACCTCGCCACAGGAAATACCTACGCTTCCGTGTAGGCCAGAGGGACTTTCAATTCAGAGTCCCGCCCTTCGGGCTTCGTTTAGCTCCTCGAGTCTTCACGAAAGTCCTTGCCCCGGTGGTGGCCCATTTGCGGTTGCGAGGCATTCAAATATTCCCTTATTTGGACGATTGTCTCATCAAGTCTCAGTCCTACCGCCAAGCATCCCTAGATACTCAGTATTGTCGGACTCTGTTCCACTCTCTAGGACTGTCAGTCAACATACAAAAGTCTTACCTCACTCCAGCTCGGCTCAGAACGTTCCTAGGAGCTACCATCAATACCTCCATGGCCATGGCTTTTGTCTCCGCCGAACGGCAAACACGGATCCTGAAGCTCGCAGCTTCCATCAGATCAAAGCGGTCCGTTTCAGTCCGCATATTAAAGTCCTTTCTGGGGATGGCGTCCTCCTGTATGACTTTGATCCCACATTGCAGACTGAAGAGTCGTCCCATTCAAGAAGAACTGGACAAACCATGGCGTCAGATCTCCGGTTCTTTCAGTGACCGGATCTTCGTAACCACTCGCATGGCACAAGCTCTGCACTGGTGGACACAACCTCGCAACATCGCAGCTGGAACTTCTTTCCTGGCAAAAGCCCCGGAACTCGTTCTTACCACGGATGCCTCCCTCGAAGGGTGGGGCGGACACCTTCAAGATCTGTCCATCAAGGGCAAATGGACCCTGTCCCAACGTTCTTGGCACATCAACAGACTAGAACTAATGGCTATTTTCCTTGCACTCAAATCCTTCCGGCTCCAGCTTCAAGGGGAATCGGTGCTCATTCAAACGGATAACACCACCAGCATGCACTACCTAAACAAGCAGGGTGGGACAAAATCTCCACTGCTTTCCCAGCTGGCTCAGAAGATCTGGCATTGGGCCGTACTCCATCAGATCACGCTCACTGCAGTCCACCTGCCTGGCATTTCCAACATTCTAGCAGACTCACTCAGTCGGTCAGCGTCATCGACCCACGAGTGGGAGTTACATCAGCCGACTCTAGACTTTGTCTTCAGCCTTTGGGGTCACCCGATCCTGGATCTCTTTGCAACTCCACAGAACAGCAAGTGCCAGTCTTACGCAAGTTGGCTTCCTCCACAGAGGGTCGCGCGGAAATGCCCTTTCGATGGACTGGTGCAAGATACTTTCCTATGCTTTTCCGCCGATCCCTCTGATTCCTCGAGTGTTGTGGAAAATGCGGAGACAACCGTGCCACATTCTCCTGATTGCTCCACGTTGGCCCCGGCAGGCATGGTTCTCTGAGCTACTGCTCCTCTCTCAGTGCGAGCCCATCCTTCTTCGCCCTCGGCCGGACCTTCTGACAATGAACAACGGTCGGATCTGCCATCCGAATCCCAGTTCACTCAAATTGTCTGCCTGGAACCTGAGCACCTTGAATTTGCTCACTTGAACATTTCACCTGCCTGCAGGGAAGATCTTGCCAGGGCGCGGGCGCCTTCCACGGTGAAGATCTACAAACTAAAGTGGAAGCGCTCCGGTCACTGGTGCTCGTCTGTTAACATCCACCCAGTGCACGCCTCCCCGGCACAGATTCTGCCTTTCTTTCTGCAGTTGGCCCAGTCCGGACTGTCTCACTCCACCTTAAAAGTCTTTCTAGCGGCAATTTCTCGCTTTCGTCAGGACGGCTCTTCCTCTCTATTAATCTAGAGTAATTCAGCAATTCTTTAAAGGATTGTTCCAGATGTTTCCACCCATTCGACGTCCTCCGCCCACGTGGCGTCTTAACATCGTATTGGCGCAGCTTATGAAGGCGCCCTTTGAGCCAATCCATTCTGCGGATTTCAAATTTTTAGCCTGGAAGGTCTCCCTCCTGCTTGCACTGACTTCCTCTCGCCGAGTAAGTGACATTCACGCCTTCACAATCCAGCCTCCTCCTCTTCAATTTAAATCGGACTGTGTAATTCTTCACACTAACCCAGCTTTCATGCCAAAGGTGCCGTCCGATTTTTCATCTTAATGAACCCATAATTCTAAAAACATTTTTTTCCTCATCCGCAATCTCCAGCGGAACAGAGTCTACACTCTTTGGACTTAAAGAGGCGCCTCAAGTTTTATATCAGCACAACGGCACCCTTTCGCCAGTCTGATCAACTGTTCGTTGCCTAAGGGCGCACCTGTAAGGCACATTCTGTTACCAAACCAACAATTGCACGTTGGATTTCTTCACCGATATCTTTCTGCCATCTGAAGGCTGGCAAGCCTCTTTCTTCTGGAGTAAGGGCGCATTCTACAAGGGCAATGTCCTCCTCCACTGCTTTATTCTCTGGTGTGCCCATTCATCAGATCTGCCGGGCAGCTACGTGGTCCAGCAGGCACACTTTCACGAGGCACTACTGCCTCAATGCCAACAATGAAGCTGATACGGCAGTGGACCAAGCAGTTCTTCTTAATCTCTTCAAATAAGGTGGGCCTCTGTTACTTCCCTCCTCCTTGGGTTATTAGCTGTGTGTTTTTATCATACAATGTCATTGTATTTCATGCAACTTTGATACTGCCTCTTCAGGCTGCAGAGTACTGCTCACTATTCTATTCAAGCATGTGAATCTATGAAAGACACCCCAATACTGGAAAAGAATAAATGTTACTTACCTGTAAACTGTGGTTCTCCAGTATTGGTGTCTTTCATAGATTCACATGCGACCCACCCTCCTCCCCTTAGAGGCTCTCTTCTCCTCATTAGACTCTGTCACTCTTGTGCTACGAAAATCTGAGGGCCTAAGCCTCTGAGGAGAAGGTTCTAGAGGGTGCTTGCGCCGGATTGGCTAGAGTTTGGACTATAAAACGACATGGATATGTCAATAAAGTGACTCCTTTCTCAATGCTTTCCTATGTGTCAATGTTATCCTATGGTACTTTTGACTTGGTATGTTACTTTTAAACTATATGATGTTTATATTTACATGTATTTTATTCTTATATATATTATTTATGTATCTATATACATGAGGCTTATTGCTTTTTATGTACCGTGGGACTCCCACTTCGACGGGGAATATTCAAGCATGTGAATCTTTGAAAGACACCAATACTGGAGAACCACAGTTTACAGGTAACATTTGTTCATCGTCTAGGAATATCCTGGGTGCCAGTGAAACGAGGCGGGCATTTGGGGCAATGTTCGTCCTTAGGTATTCTGTCATGACAATTCCGTGCAAGGCTGTCTTAATCTGAAGTTTTCTTAATGACTGAAGAGACTTCCAATCGTCGTTTTTGCTGCCTGTGGCTGCACTCCCATCTCCTGCTAGGAGGGAGGGTGTCCTGAGAATTTCTGCAATTGTTTTGTCCACAAAGCTAAGGCCTTGATTGTCCATGTTCCTGATGTGTGTATCTGCCTGTGTGTATATTGTGCCTCCTTGAGCAGTCCGTGATAGACCAGTCACATATGAGCAGGGTGTGTTGAAAGGAGAGGATAGGTGTCCCACGGCTGGCCGCCGTTCACTAATTAAACACTAACATGGGGGGGGGGGGGCGAACTAGGAGCTAGTTGAAAGAATGTGGGAAGGTCCTGTACCAACGCTCCTAAGACCACTTGTTATAAAATAGTGGTAACCGTTCCTAAAAGGAGGGACAATTGTTCAACAACCGAACTATGGTTGTGAGTTCAAGAGACGGTTGAGTGTGCTAGAAGTGGGGGTAGACCTATCTTTTGTGCCCTCACACACTCTTGCGAGTGTAAAGCATCATCATTGGGTGGTGCTCCTCATGGGGGTGGCGCTGCAGTCCCTCACAGGCCCTACGAGAGGGCTCTTTGTTGGAGATCTTTTAAGGAGGTGCCGTACTTGTGCATGTGGGTGTGTGGGCCAAGGTGGTGAGTGAAGGTGATGTTAAAATTACCTCTTGGTACCTAAATAAGTTTAATAAAGGGCCCTTGAGGTAAATTAACCCCTTCCATGCTCATGACGGAACGGTTCCGTCATGAGCATCGGTTGAGCTGTGCTCATGACGGAACCGTTCCGTCATGGCCCCGCCCGCGCTCGAACCCTTCAACACCGCGGGGGAATCCGCGCAGCGCTGAAGGGGTTAAAAAGATTGTGTGGTTTGGAGGCTCTCCTTTGGACTAAATAAAAGGGAGGGACTAGCGTGTTCCCACCTGGTCTCAAACCGTGAATATAAGTGTGTGATGTGCTAAAGGTAAGTGGTGGTTGACATGTTTCGCGCAGACCAATGGTCCCTAGTGCGCTTCTTTGGGACTGTGTGCATAAAGTAAGTGATGGTGGGAGTCCGGGAAAGACACTCTATACTTCCACGTCACCTGTTGTCAGGTTGGATAAGACGTCTCTGCGTCCGAGACACGTTTTGTCAGTATCATATTACTGCAAAGTATTTATATGCTTACCTGTGCCAGGCTTGCTTGGTTCTAGAAAAATAAAACGGTATATACTTTTATACAACAATTGGCCTAGAGTTTAGTTCCCGAGTGTGAATTCATTTACTGACTCTGTACATCAAATGCTTCACTTTGGTGCACTGTATATATAGAGCCAGTTTCTCACAGGGGTTGCAACAGATATCTGGATGGCAGTCCTGGACTCGCCTGAAGTCAGGAGACCTGATTGGTACTCACCCGGGGTTGACTGGATGTAATTTGAGTATCAAGCTTTCTTATCTCCAGTATGGATGGCTTCTATATTATATGCATAATGGTGGGCATTGTTGTGCACTCCATTTGTATTTCCGGAACATTGGCGCATGTCACCCTTAACTGTAATTTTCTTTCTTTTTGCTTATTTCATGGAAATAAACCTTTTTTTTAAAAATAGTGCACGTATTAGCAAGAATAAACTGATACAAGAGGGTGAGAGATACCTAGTGAAGACCTGTACATGAGGGTGAGAGAAGGGTCTGTGAAAGAGGTGAATGATAAAGGAGGATGCCAGACAATCTGATCCTACTACGGCAGAACATGGGCTACTAAGAGAATTTTTAGAATGAGCAGTAAACAGCTGTTTATATGAAAATTGGAATGACCGGCAGGAAAAAGATACATTATATGGATTCGAAAGGGAGGGGCGCAGGAAAAAGAAATGAGTCTCGGTTTGGAGCACGCAAGCTCGCTTCTTATGTCCTATAGATGCCAAGATAAATTTAGGCCACTTACTCTGCAAGTAAACAGGGATGTTTACGGAAGATGTCCTAGAGTAACTTGAGCATATGAAAGTTTTCAAGTCCCTTACAACTGTGGGTACTTTAGGTGTGCCCTAAAATCTACAGTGGTGGTGTGCAAAAGGTTCCACTTAAATTTGATCAGATTCATCGTTGGTTGTGAATGATGGTATATCAATGGAGTAGTTTGTGAGAATTTTTGACTTGTCATAGGGTAGCTGGGTCAGCCGGGATAAATGTAAAGGTAAGATCCTAGCTTGCATCATTTATATTGTTTGCATTTCAGATGATGAACTAATCCAACGAATTGCGGCAGTGTTGAGAGAGTCTGGGGACCGCTTGCAAGAGGTGGTAAGTGTATTGTCCTCAAATCTTTCCTCTCATGCTCGGGAATACTCTGCATGATTTGCTTTTGTACAGACCATTACCTCCAGTCCATTTTATTTAGGCTTACTCAAGATAGCGGAAAACATAGTGCAGTTGTCAAATTCCAGATGGATGGATATCTGAAAGAAAAATCGGGGAACTGCTTTGTAGCTTCAAAGTAGTAAAACATGATTTTAATGTAAATGGAAAAATTGGGTAATATAGTGTAGGAAATTGGGTTACTGGTTGAGGGGGGTGAAACCCTATTCAAGCAGCAACCACAAGTCTGGTATGGGTAAAACGCAAGCAAACCCCAAACTAACCTGTGCTCAACCCTTGGTAGCTTGGCACAAAACCAGTCAGGCTTAACTTGGAGACCATGTGTAGAGTATTTGTGGCATTTCAAACCGAAATAAAGTGAAAGTTCAACACAAGAAAAATCCCTCACCAATTAAGAAAAATAGCGTAAAACGTATTAAGTTATTTGAGACCAAAAATCCAATCAGAGCCCAAGATATGCAGTTTTAAATATTTAAGTGAATACAGTGCTTAGAATCACAAAGCTTAGAAAGGAAAACAAGGGTACCCCAATATTAGAACCTGGGGTGGAGTAATGTTTGTGGAAACAATGGTTCATATGTGGCCAGAAAATGGTCCAAGAAAGACTCAGAAGTTGCGTCCGAATCGGGAACACTGAAACGGAGTCTAGAGATGCAATTAATGCTAGAGAGAGCAAGGAAATTACTGACCAGGGACCATTTTCAATCAGGTTAAAAGTAGTTATTTATTTTCAATAGTATGCAAGAAATAGTATTAATAGTTAAGGTGCTCACATAAGTGACAAGCGTGAGGTGCTCAGTGAGGGTGACTTTAAAATATGTACATCGCATTAACACAAGAACTCCATATGAACGAATTTATGTACAATGCATGGAGCTCAGGTTGTTGGGGGGTCGATGGCGTTTCGATCTCCGTTATTGGAGATCATCTTCAGGACATAGCATATGTGAGCAATCCGAATTATGAACCAAGCTGTGCCGGTGAAATAGTCGAAATGGAATTGAAGGGTAACCGCAATTAGGGTGAGGAGAGACCAATAATCAGCGAGTGCTGGGGGTTGCATCTGCCCGAAGGGTTGTATGGACCCAGGTTGGGCGTTATTAAATCAGCGCAGGACTAGCGTACAATACTTGATGCCAGTACATGTAACGAGGAGGGCGCTCAAATTAATTCCAATCGAGTTATGATTAGTAGGGTAATACAACGTGCAACACATCTGTATCTGTGTTGCCTGCGGAAGATAATTCCTTCCATCGTATCGTTACTTGGTAATCAGACCGCAGGAGTCAGTCTGCCAAGGGAGGAGCCGGCTGTGTCCCTGACTTCCATGAAGGACTGGCTGAATGAAGACTGCCACATATAAACCATTGTTTCCACAAACATAGAATCACAAAGTGACCGCTGCGGTTATCTGGTCATGCTGGATCGGGGTGACAAAGTAACCAGTTCAGGCCCCCATTTATCTAAATGGGGATATGCTAAAAATTCTGGCGTGGATCCGGCCCTCTAGGATGATTTAGGAGAACCCTCGTCTATCAGATTAGGCCAATGTCTGCAAGAGCCTTGTGAACTAAGCAAAATGTTTTGAAGTTATTGCGCTGAAGGATGAGTAACCCATCAGGTGGTTAATTGATTGGCCTTTGTGTTGGCGGCTATTCGCCCTGCCACATTTTGCAGGTGTTGCATCAGTTAACCTGTATGGGGGAAGCAGAAATTATGGCATTACTGTAGTTCATTGAGAGGAAACGAAAACCCCAGCTTCCAGTCTGTATGGGCTTTGGTAGAAAGGGCAACGGTTTTATAATTGAAGTGGAAACTATTTCTATTGATTATGTGCAGGTTACTGGAGACGTTTTCTTACACTTGTCATATCGTTCACTACTACCTTTTCTAAATCTCAGCAAAAAACAATCCACTCTTCTTCCGGGCCAGCTCTCCAACCTCTCCGCACCACCAGACCCTATATATTCTAAGTTAAAAAAAAAGTTGGTAATTTGACCTTTCATCATGAATCAAATATGTGGATTTGAATGCTTAAAATTCAAATGAAGACTAAGAATGTAGATTGCAGGTCCAGAACAGAGTACGGAGGCTGCTGCTTAGAATTGCTATTATTTTAATAAACTTATACAGAAATTTCACATTTATTTAGGTGTCACCTATACCTAACAAATCAAAACTAATCCAGCTATCATCCGAAATCCAGTTAAAAAGATATTTCAACTATTCATTGCTTATTGGTAACTAGATTATAAATTAAATCACTGCAGAACAGTTCTCGTGAATTCTGTGTCAGTGGTGCATTTTGTGCAGTTCATTTCATGAAGTGGTTTGAGTATTAAAATCCCTGGGAATTATTTTGGATGCACTGTTAAAGAAAATGTTGCCATTAATATAACCAGGGCCCCCAGCAACATTATGATGTTGGTGTTCTTAATACATGACGTTAAGGTAGAATTGGTGCTCAAAGTCACTTCATGCAAATTTTCTCTTCTCCCATGAATATGAAACTACATAGCATATCCCCTACGTTTGATGGAAAACGAATTTCGAAAAGGAAATCTTTTAATGGAAAAAGGTGGCGTCCACATTCAGGGTGTTTTTGATATCGCAAGCCATTTTGTAAGAAAATGTCTTTAGTTGTCCGTGTTCTAATCGTGATATTAAAATTACTTGTAAAATATGTAAGTGTAAAACATTGTACAAATGGCATTTTCTGATAGAATTGCACCTCTAAGCAGTAAAATAAATTTGAATACATATATACTAGATGTAATGTACTTTGTAGTGAGTTTTTATGAATTGCATAAACTAAAAATGTATATAATATTCATTCAATGGATCATTTACATCCGCTGCTTAAAAACCTGTTGCCCCCAGTGTTTAGCTATGGGTGTAATGGATACATGCAACCATGATACCCGCATGAATGTTTGATATGCCTAGTGGTTTCACATATGGTATTCACATATGGTAGTTTAATATAGCCTTATAACCCAACCTAGTGGGCTATACCAGACAATCAACGCCACCCCAGGGTTCAAGGTCCAAGCCGAAGGCGAGGACCTTAAACAGCAGAGTGCTCCAGGCTCCTAATGGCCGGTAGAAGCAGGGAGCTCCAACATTCCAATGTTGTCCTTCATAGCTGTTTCTGTGAACAAAGACCTCACGGAGCCCGAGGGGAATCCAATCCCCTCTGACTCCATGAGGCCTTTTTTATTTGTTGGAACGTTCTGCCCTCTATTGGCAGAATGATCTAATAGCCTTATATCTATCCATAACTGGGATATACCGCCATTCAAGTCCTGCTCCTTTGTTAAAGGCCCTCGCCTTCGGCTTGGGCCTTTAATGACCAGTATAGCCCGCTACGGGCGACTCTAAGGCTAGTAGAACTTTCTCCCCTCTACTAATTATTAAAAACAAAGGCCTCTGGAAGCCCTAAAGGGTTTAACTCCTCTCTGGCTTCGTGAGGCCTTTGTTCCCAACAGCTGTGAAATGGAAAAAAACCTTGGAATGTTGCTCTCCGGGCTTCTACCAGCCAGTTGTCTTCAATGGAGTGCTCAACATTCCAATGTTCTAATAACTGACATTGACCCATTTATTTCGGTTCAAATAAGGTGGGTTTGCTACTAGGGACTGAACAGTTTCTGTCAATTTTTGCAGATTAAATCAGACAAGACCTTGTACAAGGGCATCTGCGAACTGTTTACATCTTATAGTTACTTCAAGAAAGTGACTGACCTGTATGTGGGAGATCAGGTGATCGAGGAAGAGGTGGAAACCCAGCTGCAGAGCGTGAAAATTGCGTTTGCTATGGACATCACTACCAAGCTCACTGCCATTGACCACCACCCCATGAACAAAGTACTGGGATTTGGGGTTAAGTACCTTAAGGAGAAGTTCAGCCCCTGGATCAAAGAGCATGGAGGATGGGTAAGGCAGAATATAAATTGACCATAAGATGATGTGATGCTCAGAAAAGTAATTGTCTGTACTTTTAAGTGTCATTCTATTCTAGCTTCATTGTTGAGTGCAAGGACCCAGATACATTTTTAGGCAACTGCATACATATCTGCCATGGACAATTCTTGTACCAGCCCAATTAAGACACCTTATAATTTTGGTTTGGCACAAAGGATGTTAATCTGGTATTGTTGAGTGTTTGGTTTTTCCAGTAAGACTCATCTGCACCCTACATATTATAAAAAAACATTTTCACTGAAATAACCAAAGGTTTTAGTGGCGTAAAACATCATTTGACTATAACTGGTGAATTTCAGTTTTAACTGAAGTAACTAGAACTTGCTCCCTTGCCATGCACAGTGTTCTCATCAATGATGTTTTTTCAAATGTTATCAATGATGTTATGGAACATGTCAAGAGATGTAATTTTTGAGGTCATGCGCAGTGCATGGCGAGGTATGCCTTTTATTGCAAGACCTTTATGGTTTCAAGAAGGGGGTGGGGGGGTGGGGGTCACCTCTAATCAGTTTCTTACTTATCTTTAATTTGTGCTGTGTTAGGGTTCAATATATTATGTATAGTTTAGATCATATTGGTGCACTGTCTTAATGTATATATTAAACCTGATTTCAAATGACAGTTGATAGAAATGTAGGGTTGATAAAGATTCAGTTAGCCATCTGTTTAGGACAGGCCCAGCAGTTAAGGCAATGGAACAAAATCGGGTCGAGCATTCAACTCGTCACTCAAGATGACATTAGAAAGCAAGTTGATGTTGAAGTCTACCAGAAGTGCAGGGTTAAAGCGAGCTTCGTTATGGCTACAACAACTGTTGCTGTCCTGGCAAGACATTTGCAAGGTAGCTTTCTGAAAATAAAATTATCCTCCTAGCATGGACAATTGTGCATGATGAGGAAGAGGTGGCCCAAGCAGCTCTGTATCCTGATAACATGAAAGGTCAGCTTTGTTTCCTATCTTCTTGAGTAACTAATGGCTAAGGTCCTCTTTATAGTCTATTCAGAAAGAGCATGTGAATCCAAAAACAGCCCCCCCCCCCCATGTCGTGAGGAATGTAACTTACCTTTAATTTTAGCTGTACAGCAGAGCTATCCTAGATTCAAACGTGACCCTTCTATCTGGAGAAACAGACTCCATTGGGCTAACACCTCCAGAGGTGTAAAGTCGTCCTTGACTACAGGTGGTCATGGTCTGTGCAGCCTTTCATTCATTGGCTGGTCGCAAAACACTCCAAAGGTGATGGTTGGGACTACACATTAAAGGCAATGTGTAGAATTTTCACTGTTGTCTTTATAGGAGAACTCGTAGAATGTTCCTCTATAGGAATCTGGGAGATTTAAATGGTATATTGCACTTGGAGACTCCAGCATCCTCTATGGTGACAACTCCAACACAATCGCAAAATCCCTGGCGCAATTTCTGCATGACCACAGTCTGATTTTTAGATTCCCACATAATAGAGGTACCTCCTTAGACCTCATTAGAACAAAATGGAGCCAAGTAATTGTTAAGGAGCTTGTCATTGTGGATTATTCTGTCCATCAGTGGCTTCCTTTGAAGACAGTCGCCAAAACAGTTTTAAGAGGACACACCCCAAGTGACATTTAATTGAATGCAGGAATACGAAAGGCTAGGAAACATGATGAAGTACGGATTCTGGTTCTCTGATGGATCCTGCACCCGTAGCAATTTGGAATTTGGCCTCTATGTCCCTTCTTCCATCATTGCTGGAGGTCTGCAATTTATCACTCAAACTGAAGACAGTCCCTTGGGCATTGAAGTAAGCTACTTAGGATACCCTTGCTTATGAAGCCCTCAGCTGGCCACTAAACACTATCTGCCTATCTCTGTTGCCTTTTTCAGTCAAACTTCTGGAGAAAGCACTAAACAAACAACTCCTCTGTTTTCTCAAGAAAAGGAAGCTGTTTGACACTGCTCAATAAGGTTTCCCCCGTGGGCCTGATAAAGACCACATTGGTGGCCATTCTGGATAAACTGCGTTTGTCAACCAAGGCAGTTCCTCTGCCTGCTTATTTCAGACTTCTGACTTCTTTGCAGCATTGGAAACCATCTCATGTGACTGCCTAATTGTGAGGTTACAAGAAGTGGGGGGGGGGGGCATTGGGCCTGCTCTAAATTGGATTCAGTGATCTCTCCAATCAAGGCAGCAAGCAGTCTATTTGCCTTCTGTTTTGTCCAGCCACTCCGCAGGGAGTTCCTTATAGCTCATCACTGTTTAATGTGTGTGTACAAATGCAAAAAGGACCATTGATGGACAGAATGCAGAATGTCATACATTCACCCCAGTACAGAGATCTGGGCCTAAATCCATCTTTTTTTTGCTCACCATGCCATTCCAGTTTGGACCCAGCCATATGCAAATCAGTCTTTACCCTGTGCCCAGACGTGGGTCCCTTGCTTACTGTGCCACTGGATTCAAGCTAGCCTGGCTGAAGAAGGGTGACCTACCCTGAAACCGGTCCCAGGATGCTTGTTTCCGGTCCAGGGAGGACCTGGCCTGGCAGTTTGGTCTGGACTGTTCCCATGGGGCACAGGGTCAAGAGTGATTTGCATATGGCTGGGTCCAAACTGGGGTGGCGTAGTGGGCAAAAGAACGATGGATTTAACCCAGATCTTTTGACTGGGGGAGAATATTCCGTCCATCATTTG